>NC_064432.1:22934748-23534748 GCF_023375975.1 Astyanax mexicanus
TCCTCCTCTTCCTCATCCTCCTCCTCGGGCGTGTAATCTTCATCCGTGGACTCGCTGTTGTCCTGCTCTTCCTCCTCTTCGCTTCTCATCTCCTCCTCATCCTCCCCATCTTCCTCATCTTCCTCACTGCCTTCATCCTCAGTTTCTTCTGTCTCCTCTTCATCCTCCACTCCCTCATCCCCCTCGTTACCGGCACCTGTGGAAGAGATCAGGACACGCAGTGTTAATGATGAGAAACACCAGTCTCATAGATCACAGCCAAATTAACCTACAGTTACAGGATCTACAGGAATCTCCAGTGTAATCTGTTGTTCCTGACTTGTGCGTCACGCAGCAGTATGGGTACAACACTGCTTCTTTTTCTTCTTCTATTGTTTAATGGATGATGACAGCCTGACTCAACGTCCTGTATTTAGTCTGAAAGTCTGAGTCTAAGTCACCTAAGGGCGTTTTAACACCTGATATAGATATGTTGTATCTATTGTATCTATTTCTAATTTCTCAATAAAAAGGTTAAAAAAAGAATTAAAGCTATGTTCAATGATAAACATTGTAAACATTGTATTGCAAATAGCATTTGCTGTTGAACATTACTTTACAACTCATATAAATATATACTATACTATGTAAATAAAGCAATGGGCATTACATAGTTTGTAATAAAATGTTGAATAGAGCAAAAAAAAAAAAAAAATCAAAGGTTCATGAGGAAGGTTAAAATCAGGAGCAAGAACACAAAACCTACAAATACAAATGGGATTATTTTCCAGCACAATGGATAATGCGTCATTTACCCTATCTCTTCTGTTAACGATCTTAACGATGGTAATTTAGTGGGGGATTATTCACTATTATGTTTGACTGAATTCCAGCTCTCTGTCAGAATCCGACTCCCCTTTGCGTACACGCTCCACCCCGCAGCAGAACTGGGGTAAAAAAATTCTCCTCATATTCCTTTTATTTCTGTTTATAAATTAGGGTTAATCTACTGTTACGGTAAATTAATGAATTCCCAGTCTAAGCATTTGTGATTATATTGCTACGTGAAGCGTTTGCAAACCTGGTTTGTTTAAAGACTGACATCTAGAAAAGTGTTTTCACAGTGCAAAAAAAACGGTCCATGATTAACTGTTTAACAGTGTGAAAAAACTCTTTAAAGTTGACTGAAGATTTGTACTAATTGTACTTAGTTATTATAGGATGTCCTGTTTCTTCTCCGTTTATCACTGATATGACATTGATACTTATTTGATAAAGTGACCCAAAACATCGTTCTCTCCTTTGTGTTTCACTTAATTTAAATATGTTCTACTTTTGTCTTCTTGTGTAAAAATTGAAATTAAACTACAGTCATTTAAATATGCAGCCAGTTACCTGTATCTTACACTCATAAGTGAACAGAGAGTGAATTAGAAACGTGGAGACGTTATTTAGAGTAAATTAGTATAAGAGTGTGACTGAAATTGATCTCAACACCAAATTTTAAGCTAATTTTCTTTTTTTTTTTTTTTAAGATTTAAAATAATCACAAAGTAAGTGAAGTTAGACTTAAAACAAGAAAAAACGCAGATTTTTTTTTTTGTTTAAATTTGGACTCAAAAATGATTTACAAGTAAGATTGATTAAAATCACTGTAACTAAAATAAGCCCAATAGGTTTACATTTACAAATGTTCAGTAAGGCAAAAAAAATCTCAAAAACATCGCAGAAAAAAAAATATATATTTTTTTTGCTTTAAGTAAAAAGTGGAATGAGCCACATTCAATGCAATTTAACTGGACACCTGTTCAGTTTAAATTCTGAGCTTGTGGTTAAACATGGTGACGTACAAGTGGCAGAACCTCACCCCTAGTCCTGAGAGAGGCTTAAATAGTGTGTGTTTAATATTGTGGAGAGAACAGTTTAGAACTGCAGGAGCACTGAGCTACCTGTGCACTAATGACCAGCAGCTCATTCCAATCTCACTAACAGCCCTACTGACCACCATTCCAACTTTTTCTAGAGTTAAACACCAGTCCTCCCACTATAAACCCAACTACCAAACAAATCTCACATACAGACACTTTAAACAGCTGCTTACCTCCACCTGAGAACCGCCATGTGCTTCCTGTCACCTGATTAGAGAGTAAATAAATAACAGTGCTGCCCTCCTGTGGACAAACTCAGTATTACAGCTTCTCTGATTAGAACACTGCCCTCCTGTGGACAAACTTAGTATTACAGCAGCTCTGTCTATAGTGCTGCCCTCCTGTGGACAAACTCAGTATTACAGCTACTCTGATAAGAACACTGCCCTCCTGTGGACAAACTCAGTATTACATCAACTCTATTTAGAATGCTGCCCTCCTGTGGACAAACTCAGTATTACAGGTACTCTGATAAGAACACTGCCCTCCTGTGGACAAACTCAGTATTGCAGCAACTTTGATAAGAACACTGCCCTCCTGTGGACAAACTCAGTATTACAGCAACTTTGATAAGAACACTGCCCTCCTGTGGACAAACTCAGTATTACAGCAACTTTGATAAGAACTCTGCCCTCCTGTGGACAAACTCAGTATTACAGCAACTTTGATAAGAACACTGCCCTCCTGTGGACAAACTCAGTATTACAGCAACTTTGATAAGAACACTGCCCTCCTGTGGACAAACTCAGTATTACAGCAACTTTGATAAGAACACTGCCCTCCTGTGGACAAACTCAGTATTACAGCTACTCTGATAAGAACACTGCCCTCCTGTGGACAAACTCAGTATTACATCAACTCTATTTAGAATGCTGCCCTCCTGTGGACAAACTCAGTATTACAGGTACTCTGATAAGAACACTGCCCTCCTGTGGACAAACTCAGTATTGCAGCAACTTTGATAAGAACACTGCCATCCTGTGGACAAACTCAGTATTACAGCAACTTTGATAAGAACACTGCCCTCCTGTGGACAAACTCAGTATTACAGCAACTTTGATAAGAACTCTGCCCTCCTGTGGACAAACTCAGTATTACAGCAACTTTGATAAGAACACTGCCCTCCTGTGGACAAACTCAGTATTACAGCAACTCTGATTAGAACACTGCCCTCCTGTGGACATACTCAGTATAACATCAACTCTATTTAGAATGCTGCCCACCTGTGGACAAACTCAGTATTACAGCAACTCTGATAGGAACACTGCCCTCATGTGGACAAACTCAGTATTACAGATTCTCTGACTAGAACACTTACTTCACTACATATTTTGGATGAGTTTAATAATTTTACGATGATGTTTTGATGATACATTTTTATGTGCTGCATTTTTAGTCAATACAATTATAACTGCATCAAAAATCATATTAAGCTGATTTTATTAGAAGACCTCACTACTCCTGTTCAGGAGTGTTTAAAGGCTGTTCTTTTTGCAAAAGCAGGATCTAATTAATATTGATGTACCATTTTATACCACTGTTTTTGCATGTATATAACTCAGTAGCAGTAACGCTAGTGACTTTCCTGCCTTAAACTCATTTGCTGAAGAAAAAATGAACTATATAGATCGGATTTCTTTAATGTTTTAGCAAAATAAATCAGTCTATTTTATAAATACCAACTAATATCCTGGTCAAGTGTTAAGTTACTTTGTTTAATTTGAGTTTTAGCCGATTAGCTCCGTTAATCCCTATTCATTTTGGTCTACCTCGAGGTCTCCCTCTGGCGGTTTTACAGTAATTTAATAAGAAGTGGGTAGTCTTGCTATAAACTGGCTTTGGTGTAGCTAGTTAGCTTAGCTGTTAGCTTAGCCATTATCCCAATACATGTAGCCGGATTATGTCAGTATCTCAGCGTTTTATCTAATATGAAGCGGCTAACAACAGTGATAGACGAGCATTCTGTCTATTTAATCGTTTAGCAGGTTTTAAAACACGCGATATAACAGAATTTTACAGCTAATTAGCATTATCGTAGCTAGCATTACAGGCTAGCATACTTTATGAGCGGCATATTCGCGCATTGACCTTCACTGTCAGGATGGCCGAGCGGTCTAAGGCGCTGCGTTCAGGTCGCAGTCTCCTCTGGAGGCGTGGGTTCGAATCCCACTTCTGACATCACCTTTTCATTTTTATCTCTTTACACCAAACTTATAGACCCAAATTAAAATTAATACATGTGAACATGCTGTATTACAATACTATAATTTACACAAATATAACTAAATAAATGCAAAGTCATTGTACATCTGTAAACCTGTACACACCAGACACTTCACTACATACCTGCATACAGTACCAGTCAAAAATCTGGACACACTTCTTGTCATTTAGTGTTTTTTTTTTCTTTCTTTTTATGATTTATTACATTGTACATTTAAATACCGAAACTGTACACAAACAAATGCTTAATAAATGAGTTATTTGTATTATTATTTTACTGTTTACTTGAATTAGAAGATGTGTGCAAACTTTAGACTGGTACTGTATTTATGCACACGTATTATTTATTTAGTATTTTAAGTCATTGTCATTGTTGTTTGTCTCCGGTTAGATTCTAATGCATTTTTTTGTTACACATATTCTATTAATCGTGTACAGTGTTGTGTATATTTGTAGATATTTTTTTCTTTTACATATTCTTGCACTCTTTGTATTGAGTGAGATATTTATTTATTTACAGTTTACTGTATATATACTGCTTAGTTCAGCAGATAACATATACATCCCATATATCCTAGCAGCACACAGATCACTGATGTGAATGTGAACACTGAATTTTTAAATTAATTTAAACACCAGTCCCTAATAAGCTAACCTGGTGGTGGTGATAAATTACCTGACTAAATTAGCTAGCCATTTAGCTTACCTGTTCAGGAGAAAAGTTGCCAGCCTAGCGTCTGTCTTTAGCATTGGTCTTTGGTCGCTGAGCTTTCTTGAGACATGCTGAGGCTTTTTCAGCAGTGTAGCAGTGTAACCAGCCCGATTGCTAGCTTCCATGCTGCAGCACTGCTCGCTTGCTGTTGTGTATGGTACTGGCAACCTTGGGGGTGGAGATGGACTGCACAGTCCTAATAGGAATGTACTGCTGAAGCTCTGCTGACAAGAGTTTCCTTAATATCTGATGGTACATCCTGATCATTTTATCATTTACCTCTGAAAATAAGTTACATATTGGTCCTTTAAATGGAAGAATTTTTAAATAAAATTTAAAGTCACAATTTAAACGTTTTCTGTACATGGTCTTTTTTATGCAAAATGACTTTTAAACACACAATAATAGGTAATATTCTGTTTATTTCTATAATTAATATTGTTGTTTTCGCATTTAAACCACAGTTAACAAAAATAACAGTGCCAGCAGAAACAAGACATACAAGAGATTACTTTGTGAATGCACTGAGGATGTCAACTTATATCATAAATATATTATGTACAGTAGTGTAAGTGACAGGTGTACAGTTTAAACATAAGACAAGTTCACACTTATTGATAAAAATAAAACACACTGGATTGCTGCAAAACTTAACATGCAATTATGACTCAGATATGGCAGATATGTAAATGATTACAGGTGTGGTCCGATTAGACACTGGATCTTCCCACAAGAGGGTGTAAAACTGATTTGCAACCTGCAATCCTATAAAAAGGCTCTCAGAGGCTACTTTTAGGTAGAGATCATTCACTGATAGACATGCCTCTACGACACACTGAAAGACATTTTGTCCAGTTGAAAAACTTGAGGGGGGGAAGGTCACATTACTGGACTGAGTAATTGAGTGACATTGATGTGCTGGTGTGATGATCTGGGGAGCCATCACCTATGACAGTTGTTCACTCCTAGTAGTGATATAACATAAACTGACTGTCCAACCATATCTCACCTTGTATCCAGGCTAGAGGCTCCAACGGGGTACTAGAACCTCCTTTAAATTGTTTAGTTTTCCTTTTACTAATAATTTTACTAATATAGTAATCACTTACATATACAGCTCGAGAAATAAAAGAAGAAAATACTCAAAAATTATTTATTTGATTTTACCAAATTCAAAAACTCTGGAATATAATCAAGAGGAAGTTGGATGATCACAAACCATCAAACCACCAAACTGAACTGCTGGAATTTTTGCACCAGGAGTAAAGCAGCATAAAGTTATCCAAAATCAGTGTGTAAGACTGGTGGAGGAGAACATGATGCCAAGATGCCTGGGAGAAATGTGGTTTGTAGTTTATAGAATAAAACAACAATTTAAATTTTACTCAAGCATATACCTATAAATAGCAAAATCAGAGAAACTGATTCAGAAACTGAAATATGTATTTTTCGTCAATTAGCGTAATAACCTAAATGTGAATGTTTCTGAATCACCACAAATAAAAAATAAAGAAAAAAGCAGTATTTTTATTAGACAGTGCTTGTAGACTAACTTACTGTTAACTAACTACATCCTTCATTTACAAAAGAATTTACAGTGTGTGGGTGTTGGGTTTTGTACATGTGTGTCTAGGACCACACTCCATCCCTGATTGTAATTCTAATTTTCTAGAACATTCCAGCACATCTTTTAGCTAAGAACTATTAGAAACTCAGAGTGAGTGATTGTTCTGAAAGACTAGCATGCATTAACGTTGTGACATTTACAACAAATTGCTATAAAAACACAGAGGATTTGTGGAAGGCGTGAACAGGCAGGAGGCATTCGACACAAGGGGATATGGCTATGTTACAGATACACATTCAGAAATGCAGTACTGTGCAAAAGACCTAAGCAAACTGTTTAAAAACCTTTATCTCAGGCAAGTTTTTAATAACTAACAAAGGATCAAGGTTATATGTCTGTCATTATCAGTACAAAGATGGAGCTGCAAGGAGGTTAAGCTAACACTATAGGATGAAAACAGCGTTTCTTTAAAAGCTTCTTGAGCACTTTTTAAGTTAATAATGCCTCGTTTTAAATGTCAGGGCTCTCCGGATTCTAGCAAGGAGGTGTGGAGCTACTTTGAGCTGGATAACGGTGTAGAAAGAGATTTATCAGGGCAAATTATGCTCTGTGTCGCCCAGTCTAAAGGGTGTTTGGACAAACTGTTCAAATTTCTGGATCTCAGAAGGCTGCTGGAGAACGGAGGTGTGCTATTCATTAAAAGGTTAGTACTTTTTATCATGTTTTACTACAACAAAAGTCCATTTTACACCGGAGTTCTCCTTTAAATTAAATCTTTCAAATATAACTTGATCAGCTGTGCTTGCAGTCTTTTGCACAGTACTGTACAGCATAAAAACAGTGTTTTGTATTTACTGAGTGTTAATGCTAATCCCAAAACAACCCTTTAAATGAAGCTGTAACTCATGCTGAAGCTAAACACACTCTGGACTTTAGACAGGCCATAAGGACAGCACTTCTGTTTCTGCTTAAAGATGACCCTCAGCAGGGTCCTGACATGACGACATTTACATTGAGATGGTTCATATATACCTGAAACATTCCAACATCTTCCCAGCAACCGTAAGAACTGAGCAGCTCTCTGGAGTTCCCAGGAGATCTCACAGCTGTGATGTGGTTCTGGCTTTTCTCGGCCGCCGGGGGTCTTCAGTATTGCTTGGTCTTGTTACTGAATCTCTACATTGGTCCCTAACTCCAGCTCCAGCGATCTACAGAACAGCATTCCTTTACTGAGGCCTTCTGGGAACTGGAACACTGGATCTCCAACACCAGGCCTTCCTTGATTAGCTAATGGCTAATGAGTAAATTTAGTGCTATTTATCTTCAGCCTGAAAAGGCCATGTTCTGTGGATTGTTGGGAGTGGAGTTGGGGTTGGTTGATTCTGAGGCTCATGCACTGTGCTCTTAGCTTCGGTCTATGCTGGTCAGATGCGTAGGATGGGAGCAAATGTGGTCAGATCTTCTTTCGGTCATTGGTTTTCGATGAAATCTCTTTCTCTGTTCCCAAACATCGCACGCCCTCCACCAACATGGGGGTCCCATGGTGGCGATCTGCACAAATCAGGAGATATCATTCCTCACTTGATCTCTAATACCTAATCAATGCCTTGCTACGAGCACACTGGCCAGTGTTCAGTGTTCATCCACTAGATAACAGGCCGGTATCAATACTAGATTGTGGTATGTTGCAGAAGCAGGTCAGACAGATGAGAGATGAGAGCGGCGGCTAAAATCCAAACGTTACTCTGGATTATTACGAGCTTTCACTGACACACATCAAAGAACAAGAGGACAAGCCAGCTGGTGTGTGTGTGTGTGTGTGTGTGTGTGGGGGGTATGTGTGCTTACATATGGCCATGTTTTTATCTGCTTGTGGTGACCAAACAGGTCTTTGTGGAGACATCTGGTCTGCTTTAAGCATTTTTATCAAAAAATCTGCATTTATTTATTTATTTTTAAATTAAAGAGCCAAAATGTTTTAGTTTTAGTTACTTCAGATTAAAGAGGAAGTCTGAAAACCATTAAATATAAGTAATTTACTTAATTTCTCTAAGGCTTTTGTTCACATAACAGGTAAAGTGGTCCAAATCCAACTTTCTCACCAATTCAGATGTTTATTTTATCTATTTTAATGTAACCTTTTAAATGTTACAGTTAATGCTCCTATTCCTGACACCTATGGACAAAAGAGCAGTGCTTCACATGAAGTTTCAGTTTCATCTTCTCCAGCATCATAGGGGTTTCAGTATCTGCTGTTCCAGGTCACTGTTTAAAGGTCCCATATTTGGACATGCCCAGCTTCTTGGTTTGCATCCACGGTTTCTTTAAACATAGTTTTTTGTTTTGTTTCCTTTTGACCCTACAACTGCATTCTATTATGGTTGCTTTCAGCCATTTCTTCAGAAACGTTGTGCTTGTGACACAAGTCTTCCGATTTCAAATATTTATGAGGTCTGTTACATAACCACCCCGACACTGAAAAGAAGGGCTGCACTTAACAATTTCTACATAAATAAATGCACCTACAGTGGTGGTCCCTTAGCGCACTGTTTAGTGTGGTAGTGTGTGGTTTGGCACACAACATCAGTTTTCAGTTGGTGTGCCTCTTTGTTTGTGAAATGTCAACAAATGTATGCAAATTAAAATATTTCTGTAATTGGCAAATGTCAGTAATATTGATGAGTCACCCCAGCCTTACTGAAAACCATCCTCACTGCTGTCGTCCATTTTCTCTTCTCCTAAGCAAAAACTGATTTGAACTCATGTTAAAGCTCCAGTTCTGAGTTCTGATCTGGCTGTTCAGAGCGAGTCTGTTTTCAAATTTATATGGAAATGGTGCATATAAAAGTGGACTATTTTTGCTGTTCACACTGCCACACAAATGGCACATTAGTGTCGCATATGAACAAAAATATTGTATTTGAGACAATGTGAACGTAGCCTTAATGACATAATTTGTAGCATATTTTGTTTACATTTTAACCACTTAACACGCAAACCACATTGAAAATTAGGTGGAATTCCCTTCTCCCAGTGCTGGGAGTGCTTCAGTCAGACAGAAATACTATTAATGTGTGTATTTTGTGCTTGGCCAGCATTTTTTGTGCAGCAGTGTGTGTGCGTTGCCGTGCTTTCCTTCCCTGCTGTTATGTAAGGCTGTGCACGCTTGTGTGTGTGTGTGTGTGTGTGTGTGTTCCTCACCCATCACTCTGGCCTGTACTTTGACTCGCACGCTGCTGTCCCTCCTGCTCCTGTTAACCAGAGTCAGCTCCTCCTGCACCACGCCTTCCTGCTGAGCACTGTACTCACACACCACCTTCACACCACCTACACACACAGAGAAAGCGGGAGGATAGAGGGATCAATGGGGAAGAGAGTGTGTGAATTTAGAGAGAAATATGCATTATTACTGTTACTAATGTCTCCTCTGAATTATTCTACAATATTCATATTATATGATCATTATTTAAATGTTGTGTTGCATTAATAGATTATGTTGCAGCTATTGCCTACAGTTTTATACATTAGTTTTATACATTTTAATTATACTTTTATAATGCTCTATTGTTTATAGTGTTACTTTCTCATTTCAGTCCTTAATGTCTTCTGTGTCTCATTATTTCATTAATGTCTATATCAGGGACCTTTCTGTGTTGTATGTCTTAACATTTGTCTATTCTTGGTTTAGTGTTCATCACATTCATGTATTTAAGTTAACTTTTTAAATTGTATTTAGTTTATTTTTTGCTTACTACTTGAACTTGTATTTACAGGGCATCCCCCAAGGAAACACCATGATTAATGTACATACTGCTGTCCCATGTCAAATTTAAGATTTTTTGAAATAAAACAGTTAAATAAGGTGTCCATTCTTGTTGGAGTTACTGTTTTTTCTTGGGTGGATGCACCTCTGAAGGTACATGTATGCTACTTGTATTTTCACGAACAGAATGTAATCGTGCAGTACCTATTTTTGACAGTGTATGGATTTTATACATTATTGTTTTTTGCACATATAAATGTTTTCTATCGGTCTGTATGTCTCTTATTATGTCTATAAGTGGAAAGGAAACAAAACAAAAACACAGCAAACCTGTTTAATGCTTGAAAGAAAAAAAGGGAAGGAGATGGCAGATAAACAGACAAAGCACAATTTAATAATACACAACATCGCAACCCATTTAAAGATTGAAAGAGAATGAAAGGAAGGGAAACAGCAGACCGAGAGGCAAAGCATCAGGAGACATGTGAGCATTACGAAACCAACCCACTTTCAACAACAAAGCCTTAGAATTAACACGAGTAGAATGTTTCCCTTTTATAACAAACAGAATCTTTAGTCTCTGAAGAAGCAGCAGCAAGATCGTTTTTTAGCTTCAGAAAAACAACTGGAACAGATTCAAACATCACACTGGCTACAGGGCTGCTCCAGATATTTGGCTAACAAAAACATTCACAAATGATAAAAAATAGAGAGAATAAGTGTGAAACTGATTTTTTTTTTTTTTTTCAAAATAAAAACTAGTTATTATGTCACATTTCAGTGCTTCCTCTAACAGCACTTCCTTTGCACACAGACCCTCTTCCTGCTGTATACTGAGCTGGTGGGGGAGCCAACAAATGGCAGGTTTCAGTTCATTTTTAAGCTCTACTCGCATAGTGTAAATTTAGCCTTAGTCTGTTCATTTCACTTAGATGTGACATAAATTGCACTTCCAAGGCACATTCATAATTAGAATTTCAGTACTGAGGTAAATATATGACTGAAATGGCACAACCAGAATAAATCTATGATTAGAATAGTACTATTGAAGTTAGTACATGACTAAAAGTGAACTGCTTTAGTAAACTTAGTATTAGAATTGCACTACTGAGAAAAATGTATGACTAACTCAGCTGGACACTAATGTCAATATACGTTTAGTTCAGGTTATGATTACATTAGCCAAGATGTAAGATGTAAATGTAATGTGCTTAGTTCAGTATGTCTGCTGGAAAATTAAAAACGTAAACAAAAAGTTTATTGATTTAAATTATATTTCTGTAACTGCTATAGATTTAGGCTACATCATTTATGGAATGGTAAAAAAGTGGCAAATTTAATGAAGATCTGCATAATTTCATTTTATTCAGTTTATTTTTTTTCTCTGCATCTCAACTGACTACTTAATCAGACCTGAGCTTCGACTTTAGCTCAAAATCTCCTGTTATTTTACTGACAAAAATATACAAATAAATATATAATACAGACACCCAGTCGCCAACGCGACAAGAGTATTGACCTGCTGAAAAATGATGCAGCCATTAAAACACCTACAGTGTTCCAGCTAACAGAGCGATCAATGGAAGACTGAAAGGTGAGTGCGGTTATTGATTTTATCCCGTAGTCTTGCTCTTGGCTGGATGTCCAACGTACTAACGGGATCTGACACCCACATAAATTGATCTGCATTGAGATTACAGTCATACGATAATTGCAGTGCTGTTGTGTCCAAACTAGAACTAAGCAGACTGCTGTCAAAATAAATATAGAACAGAAGCTCCTGGATGAGTAACGTCTGCTTTAAATAAGAAGATGGAGAAACAGAGCCTGAAGGAAGTGCCTGAAACCCTCAATCAAGAAGAATTGCTCTGGTAATAAGAGTGGACATGAGGAAATGATGGGGTTTTGCAAGGTGATTGCTCAATCAAGAACAGAGCAATGTTTCCCACACAAAGCTCAAGAAAACAGCTTAAATTGTTGCCTCTCCAATAGGATAGCCTCTACTGATTTTGGAATTGAAGCACTGGTTTGGTCAATAACATCTATTTCTTACTGAAAGTCATGGTGGTTCCAGAGCCTATCTGCAATCACTTGGCAGGTCACAAGGCAGGCCATCACATCGCATGTCCAATATCAGATTTATGTTTTTTATTTATTTTTTCATTTTAAATGTGGTAAACTTGGCCTAAACATGGTAGACTTCCTTCTTCAATGTTGAACTGTATTAGCACTGCTGAGGTAAATGTAGAAAAAAAAAAATCATAATTTAGTAGAACCGTCCGAGACCACTACTTTTGGTCGGACCAAATTTTGGAGCTTTGTTAAAATAGACAAGCATACCTTCAGGGCGTGGTACGATTCGTGTGGCACGGAGGCGTGGCTTGGCTGTGGTCCGAAGTGCTGGAGATAGGGTGCAGTCTTTGCCCAGATTTGGGACTTGTGGGATTGTAAAGACGAACTCGTACTTGTGCTGGATTTTGAGGAATCCCACCTGGACAAATGTATTGTTGTATAAGTCAACAAAAATCACAATAACAACTCAATGACAACTCAAAGTATCAAATGTATATATACTCCGTCATGCCTAAAGTAATGGGACAGCAGTATGAACACTGCTCATAAAGTGTTACCTCAGGTGAGAGCTTGGAAATATAGCGCACACCTGTATAATTTGTGAGGTGCTATCTTATGAGTGAAGTTCAAAATTGCCCAGCATGCTCATGGCAAGGGCAATGATGTGAATTGTCAGAGTTCAAGCAAGGTCTGATTGTGGGTGCCATATGAATGCTGGGATTTTTAATTTCCAAAATTGTTCTTTTTAAAGGCATATAACATTTCTCAATCCACAATGTCATGTGTGTACTAGAAATACATCATAGAAGAATTCCCACCCACAGTGGAAAGTGCAGTCTAGTGTGCGGTAATAATCGTGACCTGCAGGATCTGGCTAGAATTGTCAATATATATTGTGTAATATATATTCAACTACTAAATTCTAGTAAAATTCTACTAAAATGTCATATTTTCAGCTTCTGTTGAAGAAAAGTAAGCTGTTGTTGTGAGAGACAGCAGTGGGAAGATGCTGCTGTGTGTTTATTGACCCCGCTCACCTTGACCAGGTACGTTCCGTCGGGTTCCGTCAGTGCAGTGATGACCTTGTCCTGCTGGGTGTCGTTACAGCAATCGCTGAGAGGGTCCTCCTCCGCCTCGTCAGGGAAGCGAACGCCCCCGCCCTTAGATGTGGAGCCTGTTGGAGTGAGGGAAAGTGGGAGGAAGAGAGAGAAAAAGACGTATAATCAGAGAGAAAGAATGGAATGGGAACTCATGCAGAGATGATGATACGCTCATTTGAGACCCTCTATTCTGCGAGTGGGAGAACGATGGAGAAGAAAAGGATAGAGACTGAATGTATGTGTGTGTATATGTGTGGTTGTAGATGGGTTGATTGTCTGTTCGCAGGGACAGTTTTAGGCAGATTTTGCCAGTCATGCTCATTTAACATGCCTTGATCTATAGTGGCATGTGTGTACCAGAAATGCACCATTGAAAGCCATAGATTACCACCCACAGTGGACAGTGCAGTGCAGGGTGATAATGGCTTATATGATGTATTCATGGTACACAAATGACACTGTGGATTGAGAAATGTTATATGCTTACAAAACCTTCCATCTGGCACTCACCATCAGGCCATCAGGCTTTTTATGTAATCCTGCTATTAGCAAGCTGGCCAGTGTTCAACCTCATTTCACAAGAGAACACCTCACAACTTATAAAGTTGTGGGTGTTCCCAAGCTGTTCTCTGATGTAACACTTCTTGATCACGTTACATTCTGACTTTGTCTTATTAGAAGGTATTTGTATACCAAACACATTGTGGAAAGTGATCTTCCTCAATGGAGAATCTTCATTCAAAGGGCTGTATAGTCCAGGACTAGTCTTACTGGGTAGGACCATCCTTTGTTTTCAAAAACAGCCTAAACTCTTCATGGCATGGGTTCTGGAAGATCCAGGTAACATTCAATTGAGATACTAATCTGTGTGACATGACTTTGTGACAAGGTGCATTTTTATGCTGGAAGTGGCCAGTAGTTAGACAGTGTCAGGAATTTAAGTGACGATTGATTGGTATTAATGAGCCAATATTAGAAGTACAGTAACTTATACTGTTAAGAGCATGCAATCAGGCATGAGAAAGCAAATCTAACTTAGTAACACACACACAAACACATACACATACATATGGACACTAACTTTTCCTTCCTGTTGCCATGTCAACACACAGCCAGGATGGGCCAGCAGTGATGGGTAATGTCAGTGCGTCAACATCTCTAATGACCTGCCCCCAATGTCCGCTTTCTGCAGAGAGAGAGAGAGAGAGAGAGAGAGAGAGAGAGAAAGAGATGTTTACTCTACAGTGCTCCTCCTCAGTAGACTTAAAGGGTCTATATATATATATTTATATGTAAATATAAAAAAACAGATATAAACGTTACATTTTTTGGAATTGGTGGCCAAAACTGCTTCATGCTGACACTCCAAAATAAAAAGACAATAAACTTGAAGAGTAAGGGTGGACTTTACCACTATTATAAATACACTGACAATATGCTGTATTTGCTCCTTAATTTTCATAAAAAACATTGTAAACCCAAAGAGGGAGTGGTGATATCCCACCCATGGATGAATACACTGAAAACAGGCTGTTTCTGCAGATTACTTAACGATGCAGCAGCAGCCAATTTTCCCCACGACTGGCAGAAGCTACTGTAACTAGCAGGTGTCTGCCGATGGTGTCTGTGAGTTCAAACAGCTCCTTTCCTTCGTCTATTTCTGGCAGCTCCGGCAGAATATGAGAAAGCAGCACAGCCGTGCAGATGGACAGTCTGATTTGTGCTTCAAAGGACATTGCATATGACATTGGACAGTGATTCGGCAAACAGAAAACCAGAAACCAGAAAAATCTAGTATTCTAGAGTGGTACCTTAAAGTTCCATGTGTTTTTATTATTATTAATTATATTGTTAATTTTATTGTTATATTATTAAATACACGGCCTGGCCAACGGACACACTCTAAATGTTTTGTTGGACCACGTTTAGCTTTTATTGTGACACGTATTCACTGCAGCATCATTTCCACGCGGTTTTGCAATGTCACAACTTTTATTTCTGTCCAGATAATGGACAGATAATGGGAGATTTGGAGAATAACGTGGTGGTTCAGTATACTTCCGCTGTCTCTCTAACTTAAGGCTACACAGCTGTTCAGTCCCAATCCATTTCCAGTTCCCTTCACATGGTGCATGTGGAAATGCTCTTACTTTCACTATTAAACAAATTCCTACTGTTCCTACTGTTGTTTTCTAACTTTTGATTTCAACTAACGTTTAAGTGATCACCAGTTACCATCATTCAAGATGGTGATCGGCGCAACCATTTAGCAACACTTTAGCATTCACAGAGCAACCATTTAGCAACACCATAAAACCAATTAGCAAACACTTCTTAACAATATAGCAACTATCTAGTAACATTATAGCACCCTTAACCTTAGTACCCACCTACTGAAACAATACCAACTACTCACTAAAACATTGGACATCATATCAGCCACCCAGCAAGACTTTAGTAACACCATCAACCAACATTATATTAACCAAAAAACAATCACAAGAAAATCATTGCAACCACCTGCACTAGCAACCACTTAGAATCACCATATTCTTGCAAGACTATAGGATTATAGGATCTATATATATTAACCACTAAGGAACACAATAGCAGTCACCTGAGATAGTTCAGCAACCACCAAGCAAGACAATAGCAACCATCTCAAAAACAGTTTTACTATAGTGACTATAGTGTGATCCTCTTAATCTCAGCGCACGACCTTGTGTATGCCAGGGATTAGCTCACAAAGCTTTGGGAAACTGGAGCATTGTTTGGGATAATTTCTGCTTTTCATAGCCGAGGTCAGATCAGGTGAACAGAGTAGTCCTGGTCCAAAATCCGCACTGCTGCTCAGCCTGACGAGCTACAGACCCCTGCTCTGAGTCCGGTACAGTGGGCCCATAACCGCAAACAGATGAAAAGCTTGACTTTTCAGAAGGACGTGACCTACATGACGACTATCAGTTATGGCCATCCCAGTTCCCAGGAGGATGAGGCTCCATTATGTTGGGCTTTTAGCAACATAGGCCATTACATTCCTACCAGTGCTGCTTTTAATAGAGACGAGAGAAGATACAACAAGAAAGCCAGATGTCCAGTCTGAGTACTCGTTCTTATTCAGTGCCTGTGAAGCTGTTGATATATGTAAGTGATTACAGTGTTGTAGGGAAGGAATATGTTTACTGGGGAAAACTGTACATATGAAAGGAGGCTCTAGTGCCCGGTTTGGCATCGCTAGTAAGAATACAAGATGAGATTTGGTTGGGCATGGAGGCATACAGATTCCATAGGACATTCTGCAGCCATCGGCCCCACTAGTAGGTTGCTAAAGATGCTATAAATGCAAGATTGACAATAAACATGGTGACCTAGCTGGCTAAGGAAGAGCTGCAATCTGGTAGAGATATTCTTTGAAATCCTTGGTTGTGTGTGGATGAGCATTATCCTGCTGAAAAATGTAGAAGGTAGAAGTCCTTCCATGATAAACAAGACATGTGGTCGCAGGATGTTCTGCACATATCTGATTCCAAACAAAAACTAGATTTGTCACCAAAGACATACATGTCCAGTCTGTAGCAGTGCAAGTTTCATATTCATAACACCACTTTCAATAAAGTGGATCCATTTATAGCAATATTAAGATAAGATAGTCTTCTTGATGTGTCATTTGTTCTCCAAAATGAACCTACTGAGAGTCTGAGAGTCTTTAATCTTGCTACAGTTTGTAAAACATCATAAATATACATGCAAGTCCAACAATATATATATATATATGACTGTAATAAATGTTCTGCCCACAGTTTCACAGTTAGGAGAACCTAACTAATATTATTAATTCCTATTAGAATAATAAGCGATCACATTAGCTTTTGAACATAATCCCCGGGGATCAACACTCTGCAGGAGGAGAGCCTCAACAGAATTTGGAATTAATAGGGACGTCATGGGATGGAGCCAGGCCTGCTAATTATTTATAAGATGCAGTTGAATCCCACTGAGGGACCATTCAGAGCAAGGTTTATGAAAGTAAGTAAATTCAAACACTTTAAACAGCAGAGAAAGCTGTCACTGCATTTACTGCATAATTTATACCAAACACAGCACAAAGTATATGGGATACTATAAACAATTTGGCCTATGAGGATATCACTGTCTAGACAGGGCAGGTCTTCATATCCTCTGCTTCATAAGAGATTAGCTGCCAGCAGAGGGCGATGGATGCGAGGCACTCTTGTCCTTTTGGGACTCAAAATCCGGTCAACCGGTCACACCTGCTGTTAAAGGATGACCGGTATGGTATTTTAGAATTGGGTTGGGTGGAGTGGAGTAGAGTCGATTTGAGTTGAGTCGAGTGGATTAAGGTCTAACCAAATAGAACTGAGCCAAGTCAAGTGGAGTTGAGCCAAGCAGAATCAAGTCCATGTGAGCTGAACCAAATGGAACCAAGTGGGAGGTAGGGGTCCTAGGTTTAAGCTACACCATCTTGGTCACTCTTTTGATTGGTTTTACACCAGTAACCTGATCGGTAGGCCATTTTTAATTTGGAAGCTCTGCATGACAGACAGTTGATGTAACTAACTCGATACCTAAAACGGAATTTTAGGGAGACAATACTCATCCTTTGTATGTTGAATTTAGGTCTATTCCATAAGTTTGAAGGACTAGAGCTCCAAAAGGCTATTGGACATCTATTTATTATACATAAATATATAAATGGCTTTACAATATCATTTAATTTCACAACCCACAAGGTGTTCTTTTCATTGTTTGAGTTCATTCCCTAACCATTCGGTAACCTTTATAGGTTCAATAGCCTTTTTTAATATTCCTTTTCCTGTCCCAGAGTTATAGCTCTTATACCAGGAAATACAAAAGGAATTAAGAGCTATGTATGGCCTATTGACCTGGAAATCTTTGAGCCTAATCCGTGTTATTATGCCAGGCCAGCTGTGAGACTGGATATTTCGAATGATAGTAGGACTTACACACAAATCATGGAGGCTTAAATCAACCTGTGCTTTCCTGTGAATAAGAAAGTTATTTTTAGCCTTTTAACTGGCCCTGAATTTTGTCAATTTAATCCGTGCTGACGTGCAGAATGGAACAAAAGCTTTATGTAACTCTAATCACTCTAATCGCTCTTCTTCACAATGGGTGAAGAAGAGCAGTAGACATGATGCAGGTACTGTTTCTAATGATCCTGCCTGATGAGTCCCAGGGATCCACTTCTGTCAGACAATGAAGAGAACCAATCTGGGCAAGTTAGTTGCACTTAAGCACATATCCTTCACATACACCAGGGTTTCCCAATACTCTAGTTTTAAAGCTATTGACACACTGCACATATTCCTATAGGACAGTAGTCAAGATCAGCTTTGTTGAGTTCAAGATTCAGATTAGTCGAAATCAAGTCAGTGCCAAATCGAAGGAAGGCAACTCAAAAAAGTTAACTGAGGGTGAGGGGCAGTCAAGACAAAGTTCAAATAAGAAGGCAAGGCCAAATTCACAGGTAAATAAGCTGTGCCTTTCAGAAAAAGTATCCTCAAAGCAAAATTGTGAGGACTTTGGATATCCTGCCAACTACATCCCATAATATTATGAAAAGATTCAGGTAATCTGAAGAAATGTCTGTGCAAAAGGGACAAGGTCAACACTGGATGCTGGTGATCTTCAGGCCTTAGGCGACACTATCTTCTCTGGGCCAAAGCTTGTTTATAATGGACTGTTCTGTGGTCAGATTCATTAAAAACTGAAATTCTTTTTGAAAACTATGAACACTGTGTCCTCTAGACTCAAGAGAGGAGGGTCCATCCAGCTTGTGCACAGTTCAAAAGCCTGCATCTTTGTTATGGGGTTGCCTGTGACATGAGTGCCTATGACATTGGCATCTTACATAACATAATGCTATAGAACAGTATATAGAGGTTTTAAAAGAACATACTGTATGCTCCCGTATACACAATAGCTCTTTTACTCTTTTATGTCTTCTTTTTTTAAGGGCGGTGGGCTCGCTATCCTCATTAACAACAGATGGTGTAATCCTGGCCATGTGACTGTTAAAGAGACTATCTGCTGCCGGGATGTTGAACTGCTCGCGGTGAGTTTAAGACCATATTACGTCCCGCGGGAGTTCTCACACGCCATTGTTGTTTGTGTGTACGTGCCCCCCCGAGCGGACGCGGAGGCTGCGTGTGACGTCATACACGCGACCATCGCCAGGCTCCAGACACAACACCCGGATGCTTTTGTCGCTCTCTCTGGTGACTTCAACCACATCACGCTGGACTCCACACTGACTTCTTTTACCCAGTATGTGGACTGTCCCACTAGAAAAAACAGGACAATTGACCTCCTGTATGCTAACATCAGTGATGCGTACACCGGCATCCCACTGCCCCCACTTGGAAAATCTGATCACAATCTGGTTTTCCTGAAGCCTCATTACAAACCCTGTGTGATGAGGCAACCAACCACAACACGCTCCTTCAGGAAGTGGTCTCAGGAGGCAGAGGAGACCCTGAAGGACTGCTTTGCATCCACAGACTGGAGTGTGCTTCAGGACTCTCACGGTGAGAACATTGAGGGGGTAGCAGACTGCACAACTGACTATCTGAACTTTTGCATGGACATTGTGGTTCCTGTAAGAACTGTTCGCTGCTTTGCCAACAACAAGCCCTGGATTACAAGCGACGTAAAGGACCTCTTAAACAAAAAGAAGAGGGCCTTTAAAGACAAGAACCAGGAGGAGTTGAAGAATATTCAGCGTGAACTCAAGTCCTGCTTAAAGGAGGCTAAGGAGACCTACAGGAAGAAGGTTGAGCAGAAGTTACAAGTTAACAACATGAAGGAAGTTTGGGACGGTATGAGGACAATCACAGGGTGCAAGCCAAAGAGTGCAACAGCTGGTGGTGTGGAGAGAGCGAACGAACTCAATCTCTTCTATAACCGGTTTGATTGCCCTGTTTCATCCTCACCTGCTTCTGTCTGTCCTGCTATCTCAGCAACCTCAGCCTCTGCCCCACTGGACACCTCCCTACCTCTTCTGAGTGCTGCTCAGGTCTCCCTCTCACAGACTGTCAGCACATCCAGTCCGCCCCCCCTCACCTCCCCCCTCCACCTCTCTGCAGACCAGGTCACAGGGGCGCTGAGGAGACTCCGCTCAGGGAAATCAGCTGGAGCTGACGAGGTTTGCCCGAGACTTCTTAAGGCTTGCGCCTTTGAACTTGGGTTACCCTTGTCGAATATCTTCAACATGAGCCTGCAGTTGGGGAGGGTTCCTACGCTGTGGAAAACTTCATGCCTGGTACCTGTTCCCAAGAAACCTCGCCCCAGTGAGCTCAACGACTTCAGGCCGGTAGCTTTGACCTCGCACATTATGAAGACCATGGAACGACTGCTTCTCCCACTCCTCAGACCCCAGGTACAGCATGCACTGGACCCTCTCCAGTTTGCATATCAGGAGAAGATTGGTGTTGAGGATGCAGTCATCTACCTCCTCCACCGAACCTACTCTCATCTTGACAAGGGGAGTAGTGCTGTGAGAATCATGTTTTTTTATTTCTCCAGTGCTTTTAACACCATCCAGGCTCCACTTCTCAGAGACAAGCTGGTGAAGATGAATGTGGATCCTCACCTGGTGTCCTGGATCACAGACTACCTCACCTGCAGACCACAGTACGTGAGGCTCACTGACGGCACATCGGAGACTGTGGTCAGTAGCACTGGAGCACCACAGTGCTCTCCCCCTTCCTCTTCACTCTCTACACATCAGACTTCCAGTACAACTCTGAGATGTGCCACCTGCAGAAATTCTCGGATGACACTGCCATCGTTGGCTGTGTGAAGGGTGGTCAGGAGGAGGAGTACAAGAGACAGGTGGATGACTTTGTTGCTTGGTGCCGACTGAACCAACTGCAGTTGAACATATCCAAGACCAAGGAGATGGTGGTGGACTTCCGTAGGTCTGGACCACCCTTGCAGCCAGTCTCCATCGAGGGGGTTGATGTGGAGACAATAAAGACCTACAAGTACCTTGGTCTGCAGCTGGACAACAAACTGGATTGGTCAACAAATACAGACACCCTGTACAGGAAGGGACAGAGCCGGCTCTATTTCTTGAGGAGACTGCGGTCCTTTAACATCTGTAAGAAGCTTCTGCAGATGTTCTACCAATCAATCGTGGCCAGCATTCTCTTCTACGCTGTGGTGTGCTGGGGAGGCAACATGAAGAGGAGAGATGCATCACGGCTGGACAAGCTGGTCAGGAGGGCCGGGGCAGTGGTTGGAATGGAGCTGGACTCTCTGGTTACAATAGCTGAGAGAAGGACTTTGGATAAACTGCTTTCTATCATGAACAATGATAGTCACCCACTTCACACCACCATCATGAAGCAGAGGAGTGTGTTCAGTGGCAGACTGCTGTCACAGAGCTGCACAACAGACAGACTCAGAAAATCCTTCATTCCGAGAGCCATCAGACTCTTTAACTCCTCCCATCGGGGACGGGATGCTGCTGACGACTGAGTTTAATCCAGGCACACCACATGGACATTATTCAACAACTTAATTATTTATATTAACACTTCCCCAACCTCGCTTACATTAAAGTATACCTTACTCATGATTGGGTATTCACATTTTCACATTCTCTTTTTAGAACTGTCTTGTAACGTATGCATACTTATATTATATTATATTTCTATGTCACATCAGTCACTTTCGTAATCGATGTCATTGCACTTTACTCTGTTAATTATTTAATTATTTATGACCATTAGCAACATCTACTGCACTGCTCCGTTTACAGATAGATCCTTACCTTGTATAGTTAGGTTTTTTTTTATATCGCCTTATATATTTTCTATTCTTCTGTGTTTTGATTTGTCTGAGTATGTTTCTTATTGTATTGTGTTGTTGCTGCTGGATGCCTAAATTTCCTTCGGGATAAATAAAGTATGTATGTATGTATGTATGTATGTATGTATCTATGTATCTATCTATCTATCTATCTATATTTAAGCAAGTCAGTGTTAGACTATATAATATCTTTAATACCTTTAGAACCACTACAACTCCCAGTACTCCTCCCTCACCCTTTTAGTGTGTTTTGTGTCCTGTAGAAGTCTGGACCTTGACTTTTCTGAAAATGCTTTGGGACAATCTGTACTGTCCCAAGTCGAGAGTGCATGCCTTTCACATCTGACTGCTCTGTACAAGTAGCTCATGCATTCTAATGCGAGGAAGGGCTTGTTTATGAGTTGATGACTGTGGCAAGGTGAGCTGGTGCAGGAAAACACTACAGTGAGCAGCTGAGGGTTATATGAGGACCTGCACTGGGGAACAATGATGTATAATTCATAAGTACAAAAGCAAGGAAGAGTACAGTGTTTAAAAATAATATCAATCGTTTCAGGGGAGTATGACGGGTTATTAAAATAAGGGCAGCTTTATCTTAGAATGAGAAAACCATTGCAGGGATGACAGATGCTAGGGAGCAACGGGACACAGAGCGAACAGTTGGTGTGCCAGTATGGGTGGACTGTAAGATTACCTAACTGAAGATGGAGCTTAAAAACAGGAAAACACTGTATTGATGAATATTTTATAGGTAGATAGGCAGACAGACAGGTCGATATATTTATCTATATATAGATCTACAAACACTCACTAAATAGCTTTCTAGACCTCCAGCCCATGTCTGGCATTAGGCATAGTGCCAATAGGTTCAGATTTATCTTCTGCTCCAGAGTCATATTCCACTTACAATACATATTTCTATGTACAAACATAGGCAAAAGCACTGGGATACCTGGTCATTCAAATTAAAGGTATTAAAGGAGTTTATTCTGCTTTTGTGGGAGTAACAGCTCCTTCTGTCCAAAGAAGAAGACTTTCTACTAGATTCTGTTGCAGCACGTCTGTTGCAACAAGTATTTTATTGCATAGGTAGCAAGAGCAGCATTAGAGAGATCAAGACACTGAAAAATCACACCCTTTAACCCATGCCTGACATTGGGCATGGTGCCACTAGGAGATTATCTTGATACCCTGAGATATTGTGAGATATATAAGAGTGCGATCAAACACTGCACATTTGTTCTCCATCTTTCTCCATCTCCATCTTTATCCTCTATCCCCAATTCATCCCGAAAGTATCGGACCAACAGATTTTGAATCTTAGTTGTGCAGATTTGATTGCATTCAACAACAAAGGCAGCATTAGTCTTTGAGGTCAGGATGTTGGATGATCATCCCAACACACCAATTTATCCCAAAAGTACTGGATGGAGCACCATCCTTCCAGAGAACACAGTTCCACTGCTCTACAGCTCAATACTGGGGAACTGTTACCCCTCTGTCCTATGCTTGGCATTGGGCATGGTGCCAATAGGTTAACACGTTTATCTACTCCATAGAGTCCTACTGTATTGGCAACATGGGTGTGAGCAATTGGTGCAACTCAAAGTATCTGAAAGCATTCAGAAAAAGAGCTGTCCGCAATCATCTAGGCATATTGTGTACCTTAAACAGTCTGTCTGTCTGTCTGTTTATCTATCTAGATAGATAGATAGATAGATAGATAGATAGATAGATAGATAGATAGATAGATAGATAGATAGATAGATAGATAGAACCACTCGTTATATAATATACACTCCCCTTGCTTAAGTAAGGTTATGAGGGACACACAGGTAAACATTCATATTACCATATTTATACACATTTCTTACACTTCTGACAAAGTGCGCGCTCCCACAGCCACGCACGTGCATGTACTGTAACACATGACATCAAAAGAAAGATCAAAGCATCACACTTACTCGCTGTTCTGATGGATGGGAGATGAATGAAGGCGTGTGCACGCCTCGGTCCGCTGAGTCTCGAGCTGTGCAGTGTAGACGCAGTGTACGGCACATTTGGTACAGTCCACCCGTTTTCCGCCACGCCCCGCCCATTTGCACTGATTGGCTGACGCCATTCATAATCGGTTTCAGCTTGAGCGCTGTTTCCGTGATTGGTTGACTCAGCGCTGAGAGCTGTTTTTAGGCAAGCCCCGCCCACCTGTACTGCTATTGGGTGGTGCTGTAGATTGCTGTGCTGACATTGGTTTGTGGTTGATAATTCCAGTGGGAATTTTTGTAATTACCGTCACTTCTAGAGCACACTTTCATATATAAACTATTTATGAATGAATTGCCTATAAATTATAGCAAAAAAAAAAACATTAATAAACATTTAGGTTGATGATGAAAAACAACCTTTAAAACAACATTTATTAAACATTTCCTAATAGGCATCGGTTAATGTTGAAATTCTGACATTAAATCAATGTTAATTTAAAGGTTTTGAATAGTTGGGGCTCTTCTAAACTCACATTAATGCTGTTAGATAAAAGGTGCTTCCCACAAATAATGATAATAATAATATTGATATTAATAATTATTATTTAAATTAACCTTTCAACACTACAAGAGTAGTGTCTACACAATACAGTACACAACCAATATATTTAAAACAACATATTTAATGGATATAGTTTAACAAACCATACATATAAAACCATAATGTTGAATTAATGTAAAATCGATGTGCACAAATACACCAACACGGTTTTAGCTATTTAGCAATTTCTTTTAGCTTTATTATTATTTACAACAATATATATTTTTTACACATACACAGTCTATTACCACACATCAGGTAAATTATCAGACTATAATCATAAATTATAAGGCACATTTGTAATAGTTAAATCACAAAAAAGGCAGTAGAAGGAAAGTAGACCAGTTTTACACATCATGATAAAAAAAAACATTTAAAAACATACTTACATAAACATTTTTTTATGAATTAAGTACATACACATGACTTGCACACCATTATGGCCCTTATTATGCCTGCTAACCAGTCCTTACTTGCTCGTAACATGGCTTTTTTCCCTCAATTCATCCTAAAAATGTGCAGCAAATGTAGAGCCTAGATGTGGAGGAGTTTTAATTCTTCCTGCTCAAGCTGGTCAAGCTGGTTAGGCTAGAATAGGGTATGCTTTTCCTTGAGTTTGATGGTTTAGCTTAGGGGTTCTAAACCTTGTGTGTTCTTGGTCAAATAGAATTATGTACAGGTTAAAAACTGCAGTCTGTGTTCCAGTCACATGCACAGTGTTGCATCTCTCGTTCAACCCCCAGGGACAGTATCAGGACATACTTGATGGTCACAATCTCCAGGATAAGAACCCCTGGTTTAGATGATCTACAAGCACAATTTGGTTGTCCACCAAACCAGCACAACCAAGCTGGGCAAGATCTGGTAAACCCACTCTGTTACCAATATAGGATATTTTAAACTACTGTAACAAAAATACTTAGGCTAATTAAGAATTCCTCATAAATGTCTCATTAGCATTATGAATATGGTTTGTTGATTGCATGGTTTATAAGAATGATGAACCTGACGAAGCAAAACCATCAGCACGATCAAGCAACCGGCAAGAGCAACATGACCAAGCATAACCACAATCCATACATAATCAAACAACACTATGCTGGTTAATACCTGGTTTTCCCTCTAGCTTACCTGTTTAGGGTATGTCTTTGCCTGAATTACCAACTTCTTAACCCCCTTGACCATCAAAGGCCAGCTTAAACCGTCTGAAACCAACTACCAGACTGATGCATCAAATTAATCACCAACATAATTAGTAAAGAACTAGTAATGTTTGATTTCTAGTAGTAGTAGAAGGACCAGTTTTATGAGAAAACAGTCAATCAAGGACAGCCAGAAAAATTTGATAGATCACGAGCTGTGAGTATGAGCTGTTTAGTAGCCAGGTTTCAGTCAGTAGTTGTCTTACTTTGACATTTATGTCTCAAACTGAAGACCTTGGTCCAATGGTCACAGTCTGTAGGTCTGTAATCAAGAGTGGATAGGCGAGAGTTTTTTCTCAAGGCTTTAGTTAGCTAAGCTTCAGTCAGCGGGACCAACAGGACATATAATGAGAGGCCCTTCGTTTTTGCCTGATTTGTTTGTGCAGGGACTGAAGAAAGGATGTAGAGTATCAGTAAAAGTGTCTGTGTAGGTGAAAAAATGTGTCTTAGTGTCGACGCTATAGAAGGACAGTTGGCCTTTCTCATAGTCCACATAGATACCGATCTTCTGGGGCTTGGGGTTTATAAGAATCGGTGTAGATGGATCGGTACGAAAGGCGTACTCGTTCTTGTCTCGCAGGCTCATAAACCAATAGCCATTGGCCGGGCTGACGCAGATCTTCCCTTTTCGGTTGATGGAGCGACTGGCCACGCCCAAGTCCCAGTCTGTCTTGTCTCCCACTAAAACCTCCCAGTAATGCCGACCCGAATTGAAGCCTTGGCGTCCTAGTACACACACCACACGGTCGAATCGCTCCGGAGTGTCCGTCACTGTGAAATAGCGGTCGCTGCACAACACCTGCTTACTGTCTTCAGAGATGATCAGCCGTGGGTGGGCGGAGTCTCGGTCCAGAGTGACATCCACTAGAAATTGATTATTGAATAATTCAGTGAATTTTAGAAGTTAGCAAATAAACTTCACATTAGATTAGATAAAATGCACATGAAAAATAGCAGAGAACTGGCAAAATTAGTGTCATAAATGCAGTGTCATAAACTGTTATTTCTGTATTTTCTGTGCTAAAGTGCTAAACGTTACAACAGAAAAATGTTTACTTTGATTTAGGTGAGCTTCACAAACAATCCATTATGCTGTATAAGCAGTGCTAAGTCCAGTTATACTAAATGTATTAAAGTATACTAGCAAACATTTATATGGTGTGTATAATAGTAATAATTGTTTACGTATCTGTAGGATCATGCATTATACAAACAGGACATAATGAAAGTAAATCTTACATGCATATTCTTCCACTTTCCGCACTTCTGCAAACCAGAGAAGAGATCAGAGTGGTATTACATAAAATGTCAGATTTTTAAATATTAACATATGTCATTTCTACTAAACACTGCTGTTATGTAGGCCTATAAGATTGGAAAACTTGCTTTATTGACTAAACTGCTTAAGTTATGGGACTTTAGGTAATTACATTTCTTAAAGGGTCTCATATATATTTTTGGTTTTTAAATTGACTTATGACTATTAATAAATTAAAGTCATAAGCAATGACAAATGTTTTCTTACAACAAAGATTTAATGCTTAAAGTCTACTAATTCATTAAGAACAGCTGAAACTCACTTATTTGACGTTTTGTGGGTGATTCTGCTGCGGAGCGCAAACCTGTAGAACACACAAGAACATATCAGTGTGACATCGTGACACCTCGATAAGCATCTGTGCACAGCATGACAAGTCCATTGACATTTTAAATACTGTTCAATTTTTTAGGGGTCAGTCAAGCATTGAAGCTGCATTACTGAAAAAACACAGAAGTGTATTAAAGGATAAATATAGAAGGTACACTACTTTGCTTCAGTACATCTTACATTTCTCGATCCAATGCTCATATTACCGCTGTTTATATTAGTATCACTCACTTTTACAGCCTTTTATTATCCTGATATGTGATCTACGAGATTTATCTATTTTATTTTTTATTTACATTCATTTTTGCACATCCTACACTGTATCCCAACTTGTTTGGAATTGGGGTTGTAGTATGAATGCTCTCTACTGCGTATTCACATTCACCATTACACACCCAGTGTCTATTCACTGTCACTGAGTCCTTGAAGCTGCTTAGGGATATTAATCCTTTTAAAGTCTAACAAAAGGACAGTAATTGCTTGCAGATGAGTAAACAGTTAGGGCTTTTATAAGCTGTTGTGAAAGGTTAGAGTGATGAGGTTGAAGAGGCCTAAATTGTGTTTTGATAAATTTGTGTATTAATAAGTTCACTTCAGTTCACCCACTAAATGTCACTCATAGCGCTTGTTTATTTGGACTGTACTGAAGCTATACATTGGAAGAGATCTGCATGGCCTTCTTACAGAAAATCTGCCTTATTGCTGGTTTAAAGCTGGTAAAATACTCCAAGCACAAGCACTGTTTGATTCTTGCTTTAACCTTTAACCTTTTACTCTTTGGGATCATCGGTAATTCCTTGCTTTTATCCAGTGTTATAATTTAGTTCCAACTCTAGTTAGTATGCATTACTTTGCATGTATTTGCCAATTAGAAATCTTTAGGGGAGGCTTGGAACGCTTTAGAATATTTCAGATATTACTTGATTAAGTAATTAAGTTACATAAATAAATAGAAATACAGTAGGTCTCACTCACAGATCTGTGGCAGCCTCTTCAGCTCGTCCTGGAGGTTTTCCACCATTTGAGTGACGTTTTTCAGCACGGCTCCTGCTGTGGGATCAGGGGTCAAGGTCACCTCCGTCCAGCTCTTCAGTGGAGGAGGACCACTCAGGGATGAATAGGCCTGCAGAGAGAGAAGACTTTTGTCAATGTGTGTAATCCTTCCCTGTTTGATTATTGTCTTAGGTAAAAAAGATCTTAATTTACATGAATAGCACTTTTGAAAATCTATTTGCCTGTCTGTCATGTCATTTAAGGACCAATTTTAGTGCAAAAATAGTTGTTATTTTAAAACAAACATTTTACCCACTCAAATCTCTAGGACTCCCACTATTACTGACAACGCTCCAAACACTAGAAAGGTAAGGACAAGTGTATGCCTCCTCTGGTACATGTGAAGTCAGACCCCGCCTCTTTCCCAACTTCCACCAATGCCATATCACTAGGCAACACATTCAAAGAGTAGTACACAGTACACAGATGGGTCACAATACTAGTTACTGTCCCATGACTTTCGGGGATGGCATGTCAGTTGTGAATGAAATATCAGGTGTAGGATTTTACTGTCCTACACCATGGCTTTGAGATCAGAACTCCTAGACTAGAATAAAGCCTATAAGTAGATGGATGGATGGATGGATGAATAGACAGATGGCTGTGGACAGGGTACAGGTATTGTTTGTGAAATTCTGATCATTCCACATGCTCTTTTGAGTACATGGCTTTGCTAAATTTACCCAAGAAAAGGTCTCAACTGAGAGCCAAACAAATGAATCAGCAGAGCAAGCAGATCTTCCACATTCTCTGCATTGTAAGAAGTTCAGGGGGTCTGATTAAGTATCAGATTGGAGATTTCTCAAAAGAAGAGAAAAGCAACTGGGTACAAGTGTTGAACCAGAGCTACATTGTTTGTAGTCTGGTTAGTTTTGGTTGTATAATGTTGTCAGTCTGGACAGATTTTAGGTGTTGTGCCAAATTCTACCTCCAGAAATCCAGCTTCTCTCCAGTGCAGAGTCATCATGCACCCACTGTAACCAGTCACCCCTCTCCAAAGTGCAACAGAGAGAAGTATAGTTTGACTAGGATATTTATACTGTGTACCACAGCTGAGTCTGGTCAGTGCTGATTACCAATTGGGATTCTGGGACTTGTAGTTTTTTGGCTCAGATCCACCATCTCTTCCACTGCTGCATCCAGGACCTCTACTGGTTGCTGGTGGTATATCCTGTTGTTCTACATGCATGACTTCATCAGAACTAAATGCACCTCAACCCACCAGATGTTACCCAGATTCTAATTGTTTCCATTCCACCTTAAATAGTGCAGATAAAAGCATATGTGTGGAAGGTAGAATGAAAAAATGAATTAAGAAACTGCCTAACCTAGAAGACAAATTCAGCTTTCTATGGCGGAAGTTGTAAATGTTTAAGTATGAAGGGTAAACATGAGACGTATATAAAATAAATATGATTTGCTACGTGTAGTTTTGGGCTTGTTGATAGGACCAGTTCAGACTAAGTCACTGAGCAGTATGCACTATTTAATTATGCTTGGAGTTTAATATGCCATAAAATGGTCTAAGTGCAATTGGGTTGCCAAAAATTGGAGACTCCGCCCCTGACACGCTACTTGAGTCTCTCTCCAACTGTTAACCCAGGCTAAAACCAGGGCATAAAGTGTGTAGATTTCTTATACAGGCACTGCACGAAGATTTTTCATACAATGGAAACTATGCGAGAGCAGCAGTAATTTACTACATTACAAACCACTATCTCATTTAAAGCATCTCTACTATAAGAGTGTGAGTCATTCTTCAAGCAGACTTACCAACACCAGCAGTTTAGATAATAGAAAGAGATAATCACACAGATAAAACTCTGAAATGAAGGCTTTTAGAGCTGTAACCTGCAGGAGGAGGAAGCTGTTAAAGGAGCTGAGTCATCCTCATTTCCAGCCAGGAAGAAAAAACAGCTTTTATAACACTGTATTTTAACTCCTACTGACAGTGAAGATTCTTAATAATTCTTAATAAAATAAGGATCAACACCTCTGTTTTCATTATTTAGGTTTGTGACTAAAGAAAATATAGAGTTTATTGAAGCTTGTTTGTTTTCTTATTTTTTAACAGTGTTTAGTTTGGCTTACAATGCGAAAGATAAGATCCTTAGAATTGTAAAAATGGAAATCGTTGAGGTGTTTAACAGGTTAAAACTATTTTTTTAATAATCTTTATTCTGATTGTTGGTTACTTTATAAACATTAGACTTTTTAATCTAGGATTTGTGACTTTATAATTGATAAAATAATGATACTTGATTTAACAATGATAATGATTTGTTTATCTGATTTATTTAGTATTATTCAACTGTTAGTCGAGTAACCCATAAACCAATTGTGGTTTTGTTGATCAATTTCAGCATTACAATTTACAGTAATTAATTATTGTAAAATAAGCAGTGTAAATGCTCCAAAATTAATTGGAATGTAAAATAATAACATTTTAATGGACTTCCTTTAAAATATATATATATATTTTTCCTGTAAAGTTGACATTTTGGGAAAACAAGGTTTTAGCTTGACTGCAACAGATAAACAGATAGACAGTTAAATTAACAAGATAATTAAAGGAGCCACAATGGAGGAAAAAATGATTTAGAATATAAGTGTAGATCTTTCCATGTGTTATTAATTTAACGCTAACTAGAGAAGTGTGTGTAAAACCTGAACTAGTTTTGTACTTATACAGTATCTGTCAAATCTGAGTGAAGGCATGCAGTGGTGGAGGATGAACAGGTACATTTTGACCTACATTCAAGCGTTGAACCGATTCTCTGGCTGCTGTCAAAAAAAAAATAAATCTCCTGGATTGCTGTCAGATCGGAACTGACCTTGAAGAAGGTGATGTGATCATCAGTGGACTGTGCGAGCTGGAGGAGGCTGCTGCTCCTCTTCTTCAGTTCAGCTATCTCCTCCTGCAGGTCCCGGATGAGGGCCTGGGAGCGCAGTTCTGCAGCATTGCGGCCCATCTGCACCAACTCCAGCAGCTCCGCCTGACACCTCTCCATAGAGGTCATCAGAACCCGAAACATACTGACCGTGACCTCCACCTCCTGCTGCGCGTTCGCCTGAGGAACAGCGTGCAAATTTGACACCGGCAATACTTTAAGGAGTGTACTGTAGTTTTAATTGCTAAAAATCTTTATGCTGCACTGTGTATATTTAATTTACCTGATTTGAGATCAACTTAAATTATTTACCAAAAAAGTTTTTTTTTACTTGTAAAGTAATGAAATCTGCTGTTTTAAAATTTAATTTCAAAACAAAAAATAACATCTGAAAATTTTCAGATTGTAAAAAAGGGCAAACATTTTTAGATAAAAAAATTAAGAGATCCATAACTTGTAAGATTTAACAGGTTTAAATTGTCAGAAAGTTTTTTTTTTCATTTTCAGATTAATTATTCTGATCTTCATTGTCACAGAAAATATATGGGATCTATTCATTTTCAGATAAAAATATGATTCATAAATGTTCAGATTAAAAAAATATATACATCCATAAATCAATAAAATCAATTTTAAAAAATCTAATTAAAAAGAAATGAACATCTGAGATTAAACATTTGGTAGATATGTTTGAACTTATAACTCTAAAAATGTATGGTTTTTATATATTTTTTAAATATTATGTTATTTTGTAATGTATTTTTTCAACAGCAAATTTTACATTTTCAAATTAAAGTTTGAGATACGCACTTGAATGTCTGCCAGTGCAATCTGAATTTCCTCTATCTTCTTTTCTCTGGCTGTGATTAAGCCCTGTAGCTCCGCCTCCTTGATTCGCAGCTGAGACTGAGCAGAACATAAAGAACACACACAAATATTACCATGTTCAGAATCCACACACCCACACACTCTCCAATTGTACACACATATTCCACAGTGCTACAATGGGTTCTTTAAGTGATACTGTAGAAGAACCTTGGTCTTTCATTATCAAACAAAGAACCCTTTATAACAGCTTAAGCAACATTCCTACACTGATACACATCATGGGACAGCAGTATGTATATCAATCTTGTAGTGTTACCAAAGGGGATAGCTTGGGAATGCCTATACCTGTATAAGTCGTAAATTCTGTGTGCCGAATGGATGGAATATTTCATATCTGCAGTCATGCAAGAATTTAACTTAATAGAAAACATTACCACCCTTAGTGGACAGCACAGTGGGTGTGGCATCTGGCTAGATTTGTTTATGAGAACACACAAAAGACTTAATGCAGGAGATCCCACACTGAATTAGGCAAAAAAAAACACAACACTAGTTCCTACCATGATCAGTCTAGTAACCAAATATTTAATTTTTGTATATTTCTCAAAACAATTTGATTTAATTTACTTTTGTATTGCTTTTGGTTGTTTTTTGTCTTTTTGTTCCTAAAATAAACTGCATTTCTTCCTCTTGTGTCAGCAGAGATGTGTTACATGAGGTTAAAACTAGTTTTAAAAAATGTGTATGTATGTAAAAAATATATGTATCGAAACAGTAGGTGAGTTGAGCTAGACCAACCTTTCGCAACTGGCTCACATAACCAACCACAAAAGCATCTAAATGTAGGCAGCCATGTTCATTTGGTTAAAACAAGATGCAATCATGATGGAAACAATAATTATTTTGTTTTCTGCTGATATTGACCTAATTCTATAACCAGAGATGGATATCAAACAAAGGATTTATTAGATATCTATCATCCATAAGTCAAAGGACTGCAGTTTCTATTTACCTCTACATTGCAATACCTAATGTCAGTTTTTAAACCGTAAAACTAACATAAACCTCTGGTGGAAGCAGATCTAGTACCACTAACCGGATACCCCTCCCAAGAAGAGTGCTATAGCATTACTAAAACAGGATTTATAACCCTGAGGTTCACACTGGCAGGCAACAAGTTGCTTAAATTGCCCTATATTTGTGTCTGTGTTGTGGGTGTGTTTGAGCCTGCTCATGCTGTTGCATGTGGGCCTGACCAATTATCCCTGTAGGTTTTCTATCTAAGTTCTAAGCTACTTATTGAGCTATCTGCAGTTTTCTTTAATGCTTCATTTTTATTGAAGAATAAATCAGTGGTGATAAGCGCCTCTCTGTGATGTTAAAAAAATCTCACTGCTAAGCATAAAATCAAAGGACTGTAGTAATGAAACTTGATTGATCAATCTGTTACCATGTTGCTTGACGCTTGTTTCCAAAGCTTGTTTTGTGGCTACAAAGCGTGCGTTCTCAAGGATATTATCAGTTGCTTTCATAACTCTAGAAACTAAATACTGTTGCATCAAATGGTTCTTTGATGCCCTTTTTGGATCCGAGAACCGAGAGATGTAGAGGTTAATTAATACATTTCACAAGCATGATTTTCTTTCTGCAGCCAAATATGATTCTTTTAATAGAGCCTCAAACAACTAGCTGCATTTCTGCACATCCCTACTGTAGCCACACACAAAGGACTCTCACCTTTTTGGTGTTCATCTCCCTCTTAGCTGGGATGGCAGAGTGCCCAAAATGCTCCCCCTCGAGGCACATCGCGCACACACACATTTGATCATTTTTGCAGAACAAATCCAGGCTCAGTCCATGCCTGGGGCACGGCGGGCCGGTGGAGCCACCCGCACTGTACCCACTGGCGCTGAACCTCCTCTGGCAGGCCTCATACGGCGGCGGCGATGACAGCAAATTCCCACTGGATGAGGCTCTCTGAAACTTGCTCTTCATCTCTGTCAGCAGACCTCCGGGTAACTCCACTGCTCGGAGTGGAACTCCAGGCCTCTGGATGGTGCCGGGGGTTGGTTGATGGTGTGTGGCTGTACTTCCGGAGCTCTCGGCCATGCGCTTAAACTGCTCAGTGATCTCTTTGAGGGTGTGATTAATGTGGAGATCGGGACGCTTCCGAAAACTCTCCTTACAGATGGGGCAGACCCACGTCTTAGCCCGGCTGTCCCAGTATGAAGTTATGCAGGTCAGACAGAAGCTGTGGCCGCAGGGCGTGGACACTGGGTTGGTAAAGATATCCAGACAGATAGGGCAGGAAAACTGCTCCTCAGATAGGTAATCTGCAGGATATGACATGGTGGGTGTAGAAGAAGAGCTGTAGAGGATAATTAATAAAATAGAATAGGGTTAAAGCAGTAAGTTAAAGTAGCAGTCCTTGATAGTTTTTTGTTTAAATAGAAAGGATTAGTATACCTAAGTAGGAAGGGACAAAATATTTAAATAAATGTCATGAAACCAAACAGAGATATTAGAATGACAATGTAATATTAATATCCATTTTGTGTACACATTGATGCATCATTAAACCAATGAAACACAAATTAGAATTAGAACTTAAGAGAGTCACATTCATCTGATCTGCAATGCATATTTTTAAAGTACTCTTCTGCATCCCCCAGAGAGGTCTCTAAATGTCCAAATCTCCCACATTTATAGATTAAAGTTTTAAGAAGAAGGGTTTAAAATACATCTGTAAACCAAAGAAACACAAAAGTAGAACTGAAGAGAGACACATTAATCTGATCTGAGAGTAAACAACACTAAAATGCTCATTCTCACCAGAGAGATTTCTAATTTCCAAAATCAGGTTACAAATTGACCCTTTAAGAAGAAGGGTATTAAGGCTCATCTTGAAGCCTCATTTAATTTTAGCTGTGCTCTAAGACCATTCAATAGTATATTAGCAGAGAGTTTTACAACTTTTTGAAGTTTAAATCTCTTTAACCCTCCACAAAAAGTTCTGCAGCCCGCACACAGATTTATACCGACCGTTAACAGCAGCACTCCCAAACATTTTTAAGTGAAAAGCAGTATAAATACAGAGTGGTCTGTTAGGTTTGTTGTGTGTAATTACTCTCTACTGTATTCCATACATTTAAAACTGAACAAAAGAGTATACTCAAAAACATACATAATTTAACACAGCAATTTACTTTCATTAATCTGCATAAAAAAATTATTTTCCAGAGGCCTGTCTCTTTAAAAATCTAAAACCTTTAAAATATATCACACCAGTCAATGTAGATGATTGGTTTAATTGAAGTTGACTCTACGATGCTAGATCAATAACCTTAAGCCTAAATATAACATTTTATTTTTCCAAATAATTAAAAGAGTTTCTCACATCGTAAATAAAATTGCAGAACAAGAAATATGGTTCCTAAAAGTGCCACTAAGGCCCACAGGGGAGCTGCTACCCACAGTTGTCTAAAAAAAACACAAGAATTACAACCGTGCATGAAATGCATTCTCAGGCCAAAGGCTGAAAAGATAAAGGACTGTTTTCAGCTTGTTTTGTTACGTAAATCTCGTGAAAACGCTGGAATGAAGCTAGACCAGCCACAAACTGCACATGCACGAGGCCTGGGCACTGACAGACGTCCAGTCTTTCCAGATCATCACAGGGTAAAACTTTACAAGTGCAGAGTCACGCTGGGTGTCAGTTAAACTGTCTGTTAATAATGACTGTGTTGGTTTACACTGACAGGCCACATGGCATAAGACAGGAGCTAGTATTGTGCAAAATGACTTTTCCCAGGTGCTGAACTGACTTGTGGAATATGTGTGGGATCTATTGGACCCCCCGCATGGACAATTCTGGCCAGAGATCACCGGTCATGATCATTACCACACACTGCACTGTCCACTGTGGGAGGCAATAGTGTTTTCTATTATTTATTTCCTGTAAATATGTGGTATTACGCATAGAGGAATGTTAAATATCCACAAAACGTCAGATCTGCACCTACTATCAGACCACACTCCAACTCTCATAGTTCACATCATCTTGTGTTCAACCTTGTTCTCAAGATAACACCTCATAACTTATACAGGGGGTCAATTTACACACTGCTGTCCCATGATTTTGTATATGTCAGTATAAACTTTTTGAGTTTTTGGTGTGGAAAAAACAAACTATCCATGCATACATCTTAAAGTTACAGAATGAATGGACAAATAAACACGCTTAGAAAGACTAGCTAACTAGAAAGACATATTTTGCTTCATTCACATGGACCAATAAAAAAGCCCCAATGTCAGAACATTCTCAGAGGGGTCAGACAATAAAAACACAGGTCAGCCTTAATCCTCCTGTTATGTTATTGGTCAAACTGACCTGATTAAAACGTTTAAAATACAAAGAAAATTTATGTATAATTTTTTTTTTTAGATCATGAAACCTTGGCCTTAAACGTAGCTGAGCGTAATTATTTTAGTGAACATGTAAATAGGAATGAATAAGGATATATATTTATTTTTTGTACATTATGTTAATATATGTTTATATTACACACACTGATCCAGTTGTATTGCCAGTAGAGTGACAATAAAACTTAAACGAGTGAAAATTTAGACCAAAACAGAAGACAACTTTTATTTATTGTTTATAACTTTATTTATATGGATTATTGTGATTTCTTAATCGTTTCAGTTACTTTGCTATAGTGTTGTGACAACATCGCACAGGTTTAAATGCTTTTCTGCAGTGCTAGAATATTACATTACTGATCTAAAGTTAATTGTTATGTAGTAAAATATTATATTTCACTTACGTTTGGACTGTTAAACAGGGTTAAACATGGGTCAACTTGACCTGTGAACTCTACAGTTGAGCTTACATTAACAGGAGGGTTAATATATATTTTTGTAGGGTGTGAACTTGGAAAAATAGAGCCGTAGAAAACATATGAAACTAATTTTAAATCAGTGGTTGGTAAAAAAAACACTGTGATAATAAGTAGTGCTGTGAATGTTTCAGGTGTATTCAAATACAGTGTTTTAATGTTGAATAAATCTATTCAGAACCATTGAAACCTGGTGAAAAGTCAAAAGAATAAGCTTACCTGTGTCTAGGCCCTGTTTCAGTAAATCCCCAGTGCAACAAGTTTTATAAGATGAGATTATTTCCTCTCTCTCTCTCTGTCTCTCTCTTCTGTCTCTCTCTCTTCTCTATTCTCTCTTGCTTACTCTCTTCCTTACAAAGAAAAAAAATACATTATGGCCTCTCTCTTATTTCCATTTGTTTCATCATGCTTTCCAGTCTCTCAGTCTTTCTTTATATCTCTCTCACTCTCTGTCCTTATCTACTAGTCCTTAGCTGGTGTTTAAGAAACCTTTTGTTAGACTCTGTGAAAGAAGGTGTGTCCGCATACCTCTGCACGCAGTCTACTTACTAACACACACACACACACACAGTCACACACACACACACACATACACCTGACCACCAGATCAACCAGTCCAACCGGTGCAATCATCCATGAACTTTCTCTCAGTTCTGTCACGTCCCATTCCTCCATCCATCCATCCATCATTACCAATCAGCATATTCAGAATAAAGCCATGTGCGTAAGATTCATGAACTGATGTTTTTACAGAGAATACGTCAAAGAAAACCAACTCAACTCCACGTGTTAGTCTTAAATGGTTTAAAAATATATATATATATATTTTAAGTAAAACCTCAATTCCAAAAAAGTTCATGCAATGATTTGTAAGTGTCATAGAACCACGTTTTATTCACAACAGAACATATAATTCAGCACATATCAGATTTGAACATTTGAGACATTTTACCATTTCATGAAAAACATTAGCTTATTTAGAACAAAATTTGATTGGGCAATGAGTTTATTTTGTTGGGATGGTGCAGGTAAGTGATATAATTACAACTAAAACAGCTGCAATAGAAACATTTTGATTGGTTTCTGACTCTGCAAAAAATGAGTCTTTTTCTTTTAGAAAAATGTCCTTCATAAAACTGCACTACAAACAGGCAAAAACAGGCAAGCATGAGTCAGCCAGTATTGACTGTCAGCCTTGTCCTTTTTATCAGTTTAGTTGAGATGCCAGAGGGTGTTTAAATAAGTCTGTAACCCAGTTTTCCTGCTGCCTGTGAGTGAGGAACTAGTACAACAGGCCTTTTAAATGAATCAAGAATAAAGACTATTGTATTACGTGGTGCTTCACTGTGTTTTGTGCATTGTGCTTTTTAAATGCTGACATAACAACAACACAACACCAAACTCTCCTACAGTTACCATCTTCCCAGTTCTGAACAGAGCTCAGATAGTGGGCAGGCTTTATGTTATTTTTTATGATATACATATAAATAAATACAGTTTTATGTTTTTGGAATTGGCCTGTTTTCCAGCTCTGTTTCGGTCATCATTTAAACCCTTTTTATTTATAGGGCCACATGGTAACTCATTCTTTGTCCCATTTGAAATCAGATTTTGTAATTTCTGAGTTTCACCCCCAGTTCAAAATCCAAGATGGCTACCCTCCCGCATCAACAATAGTAAAAGCAATAGTATCAAATAGTGTAGTGCACTTCTTTCAATTAGTGTCTTATTAAATCAGTATTAACACAGTAGTGCTCAATTTTAAATGTGTTAGGGTGCACAAATTACTGTATAATGTGTTCATATAAGCTGGTAACACTATAAAACACTAGTGAACCGCTTTCAAACCTGTTGTGGTAAGCTCTAAATCTTTAATACCAGTATGACGTAATTTCCAGCTTCAAATTTTAAAAGTATTTGTAATGCAGAAGAAGCAGTGTGCGTAGGATTAGTGAACTTGTGTTTTTTATTAGATTATATGTAAGAAAAGCAAATATCTCTACATATTAGCCTTAAATGTTTTAAGGAATGCACTCATTACTGGTTGTAATTGTTCGTTGATGAACAGATAGTAAGTATGTGAATTTATTTGGCTTGGAAATGCTTTGAAATTGTGAAATATTATGGGAATATTTAACTGAAACACTATAAACTCAGGTATGGCATGATTCCCAGCTCCAGCATCCAACTTCTGAGATAAATTTAAGGTAGCATAATGTATTGAATTGTAGCATAACTAATATTTAATCCATTTAATGCATCACCATTTTTAAGCATATCTCTTTTATTTTTAAATTTTCTTCATTAATTTGGCATTGAATTATCCCAAGCTGCCAAAGACTTAAAAAACAAATGCAGAATGATCTTCTACAGAGACTGACTGCTATATTCCCAAGCTGGAGGCTAAAAAAGGACACAGCTGAGGCTGCTCCACACAATAAACAACATGACATCCAGTGAAGCAAAAAGGGCAACCAAAGAGAACCTCGCAAAAAAACACATCTAAAATTCAACAGCGCCTCAGCCGCGCTCTCATCCTCGAGCTATACCACCCCAAACCGTCATTCCTGACAGCCAGGAGAGAGAAGGCATATAACACAAAAACAACCTGATTACAGCTGTTATAAAATCTGTAATACACAAATTATAAGTTACATGATAATATACCAATATCAGTACATCAACATCTTGCATGTTCATTGAAAACCCCATGTCTTTTACCCTGTGGCTGATTTTGTTTAGGTTAATGTACCTCACTATATAGACAAAAGTATTTAACACATCTGATTACATACGGTTTCTTTTGAAATCCTAACACATCCTAACACATCCTAAAAGTGCTATACTATACTATACTATACTATACTATACTATACTATACTATACTATACTATACTATACTATACTATACTATGCTATACTATTCACTCTACAAATCTGCAAAATGTGCAGTTTGTAGCTTGAAAAATGTGAAATCTGTAAAGATGTTTATCTGAAAATGATTGATTAAATGTAGACACATTTCAGTGCATTCCTACACTATAAACCCACATTTAGTTTGAACTAAAATACAGTAAATTAAATCTGTTTTACCTGAAACTGGATATTTCCAAACATTACAAACCTATTTTGAGTTAGGTGAACGATTGTGACCATATATACTTGAGATATTTTATTTTTCTTATATGTTGTCATTGACTATGACTATGTGTTTCCCTAATGTCTGCCTCCTACCACTCTCTCAGTGTGTAGTGATTTCCCCCAGGCTATTTTAGGTAAACTTGTAGCTCATAGATTATAATAACTAACTAACTAACTTTGTGTTGACTGTGGGCTACACTGTAGACTCTATAGATTTGTCTTTTTCCATCTATTTCTTATTAGAATTAAAAGTAATGTTTAATAAAAATGTATTTTATTCACCTGACCTTTTGTGCAGAGCAATTGATATAACAGATACATATCACTTACATTAACTTGCAGATTATCAAGTTTTCAGTAACATTACTATAAAACAAAAAAAATGAAATCCAACTCACAAAGGGTTATAGTATATGGGAGTGTTTTGACATGGTTATGCAATGAATGCTATTGCACTTATCCAAAATTTATAGTAAAAAAAATCCCAGATTTGAGAAAGATGTGTCATATTACTAAAACAGTGGAAGCAATTTAAAAACTTTTAAAAAAACATTTAGGAGGACCATGGCTGCATTAAATAATTACATGACTTAAACCAATGGCAGTTTTCCAGTCCTGTGGAGGTACAAGAAAGGCTGCATGAAACTTCCAAAGAAGCAAGTGTTTACAACTACAGAAAACATGTTACACCTGTAAACCTTGGGAGTCACTGTTGACCTAAGAACTCCTACTACGATAAGGGGCAGTTCATTCATCAGGAGTTTTATCAGAAGCAAACTAATGATAATAAAGGCTTTCCTCTTTAGAACGTTTCCTTCACCTCTGCGCTTCCTGGTTCCTGTTGTGTTTCCCGGTTTGGAACGTTTCAGAACCCAGAGGATGGACAGACTGCAGTACAGCTCAATCTTAACAACAGGAAATAAAATAAAGAGAAGCGTGGAGGGATTATAACTGGCTACATGAGTCCCTTCAATAACCAGCACTATAACCCAGGCCAGACACAGGCCGGCTGCCTTGTACCGGAGAGGCTTGTACTTTAGGAAGGTAACAGGGTGGACCACCGCAAAATAGCGCTCGACACACACACAGCACTGAAACACAGGCAGAGCGTGCAGACACAGCTGGTACAGCATGACCCCAAAATCCACATAGTTCACTTGGCAAAAGACGTAATAGTTTAAAAAAGAGAAGATGTTCAGGAAGACGCTGATCAGGTCCATGCAGAAAAGATGAAGCAGGAAGAATTCGGCCTCCAGAGTCACACGTGAGCCTCTACTCAGGAGCCAAACAGACCATGACCCAGTGGGAACAGTTAAGATCCAGTTTACTATCACCAATATCAAGATAAATATGGACAACGTGTTTTTCAGTGAACATACTTCACACGTGGTGGCGGTAGTATTGATGAATGTAGCATTTTCAATGTCAGCCATCTTTTCTTGAGTTCTCTTATGAGCACTGCTGAAACAGTAAAATACACAATACTTTAAGATAATATGTGGCAGCTTCCCGGACAGGGATAAATTTGAGTTTTCAAGAGAGAAATCTGTGTAGATTAAAGTCTAGAGCTCATTTGACTTTGAAAGAAAATGTTTTTTTTTTTTTAAGAATTTAAGTTCTGCACTGTGTCTATGGGATTCAGTGCCCCCAGTGGTGTTTAATGACATCGCATTTGGTTTGTATTTGGTTTGTAAGTGCTGCATCTTTGCTAGATTACCTGTATGTGGCGGAGAAAAACATGGAGAGCTTCGGTTACAGTGCATTACCAGCTGATAACAGCACTCATAGAACAGCTCATAGCCAATCACATTGCACATAACTGTGGTATAATTACAAATATACAACCACAATCAGCAAAAGATGGGGCAGTTTAAAAAAAATATTTCTTACATTTACCTTGACTTTATTTTATTGCAGACAGTATAAACCAAAGATATTTCATATTTTGTCTGCATTTCAGCACTTTAAAAAAAATGTGTTTGATTTACTACTTTAGAATATTCTCCAATTCATAATATTACCCTTCTTTCTTACATCTTAAGGTGCTTAACCGTACAGGATGTCACAATTATCTCATTGTGCAGTGTGCAGCATGTGATTTTGTAAAAATAAGTCTGAACTTCCTGGGAAAATTGTCATCTTGACATCAGCATATGTGGCTCTAAGACATCTTAGATGTATTTATCTACATTAATGCTGTTCTGTTTTTCAAATTGGTATTTTTATACGTTCGGGTACTTAATGTCCATATGCGATATTTAAATATAAGATATTTAAATTTATTAGAAAATGATAAAACAAACAATTTACTGACCTGCTCAGGTGAACTGCTTTCTTTATAATGCTGAAGATTGTGTCTCTGCCTGCAGTGAATAGAGTGACTGTGTTTTGATTAATATGAAAATGTGCCTTTGATTGAACACCTGCTGAGTGACATGGAAAGTTTTATATATACAAATGTGGGTGTTCGAGGACATGAATAGGACACACAATGATTCCAGATTTTGTCAATCAATTAATCATAATTAATGTTAAACTGTTGCACAGTGTTGTTAATATTTAGTTAATTTAATTGTTGAATTTATATATTTAATATTTCACTTCTGCTGATAAAGAAACTGAAATGTAAATTTGATCATTTAAGTGCAGTGTGAGTAGTTAGACATTAATGACGTGTTGTGGAGAAGACTACAGTAATATTTTTGGAAAAGCAAGACTTTCATCTACAGTGGCACTATGAAATACTTTATATAAACAAAGAAAAATATCAAACAATGAATGCATTCCTAAAATAAAATTAATCAGAAAGTCTTTTTCAAGAATATTCACAATTGAAAGAAAGTTACTAATCTAATCTATAAAAAAGTTATTGTGGACCAAAGAGAGCAGATTACTGCAGTAAACATATAGTAACCATGAAATAAGATTAAATTTAAAGTTACATATGTAAATATTCTGGGTATTTGTTCTGCTTTTAAGCAGAGGAAAAGCTAAATGCTGCTTCGCCATGTTAAGCTTGGACTTTATTTATGGTTTAACCATTAAATTACGTATGAATTTAGAAAAGTCCCCCGCAGATGCACTTCTCTAACTGTATACATTAAAAATAACATCAACACATATGTTTTTACAAAAGCTGTACTACACATATCACATGTAGTTACACTGTTATAACATGGTTGTTAGTGTGTAACTACACAGTTATTAGACACAGTTAATATAAAGTTGGACAGCAAATGTTACACAAGCTCTGCAATGTTATGATCAGGTTGTGGCAATATTTATGGAGGATTTCTATTTGTCCACAAGAGGGTAGCACTCTACAATCAGTGTAAATGGAGTTGTGAGAATCTGTTATTTTATACCATATATTAAATTAATATAATCTTATCTAATTGAGTAAAATGGTCTTGAAAGATATATTATATAAACTCTATTTCTCAGTACTGTTCAAACGAAGCTCAAATGTCCACATTGAGTAGTTTTGTGTACAATAAAAGAAAATGTTGCTAAAAGATGTTAAAAGGCTGATAATTCATGTTCTAATTATCCAGAAAATCATACCACATTTCTGTAAACAGCATGGGCCTGTCAATTGTCAAAACCAAGCTTGTTTTTGTTGTTTGGTTGTTGTTTTTTTACATGTATGCTGTTAATATCATTTATTATTTATTATTTATTACAGTGTAGGATTACATATACGTTTACAAATATGTTTATGAGCAAAAGGTCTTTTAGTATATTCACTAGTTTCATTTAATAAATACAAGACAAAATACTAACAGATAATATTTAATTGACATATACAAAACATACAGGCATACAATTACAGGCAACTTTTTATTAGAAAACATCAGATCATTTTTTTGGCATTTTTTTTAGGAGAATTTTCTGAGAAGATCTAAAAACTGTAGAGGCTTCGTTGCATTTAGTTAAGTGTACGGATTTCAGGTCCATGTTAAATTTGTGATATAGGGGTTCTTTCAAGTGGAATAGTGGTGTGGACTGCACCAGGTGTTGAACCTACCTGCACCCAGTGCAGTGTGATAAAATGCATAATAAAAAGCAGCAAACAGCTGAAGCCTTTGTGATGCTACATGCAGAATAGTTATGGACAGAAAAGATCAGAGACAGACAGAATTGATCCATGATTACGAAAAATTCTTGTGTGTGAAAACAAACCAGCGACAATGAGCCCCTCCTCTAATCAAGCCCGTAATTGGTCCTGGTGTGAAAACAGCTTTAAGAATGCCTGGCACAGGTTAGTTTACCCACACGCCGCAGGAAAAAGAGGGGTTGGACAAATCCTGGAATTATATTGGAGATTAAACAAATAGATACTGCCACATGAAAGTAAACCTCACATATGAAAAGGCTAAGACTGGTAACGGCTGTGAATGGGATGATCTGCACCAGGAAAGTCAACAGATTAACGATCACTATTTCAAAGGCCCTCTTTTTAGCAGTGTTCATTGCAGCATCTTCAGTTTGCCTGTCTCCTGGCTTTGGTGCCCAAAGGGTTTTCAGGATTGAGAGGCAACAGAAGACGTCTGTGGTCAAAACTGTGAGATACACCATTCCAAACACCGTGTGAGGCAAGTTTGGAAAGTAAATCAGGCAAACCATGCCGTCAAATAGCGCAAAAATCCAGATGGCAGCTGCGCACATGAGCCGGTACCTCATTGGCTTGTACTTGAGGAAGGTGACGGGGTGGACCACTGCCAGGTAGCGCTCCACACTCACACAGCACTGGAACAAAGGCCGGCAAAGCATGCAGCTTCCATACAAAAACCCAAACGTCTGGAGCATGCAGAGATTAATGTCTGCGAAACACAGAATAGAAAAGGGCGTCGCAGAGGTGAAGATTATTTCAGCTACAGCCTGGCTGAGATCAAAGACCCCAGACACGTCCAGTCCTCTGCCTGTGGAGAAGAGGAGCTTGACAATGTAGCAGTTTAGAGGAAGACCCACAAAACAGTTTATGATGTGGATGGACATGGTTATGACAGTTGGTAATGTATTGTTGGTGGGTAAAGGGCAGGATGTTGCGTTTGTGTGGGTGGTATTCATGGTCTTTCAGTGAAGAAAATGCTCTGTCTTTGAACCTAAAGAAAGACCAAGAGAGAATAATAATATTATTCAAGGTCAAAATATACAGCAACTTAGAGAACATATTTCTGAAGTTTTCACAGCATTCCTACTACATAATGAACAAATCACGTGTAAAAATGTTCCAGCACTGCTTTACTACAGACTAAGGCTTTGGAAATTCAATTTAAAATCCATTTCCAAAGCTCAGTTTATTTCTATTCTGACTTACCAACTGCAAGAGGTTAAAAAAAGGAATTGTTTGCAAAATAATAAAAGTACTTTTTCTGTTTTTAATCAATTTGTTTTCTTTAAAGATTCTGACAGCATCCTGCTAAATTTTGTTCTCTGGATTTTGTACCATTTTCAGTTATTTAGCGTAGTAGATATATGCTAGTGTTCGTTTACCTCAGTAAGTTTTAAAGTTGTCATGATTTTAGACTTTTTTTACAGTATAAACACAGTCTACATTAAGAAAATAGGTATAGATGTTTCAGATAATATAAAAAAATCCAAATGTCATAAAGAGAAGAGTAAAGAGAATTGAAAGTTTACTGGACCTGAACGAATTAACGAAGTTACACTCATATAGTGCCTTTCTAGAAACCCAAGGATGCTTTACACTAAATCTTGTTTTTTTGCTTATGGTATCGGCCCATCATGCCGTACACCATCTATATATATTTTTAATGAGACTAAAAGACATTTAATTCATTAATTACTTTGCAGTTATTCAAAAAAAAAAAATAAACAAGTGAGATAACTGCTGAAGCTGGATTGACAACCTCAAAATCCAGACAAAATTCATCATGAAGAATAGACCGATAGAAATGCTTTAAAAAATTTAAGCATCAAATCAGTTGTCAAATGCTTGCATAGAAATATACAGGACCTTAAAATAAATCTGCTTTTTAATCCAAGTGATAAAAACTTTTTGAAAAGTGATCTGAAACTCAAAAAGTTAAGTGTTAACAAATCATTTTAATTACTAAAAACTTATTCATTCTGTATCCTATAGTAATAAATTATATAAATATTATACTTTTTTAACAAATAAACAAATTCATACATATTACAGGTGAAATAGACTTTGTACCTGGTGCAACCTGAAAACATACAGTACCGTCAAACTGCAGTAAAGGTGTGAGAAACGTCTGTAACACATTAAAATCTGAGCAGAAGCAGATAATCAATAAATCAGTGATTAGATTTGCATGGAATTCACCCCAAAATGAACCACAGACACAAACCTGCAGAGCTGTGATTCAGGCGTTCCAGCTGTTACCTTCTCTCTCCTACATGTACAGTTCATACCTGTGTTCATACCTGCTGAGTATTTCTGAAGTATTAGTATTATTAATACATTCAACATTAATCAACCTGTGTTGTGTTTAACCTGTCAAAACCATCACCTCACAGTGTTTTTTACACATGCAAATCCTAACATCTGTAGATTAACACGCCTCAATCTTTTAACTGCATGTCGTTGCTCTCATGCAGAATAACTCAACCTCCTTTAATACAATATTTCTTATTTTGAGAAAACAAAAAACTGAGTAAAAACTGAACAAAATATTATTATATCGATCTCCATTGAAAGAAAATAAATATTTGAGTTTTTATTATTATTATACTTATCCCCAATTAATATGAAAAAAATATTATTACCCCTTCAACAGACATTGAAGAAATAATATACCAAATAATAATATACCAGAAATAATGTACCACATGGTATATTATTTTCACGAGTAAATTGCTTAATTTAAAAATAGTGTAATCTTCTAGTCAGACTAGTGTGTAATAACAGGTACATCCACTTGGTTGCAGTGTGATAAAAGGACATCATTACAGAAATGGGGGGGGGGGGGGGGGGGGGAAGGAAAAATGAGTGAGAATGGTTCAAAACTATATATGTATGCAGCAAATTCATTATATTTTACAACACAGTATACTACATAACATTAAAACAAATATAAATTAATATAATTACACAAAATTAGTATTTAGAGCATTTTTTTAATTTTCTTCCCAACAGAATATATTCTGGATTCTACAAGCTACAAGAATGATTATCTGCCTGGTTACAGTTTTTTTTTTTTTTGCATTGATGGAACATTTTATAGATAGTTTCATCAGTTTATCAATTTGGTGAAAAGTTTGTAGGTGTTTCTATGTACTATGTTAGACTTGTGTTCACAGCCAACTCATTTTATGGACATCAGTTTACCCATTTGTTGGATAAAAAAAAAAAAAAAATTCTATGATGCAAGCATTAATGCAGAAATGTACAACATAAGCGACATATTTTTAAGGCCTTCTTTTATGCTTTTCTCAACAAGACAATGCAAATGCAGATTTAAAAGGTATGGCTAAGCACTTTGGTTGGTTAATACATTTTATGAACGTCTATCCATTTACCCACTTGGTGGAAAAAAAAATTAAAGGCTGAAAATTCAGTACAATTATGTGATGGAAGCATTAATGCAGAAATGTACAACATAAGAAACATATAAATTATGGCTTTAAGAAGACATCTTTTTCAGGGTATAATCTATGCATTTCTCAGTATAACAATGCAAATGCACATTCACACATTCAAGGTATGCCTAGGTCTTTTTTCATGTTTTCTTTTTTATTTTCTACGTCAGTATCTAGTATTTATTACTCAGTATCTTGCCGTTACATGTTAAGAATTTCAAACACTTTGGTTGTTCAACAAATTTTATGAACATCTATCCATTTACCCATTTGGTGGAGATAAATGAAAGGCTGCAAAATCCCTGAAGCAATATTGATGTCTACAGTAATGTTGAAAGCCAATTTAAATTTGGAACTAGACAACATGTTTTTCATACTGCAGGTGACTGTCAAAGGAATGGTTTGGATTAAAAATGCCAGCAGACTGAAGAAGACCAATTGGAAGGCCTTCTTTTTTATGTTTGTCCCTCCATCTCCCGGTCCTGGTGCCCTCAGGACTTTCAGAATGGAGAAACAGAAGAACAGGTGTAAAGTGAGAATGAGGAGCAACACAAATCCAAAAACATTGTAGGGAAGATATGAAAAGTAAATCATGCAAACGAAGCCGCAAGTGATGGAGTACGTCCACACAAACAGTGCACATGCGAGACGATACTTTGCGGCTTTGAACTTCCGGAAATCATGGGGGCGGATCACGGCCAGGTAGCGCTCGAAACAAACACTGCACTGGAACAGGATACGAGCACTCAGACAGAAAAATGTGAAAAATGATAGTGGATTCACGTAGCACTTATTTATCTGACACAGCATAAACAGTGGGGTCTGGAGAGTGAAGATGATTTCAGAGACGGTCTGACTGAGGCTAAATATAATAGACCCTTCCATTCCTCCACCTCTGATTAGGAGAACCACCACATAGATGTTCAGAGGAAAACCCACGGAGAAGTTAAACATCTGTAGAACCAGGGTAATGGGTGATAAAATATTTCCCTCGTCTAAAAGCGTTGAGTTTGTAAGGATGCTGTTATTCATCTTCCTAAAAAGACAACAGAAGTATGAGGAGACATGTGATTGAGAAAAAAACAATAAGCAGGAAGTAACAGTTTAATGAAACCACTTTAAACTTCCCTATGTCCGAAACTGGTGTCAACTTTTCATCGCTGAAGAATGACGAATACTTGGAAATAAAATAGATCAATATTACAGATTTTTTTTTAAGAAATGGAGGCTATGTATTCTTAAAAAAAGACCATCCAGACTGTTCTTAGCAACAAGTGAAAAAGTTAAGATCTGTCATAGTAATTCACATTTCTGTGAAGCAGCATTAATACCAGAAAGTACATTGAGATCTCAGAGCTACACTTTTACATTGATATTTTTCAACAAGACAAAGCAAAAACACATGCTGTACACATTACAATACAACTCAAGGCTGTGAAAGAAGAGGTTAGGGGTACTGGACTGGCCTGCATGCAGTCCTGACCTGTTCTCCATAGAGAATGCATGGAGAATACTAAACCGAAAATATACTTCTACACACCTTAAGACTTGTTTGTAGGATAAATAGGACAAAATTACACCTTGAAGGCGAGAAAAAAAGGCAACACTGATGTTTTTGTAATATGTTGCAGGCTGGAAATGCAAGAATGGATGAACAGTACTAAAGGTTCATTATGTTTGCATTAAAAATAAATGTCAAAGAAAGATTTTTCTTTGGAATTTGTTGTACTGTCCATACTACACCAGGCTCAGAACATACATTTAATAAAACCAATAAAATATTTTAGCAGCTTTCCTTGTTCGTTTAAACTCTGAATTACTGAACAGTAATCCAAACACTGGAATAAGTGCTGGTTGAAATGATTTTACAGAGCTTATAATTTACACCCTAATGCAGTTCCTGTTAAAGCATGCACTGACTTGTGTAAAACTGTGCAGATACAAAATCTCCTAACTATCACTTTCCTCATATCACTGAAGCTTGTGCTGAAGAATTACTATGACCTGCTTTTGTATTCAAGATTAAATTAATGGTTCTACATTAAGCTCTATCACATCAGTCATACCGCGCTGAACTCGTCATGCTGTATCTGTGTAACAATAAAATATAATAATAAAAACATCACATACCTCTGAGTCAGTCTCTTGATTCCAGATATGAAAAGACGTCCTATAATATTTAGATATTTAGAAATGTAACAATGTCTCAAATATTGGGAAGTTACCACACATATATCTACCTGATGATAAATGATTCCTGAGTGTTATGATTGTCTTCTAGGAAAATATTTCACATGCAAATTAACACATGTCTGAGATTTAGATTTATCATAATGGGAACATCAGAAGCAAATGAGGAGCCTGTTTTCTATATAGTTACTATAACTACAGCCAACACAAGTTTTACAATGGCTTTTAAATGGGGCTGCTTGCTTCTCAATGTTGAAAAGAATAAATCATCGAAAGAAATGTTAAGAAACAGTAAATATTAATATTAAAGGTATTTTTCAGCTGATCAGACAAAATGACATTTAATCCGAAAACCTGATTATGATTAAGAGAATGAAGTGTCATGTGAGTGATCTTGTTTGGGCTGACTCAAGTGTCTGAAACTAGTGAGTTGTTTCTGGATATTGGACCTGAACTGTGTATGTGGGTGAGTGTGCAAAGGACAGTTAGGCTGACACCTCAAAACTGAATGTCCAGTATGTAGCATGTAATGCAGAAGTCAGCGCCTAAGCAGCAGAGATGAGGCCAGAGAACAGGTAGAAAACAGTAGTAATCAATAAATGATTTAACTTAATCAGTTAGAAACAGTTGCTGAGGAACCGCTTAACTGACCTTTGCACAGTATGTATGGGTGGGATTTTGGGGATATAAGGTCTTGCAAATGTAAGGATCATTGAACTTCTTCTACTGAAACTCTGTGTGAGTGGAAGGGTTTCCCAGAGCTCTGTTGTAATAAATTGCTAATTTGCTGAAGATCTACGTATCCTGTCTCTCTATCAACTCTACTTCGGGCTTCCATCAAAAGAATCAAGGGGAACGCACTGGAGCAGTTGAGGGTAGTGCTGATTTTCCCAACAGAAAAAAAGAAATAAGATAAAATTAGAATTTTTTTTACAGTTACTTCATAAAAGCACATTTTACACTGTGACATATACAGTAACTTGCTGCCAGCAATTACCTTTGATTTGCTCTAGTAAATCTTTCAGTATGCACCCTGTACATTTAATCACAGTACCTGTGGTAAAATACAATAATTTTAATTACTTTACTAATCATAATACTGTATGCACTGTACTTACACTGTATACTGTACTGTAAAAGGCATTACTACTAACTTTTTAGTATGACAAACGATAAAATAATGATATACTGAAGACACTTTTCAGTCACAAATATCATTTATTGTATCTTTTCCAACATTTTTAAATGTTTATTAAGTACAGACCTTTTTTTTTTTCATTTTTTAAACCATTTAAATTTTGTAAAACTTTATACAAAAACAAATTATGAAAAGAAACATTTCAGTATGCACACTAGACACACACACACTTATCCAGTATGTTACCCCTACAGCTGAAGGTAAAGTTAATTTGAAACTCTCTACTTAACCCTTGTGTGGTGTTCGGGTCTGTGGGACCCGTTTTCATTTTTCATCAAATGATACTAAAAAAATATTTTTTCTAACTCAAACTCATTGGCATTGGCTCATTCTTTGTGAAAAACCTATATCAAAACACATTTTCGATAAACACACACTGTACACCCCCCCCCCCTTCCCCCACACACACATTTATATTACATACAGTATGTTTGGCCAAGGGCTAATAAACATTGCTTCATTTGTAAATTTAAAACTAAACACATTTTCTACTCATATCTTGAGTTTAATTCATTTTCTTTTACATTTTATTAAAAAACTAATAAAAAAAGAGTAGCACTTTTTAAAAGAAATGTAACATAAGAAAGGTAAAGGGCAAATATTAACCATGTAAGCTGTGTTTATATTGCTTGCAATTTAGGTGAAGCGAGCATGTGTAAAGCATTTTAATGTAAAATTGCTTAATTTTGCTGAATTAAATACAAGTAACAAAGTAAACGAGTAACTAAAATATGAACACCACACAAGGGTTAAATAATCAGTAAAAATAAATAAATGCTTGTATACTACAGGGAATCTTTCTCTTGGACATCTATTAGTTAAACATATCCATCACTTAGGTGTTTGTTAAGTGTTTGTTAAGTATCTAGCACTTGGGTAGTTTAATGAATGTTAATTTACCCATTTGGTGAAGGTAGATAAAAGGTTGCAATATTCCAGCAACAATATCAATATTAATGCAAGTATTAAACACTAGTGTGAAGGAATTATTAGACAGTATGTTTCTCAAACTGCAGGCAACTGTTAAAGGGATGGTTTGTATTAAAAATGCCAGCAGATTAAAGAAAACCAATTCAAAGGCCTTCTTTTTTACGGTTGCCCCTCCATCTCCTGGTCCTGGTTTCCTCAGAAATCTCAGAATGGAGAAGTAGAAGAACAGATGCACACTCAAAGTGAGGACTAACATAATTCCAAAAAAAGTGAAGGGCAAAAATGAAAAATAACTCATGCAAGTAAAGCCGCATGTGAACGAGTGCATCCACAGCGAGACCATGCACGCTAGACGATACTTCAGGGGTTTGTACTTCCGGAAAATAACAGGATGGACCACTGCCAGGTAGCGCTCAAAACAGACAAAGCACTGGAAAAAGAGACGACAACTCAGGCAGAAAAATGTGAAAAATGATAATGGTTGAATGTAGCAGTGATTTTTCGAGTTAATATGACACATAATAAACAGCGGGGCCTGGAGGGCCAAGATGATTTCAGAGACAGTCTGACTCAGGCTGAATATTACAGACCCTTCCTGTCCTCCACCTCTGATTAGGAGAACCATGACACAGATGTTTAGAGGAAGAGCCACAAGAAAGTTCAATATCTGGAGGGCTATTATAATGGGTGATAAAACAGATGTGGCCATAACATCCAGTTCTAACAGTGTGAAGTTTGTGAAGGTGCTGTTATTCATCTTTCTGCAGAAAGAAAAGAGTTGTGTTGAGTTTGGAATGAGGAGACATGGGACTGTTACAGTATGGAAAACAACACAGGCAATTTAGGGCTAGTAAGGGACAGTAAGTGATATAATTTCTGTGAAAAACAGAGTCTTATGTTAAAAATGTACAAAAGCAAAAGTGTTAATTCTCTGGGTTCAGATCTATAGTAAATACAGGGGTTGGACAATGAAACTGAAACACCTGCCATCATTTTAGTGTGGGAGGTTTCATGTCTAAATTGGAGCAGCCTGGTGGTCAATCTTCATTAATTGCACATTATTGCACCAGTAAGAGCAGAGTGTGAAGGTTCAATTATCAGGGTAAGAGCACAGTTCTGCTCAAAATATTGCAATGCACACAACATTATGGGAGACATACCAGAGTTCAAAAGAGGACAAATTGTTGGTGCACGTCTTGCTGGAGCATCTGTGACCAAGACAGCAAGTCTTTGTGATGTATCAAGAGCCACGGTATCCAGGGTAATGTCAGCATACCACCAAGAAGGACCAACCACATCCAACAGGATTAACTGTGGACGCTGTAAGAGGAAGCTGTCTGAAAGGGATGTTCGGGCGCTAACCCGGATTGAATTAAAAAAACATAAAACCACGGCTGATCAAATCACGGCAGAATTCAATGTGCACCTCAACTCTCCTGTTTCCACCAGAACTGTCCATCACCACAATAAATTATTGTGCTCTAAAACCAGGTGTTTCAGTTTCATTGTCCAACCCCTGTATCTGTGATACAGCTTTAATGCAGACATGTATGATGAGATCTCAGAGCAACATATGTTGTCTTCAAGACAACATCTTTTTCAGGGACCATAAAATTACACCAGGACAATAAACACACTGTACACATTATAAAAGGTGGTATAACTGCAAAAGAAGAGGGTGTGAGTCCTGATCTGTCCCCAGTAGAAACTGTTGTATGGAAATTTTGAAATGAATAATAAGACAGCAGTGAACTTGGTACTGTTTCACACCTTAATACATGTTTGCATGTTGAATGGGACAAAATAATACTCAAAAAACTTTACTGTTTTGTGTCTTTGGTGCAAAAGCATCTTTTGAGAAGAAAGAATAGCAACCTTACAAATTAGTGGCTAATGCTTTACCGTAACAACCATTTTTGGAATGGATTCCAGGCCTGTAATGCAGGACTGCATTTATAAAACAAGTATTTATTTATTTATTTTCTATATTGCCCTCACTTTTCTGAATTGTGTTTGTGAGATAATAAAAAGATACACATTTAATAAATGCTACTAACATTATTTACTGGTTCAATGAAGGGTAATGCGGTCAGTGGAATAAGTGCCAGCGCCAAAGATTTTACAAGGGTTTATATCTGTCTATACTGACTCAAAAACTCTTTTCCAAGGTTAATCCTTTATTCCCGCAGTTCTAGAGAGCTTAAAGCATGTATTGACTTGTTTAATACTCTGTAATGACTTTGTGAACTCTCTTAATGACCATCATCCACCTATTAAACACCGCCTTCACAATGTTCTTCTTTCACAATATATAATTATGTCATTTTGCCTCAATGCTTATAATAAAATGAAGGGTTATATCACATCCCGATGCTGCGTTAAACTCGGCATGCTGTGGCTGTGTGATAATATAGTATAATAGTAGAAATATCACATACCTCTGAGTCAGTCGCTTGATTTCAGATATGAAAAGACGTCCTATAATATTTAGAAATTTACAAATTTAACAATGTCTTAAATATCGAGATGTTACTGCACATATAGCTACAAGATTACGAGTGATTCTTTAGTGTTATGATTATCACCTAGAAATCCAAATATTTCAATATCACCAAAATATTTCATATTCAAATGAACAAATGCCTGAGATTACTTATCACACTGCTGACGTCAGAAGCAAATGAGCATCCGGTTTCAAAGCTGATGGTCCTTGTGGCTACAACAGTATTTTTACACTTAGCCAGCACATTTTCACAATGCATATTTAATGGGTTACATGTTCTCTATTCCTTTATCAGCAGTTTCACACAGTAGATTCTCTATAAATTGTTTGCACATCGAGTTAATTATACTTTTGGAATCAACTTATCAATCATTTATAGAGTAGCATGGCTATAATAGGATATATTTCTAAGATCTAACTATCTAGATCAATATTGCGCATTAGAACAGATTGTGACCCATCAGTGTTCATTCTTACGTAAAGATTACATAAATCAAAGATTCAGGCCCATAGATGCAATAAGAATGATCATTTTGCCATCTGATTAAGGATAATCATTCAATCATCCAATCATTCAGTTTTCTTATTGATGTTGCTTAACATCTTATTAAAATTGTTCCAGATGTTCTGCAGCTGATTGGCTATTTTCTTGTAGCCATTGCCTGATTTATGAAGGTCGACACAAATCTGTCTTACTTAAATAGTGTGTTTTCTTATCTTTTCCATGTTTGAGAGTGAGTAAGAGAAATAAGCCTCCGTGTAACATCATATTTATACCCCAGGGAAACAGGAAGTGATGAATAACTATTAAAGGTTCCTAGATACTCTGATCCACTTTATAAACTACAGTAGAAATGACACAAATGGTTCAAATACTAAATTTATTTCCAAGGAATTGTTAAGGAACATGTTGTTTTATGAAAAATAATGATATTTTTTTAGTCAGGATTGTTTAATTGTTCTCTTAAGTTTAAGTTGCTTTTTTCTATTTATTTTTAGAGTCAGATTATGCTTCTGCAATAAAAACGTAATGCATTTTAAGGCTTTTAACACATTTTAACTAGGGGTGCCAATAATTATGAACAAAATAATTAGTAATTGAGAAACTATCACAAGATATTACGAGAAAAAAAAAAAAAACACCACAGAAGAAGAAATAGTGAACAATGAGAGACAGGATGCCATTAACTTTCATTTCTATTTAGATTATTATTACACGTTATTGTCTGAATTGTCTAGAAGGAACCTTAAGCCAGTTTACCAGTGCAGGTTTTAACAGAGCTACAGCTTTTCTACAGTTACTGTCATTTAAATACAGAAAATGACACTTTACCCATCTGGTGGAGAAAGAAGATGGGCTGCATAATTCCAGCAGCATTATTGATATTGAGGGCAATGATAAAAGCCAGATAAAAGACTTCCAATAACAACAAGCTTTTAATCATAAAAGCTATTATAACTGGGGTAAACTGGATTAAAAAGGACAGGAGACTGTAGGAAACCAATTTAAGAGCCTTCTTTTTGATGGGACTCACTCCACCATCTTTCCCAGCCTTCTCTCCAGGCCCTGGCCTCCTCAACACTCTCAGAATGGAGAAGAAGAAGAAGAACAGATGTGCAGACAGAATCGTGATGAACAGTACTCCAAAAGCTTTGTAGGGCAGATGTGAAAAATTAACAGCACTGGCAATGGCAAGCAATACGGAGCAGATCCACATAAACAATGTAATCACTACATAACACTTTCTGCATTTGTATTTGAGGAACATAACGGGGTAGAACACTGCCAGGTAGTGCTCAAAACACACACAGTGGTGCCGCACTGAACCCATCATTCTCTAGCTGTATAATAATAATAAAATATAATAATAAAATTCACATACCTCTGTGTCAGTCTCTTGATTACAGATATGAAAAAGATGTTCTATAATATTTAGAAATGTATAAATGTGTAGAATATCAAGAAGTTACCTCACATATAGCGATATATTGTGATTTCAAGTGATTAAGGAGAGTTATGATTTTCATTTAGGAAAATATTTTACATTCAAATCAACATGAGGTCTGAGTTTTTTTTTTTTTTTATCACAACGCGGACATCAAAAACAAATGACCAGCCAGTCATCATGATTAAATGATAATTCAAAGAAATGTAGCATTTATTCACAATTAGCTCATTATAGCATGCTAAATAGGTCATTATTAATAAGAAAAAACATTACTGCAGATAAGTTGGACAACATACAAACATGATAACAACATCTCAAACAGTTGCAATTGGACAACAAAAGGCTGTTAAAATAATACAATTTGGGGCGCCGAGTGGTTCAGCGGTCTAAAGCGCTGCCACTATGAGCAGGAAGTCGCAGGTTCGATCCCCCGCTCATGCAGCTTTGCCATCAAGCTGCCGGCGTCAGAGGGAGCAAAATTGGCCCTACTCCCTCTGGGTGGGTAGATGGCGCTCTCTCCCCACATCACTCCTAGGGTAATGTCTGCAGCACAGGGCTTCTGTGAGCTGATGTACTGGAGCCGAGTCGCTGCGCTTTCCTCCAAGCACGCTGGCTGCTCGGCAATGCTGCATCAGCAGCAGCTCGAAAAGAAGCGGTGGCTGGCTTCACATGTATCAGAGGAAGCATGTGTTGTCTTCACCCTCCTGGTGTGTTGGGGCATTACTAGTGATAGGGGGAGTCCTAATGAGTGGGTTGGGTAATTGGCCGTGTAAATTGGGGAGAAAATGGGAAAAATTAGAAATAAAATTATAAAAAATAATAATAATAATACAATTTGAAACTATTTTAGAGCCTCTTAGAAGCAAAAAATAAAATGTTCCACAACATAAAACATGCACTATCCAAAATTCAGGCTTAGGATCAAGGGATACTGCTTTACATCTCCATCAAAAACACTAATGAGGAACTCTTTTTCTGCATTTACAAACGACAAACGATAATTTACCCATCTGGTGGAGAAAGAGCGTGGGTTGTAAAGTCCCAGTAACATTATTGATATTGATGGTGATGACGAAAGCCAAATTAAAGACATCAGAAGGCACCATGCTTTTTATAATGAAAGCAGATATTGTTGGAGTGAACTGGATTAAAAACACCAGAAGACTAAAAGAAATTAAAGTAAGGGCCTTCTTTTTAAAGGGACACACTCCACCACCTTTCTTCGTCTTCTCTCCTGGGCCTGGCCTCCGCAAAACTCTCAGAATGGAGAAGAAGAAGAACAGATGGACGGCCAGAATGATGATAAACTGTACCACATAAACCTTGTAGGGAAATAGGGAATAGTTAAGTGCAGTGAAAATGGAACCCAATAATGAAAACACCCATATAAAAAGTGTAATCACTAAATGATACTTTCTGGATTTGTATTTCAGGAACGTAACGGGATGGACCACTGCCAGGTAGCGCTCAAAACACACACAGCACTGGAATATAAATCGATTATTGAAGCAGATGCAACTGATAAATATTATCAGCTTGGGATAGCAGAGATTTGTGATCATAATAAAGCATTGGATAAATAGTGGCGTCTGAAAAGTGAAGATGATTTCAGTCACAGTTTGGTTGAGTTTATAAAAGGCAGATCCGTCCAGATCTCCAGATCTGAATAGAAGGATGATGACGTAAATGTTCAGAGGAAGACTCAGACACAGGTTTATGATGTGGACGGACGGAGCAACGGATGTGTTTAAAGTCAGAACCCATGCAGACAGTTCATAGTGTTCAAGTGTTGATTTATTCATCTTCCTGCAGAGAAAAAGATAGAAGTATTGATTTAAAGTACAGAATAGACACAGAATAAAAGCAAGAAAATAGAAACAAAATTACAGTAAATGTTAAAGCTTGTAAATTTATGTTTCTGCAACACAAAAGAAGTTCTACAACAACTACAGGTCCACTGTGTAGAGCATGCTGACCAGCTGCATCACAGTCTAGTATGGTATCGCCACTGAGAGAGTGGTGAAAAGTGCCTCGTACATCACCACAGCTGAACTCTTACACATAAACCATCTCATATACAGAGTTCAACATGGACCAGACACTGAAACATAAAGCAACCAACCATTCTGACTCCACAGAAAAGCAGTGCAGCAGTGCAGACACACCTATCACCCACAGGGAGATACAGCAGTGTAAAGACCAGTCCTGGATAAAGGTGTGTCATTTCTTTTCTCATTGTGTTAAACGTCTATTGCTTAAATCTAGTTTCAGTGTCAATCATGATTAATCAAGAACGCCATTTAATGCAAATTTCATACAATTACCGAATAAAATGAGGCACAAACAGGTCTGAAATATAATTCAATATCAGTATATTACAATGTCAGCTCTCTTCTACGATGGATCTCTTGCGGTTGGCTAACTTACAAATGGAAGATATGTTGGCATGGCAACATACAATTTTCTCATCTTTGATCAAATGATTGATCATTTGATCCAAATTTACATGAACTCTTATTGCTGACATTGCTGGTGCTGCTATACTCCTGAATATATAAGATCTACAGTATGTAGTTTCATTTAAAAGCTGTCTGACTGTGGAAGGATGTTCCCTGGGGGTTCTGCATTCTGTATTTGTATGTTAAATGTTTTGCCTGATTCTCTGTCCTGTGATCATGTTTCTGTAAAGCTTTAAAAAAATGATTGGATTTGATTTGATTCACCCGTTCTGAAGCATTAATCTGCATTTTGTTTCAATAAAAATTTAACACTTTTGACTTTAACACTTGGTTAAATTTCACTAACATCTGTGCTATCAGTAGGTGCATTTTATTTAATAATTCAAATACAAGAAACAAAGAAAGAGATTTATTTTAAACAAAGTATAAATGAGACTTTTGTCAGCATCTGTGGATACATCACAAATATCCTTTCTCAAGCATTATTGGGAGATTTTGTGCTGAAATTAGCTTGAGTCATAAACAAGGTTGGTACACACTTGCATGACAAACAAACATACTGTATATATTATGAATATTAAATATATGTACAGACATGAAACACCTCGATCTAAAGGAATTTACTGTCTGCATATCAAATCTTTGAAATACAGTGCATTTAATTTTTACCATATGGGCACACACAGGTGTGATGCATAATAATATATTAATAATAACCATATTATTATAACTCATATTATTATAATACATTTTTATACAAAAAGAAGTGACTGAAAAACTCTAAAACGAATATAATTTAGCGATAATAGACAAAGGGAGTGCTATAATGTTTAATATCGGCACTATCAGATCAGCACAGCAGTGCCAATATTACACGTTATATCACGAACCTCATGTGTAGTATTGAGATCAAACCACAGTTCCATTATCGCTGATTATTGAAATATTTTGAGTTAAAAAATACGAGAAAATACGATCTGTTTGGTTATAAAAACTGCTCTGTTTGTAGCTGTGCAGTTTGGTTTGTAAGTGCTGCATTTTTGCTAGGTTACCTGTATGTGGCGGAGTAACGGCACTCATAGAACACCTCTCAGCCAATCACATTGCAGGTTGGGAACTAACTGTGGTATAGTTACATTTATAGTATAATACTAATGAGAAGCTCCTTTTCTGCATTTACAAACAGCAAACGATAATTTACCCATCTGGTGGAGAAAGAGCGTGGGTTGCAAAATCCCAGTAGCATTATTAATATTGATGGTGATGACGAAAGCCAAATTAAAGACATTAGAAGGCACCATGCTTTTAATTATCACGGCAGATATTGTTGGAGTGAACTGGATTAAAAATATCAGGAGACTAAAGGAAACAAATTGAAGGGCCTTCTTTTTGACGGGACTCACTGCACCATCTTTCTTCGTCTTCTCTCCTGGGCCTGGCCTCCGCAAAACTCTCAGAATGGAGAAGAAGAAGAACAGATAAGCTTTCAGAATGATTATGAACAGTAACACAAAAACAAAATAGGGAAATTTTAGATAATACTTCGCATGGGCAACAGCGTACGTTAAGGAAAACACCCATATAAAAAGTGCAATCGCTAAATGATATTTTCTGGATTTGTATTTCAGGAACGTAACAGGGTGGACCACGGCCAGGTAGCGCTCAAAACACACACAGCACTGGAATATAAATCGATTGTTCAGACAGGTAGAAGTGAAAAATGTTGTCAGTTGAACAAAGCAGAGATTTCTTATGTTCACAAAGCAAAGGATATATAATGGTGTCTGAACATCAAAGACAATTTCAGTGACCGTCTGACTGAATTTAAAAAACGCAGATCCGTCCAGATCTCCAGCTCTGAATAGGAGGATGATGATGCAGATGTTGAGAGGAAGACTCAGACACAGGTTGAAGGTGTGGACGGCTGAAGCAATAGGAGACGATAAACTCAGAAACAGTGGATCCAGTTCATCAAGTGTTGAGTTGGTAGGTGTGGTATTCATCTTCCTGTGGAGGAAGAAGAAGGCTATGAGGGCGATCAAGACATGCATTACTCTCTCTAGGAGGGATCGACCATCACAGATCAGTCCAGGAGCAAAGTGTGTAATAGTCTGTAAAATATAATGTTTAATATCAGTTTAATATCAAATTTCTATAGAAATATAGAACATTCTAAACTTTGAAATGCAACGCTGTACCAAGAAAGTTCTATAATTTGTTCTTCAGATCATTTATAAAAATAAATATATCAGCTTTTGTGACTTCAAGTTGTATTTTTTTAGTTTACCCATCTTGTGGAGAGAACACAGTAATGGTTGATGCTCTAATGTGACATTTACTGTTATATTAGCAGATGTTGCCCTTTAAGTGGAAGCTGAAGACAATGATGAGGCAAAGGGCTAAAAGCAACAGTGGGCTAAAGATGATTTCAGGTAGTGGCATTGGTAGGTGGACCACCGGGACATTAAGTATTTTAGTTCAATCCTTCTTTTCTTGTTTTCTTGTGTTTGTCTGAGACAAGACTGGAGATACTGTTACTTTTTTATGAAGCTGAGTGCACTTGTGTATATATATATATGTAGGTTTATATTGCTTATTTAAGGCCTTCTTGATTGAAGAATGTGTTGAATGAATTTGTGAATGAATCTCTGATAATGTTCATATATTATGCTGTAAAGCCTTCTTGTTGAGCTTCCTTTAATTAGAATGAATTGGTGTCTAGCATTTTTCCAGACCCCGGTGCACTTTCCTTCTCCGTGGGTTTGATCAAGTGTGAAAGCTGTTTTTGAGCTTGGAATATAAGAAGTATGGGAACCGCATTAATAGTACTTATTGCATTACCTCAGTTTCCACACAGACCAGACACAACAAAACAAAGAGCAACTACCATGCATATGTCATAAAAAACATCAGCAGTGTGGCCAAACAGGATCCGATTATCACCCACAGGTGTGATACAGTGGTGCAAATAGTGATGATTTTAGAGTAGAGTAGCTTACAGAACTAATACAGACTGTAAAGGACTATATATGAAAAGGTTCACAACCTGTATAAATACAATGAATACAACAATCACAGTAGAAAGGTTGAGTTAACTCTAAAAATAGATGAAGATATTAAGGAGGTTATACAGCTCTGGAAAAAAATAAGAAACCATTTAAAAATGATGAGACTCTTTGATTTTACCAAATTATAAACCTCTGGAATATAATCAAATGGAAGATGGATGATCACAAACCATCAAACCAAACTGCTTGAATTTTTTCACCAGGAGTGGCATAAAGAAAAACTGTGATTAAAGACCAGGGTTATTACACCAAATATTGATTTCTGAATTCCTAAAATTTATAAATATGAAGTTGTTTTTTTCTTTTTTGTTATTTTAGCCATTTCTCATTTTCTGTAAATAAATGCTCTAAATGAGAATATTTTATTTGGAATTTGGGAGAAATGTTGTCTGTAGTTTATAGAATAAAACAACAATGTTCATTTTACTCAAACATAAACCTATAAATAGCAAAATCAGAGAAACTGATTCAGAAACTGAAGTGCTCTCTTATTTTTTTCTGAGGTGGAAAAAAGAAAACATAGAAACAAATGGTTATATTAAAACTGCATATCAAAAATAAAGACACCAATCTGTACTACAGATTCATATATACTTACAGATTCATACAAACATACCCAAGTTGTAATTCTTGACATCCTTATCCACTTTTATGAACTGGCAGGTGTGTGTCAGCTTGCTCTCACTGTGTATTGAATGTGTGTTGGTTTTGTCTTGTTGTGTCAATCATGATCAATCCTGAAAAATGTCACTCAATGCAAATCTTACACATTAGTTAGCATATGGATTTTTCTACTGAGACACTTTTTAACTAACAAAATATGGCACAGATGGGGTTAGAATGATTTAAATATCAATATATATCATAACATTGTCCAGTTCATTTTGCTCAGAACTTTGTGGGCACAGTCATTGTTGTGGGCATTCTGGTATTGACAGACATCCCAAGTTGCAAAAGTTGATTTCAGGGAGGCCACAAAAAAACAGAACAAAAAAAACTTTACTTTTATTTGAATTCATTTTACTTTTTCAGAGGTGAAATGAGCTTTATATTTTTTCTTTTTGGAAGGCCCTGCCTCTGCTTTCCCTGCCTCCACCATGATCTGCTTTCTTTCATTCACTGAACAAATCCCGTCCAGGAGGGGGGGAAAACACTGCCCGCCCACACTAAAAACTGATTGGCTGTCTCACAGACTCTTTGCAGAGAACAGGCCAATCAGAACCCTCTGTTTTCTCTCTCTCCTTCCCACACGCGATTAGAGAAAAAAAGTCTGTGGCCTGTGTGCGCGTTTGGGGCACTCGTTCTGAATTCCGGGAGATTATATGTGACTCGCGGGCATCAGGGAGCCACTACCGAAATGCGGGAGACTCCCGCAGCTTCAGGGAGACTTGGTTTGTCTGTTTTTATGTTGTTTCTTTCCATATTAAATTAATACCATATAGACAGAAATGAAGAAAGAATATATAGTGTCTAGATGTTTTAAGGCTATATTACCGAATGCAACACTTGAGCATCCCTGTACAAATGTGTGTAAATTCAGGTATTTTGTGGGCAGGCACATGCAGACACTCCTGTTCACTAATTCATGCTCATGCCACCCACTCCAACTGCATCATACACTAACCTGCCTAATTTGACTCAAACCAGTCAGATCTACATTTAGTTTGGCCAATTCTTGCTTATTATTTCACAGATCGCGAGGAATCTGCAGGCAAACCAACTTTGTGCTGATCAAACGTTCCTAACAAGATCAGAGAAATATATTTTGTCATATAAACTAGGCGAATATCAACTGTAGTATATTTGTTGTAAATCATTAATTTTATTAAATAATGGCACGCTTACTACAGAACAAAGAGGAAGAGGAACAAAGAGTTACATTACAGAAAAAAACACCATCAAAAACAGATCTTCTGTAATATAAACAATGCTTTTGGTTCACAATATATTACTATTCAAATACTTTTGCACATATACAAAATCTAGTTAGAGTTAGAGTTGTAACAGTGTTGATCATTTGAAAACTGTAGGAGGAGAAGTGGCATAAAAACAGGTGAATAATTAATTAATAAATAATTGATTATACATGATTATACTTATTGAGGATAATGTTGCCTACTGCAGTTACACTGATATTAGCATTCTATACATTTGTTAATATAAATAATATGTTTTAATATGTAGCACTTTTTCTTCTATCTAGTTTTATCTCGCTTAAACATTTCTATTCTTCTATTTTTTAAGTAAAAAAAATTCTAAAGCATAAAAATATATTTACATTTATAGTCAAACACTAATGTGGAGCGTTTTGTCTGCATTTGCAAACGACAAATCTTATTTTACCCATCTGGTGGAGAAAGAGCATGGGTTGTAAAGTCCCAGTAGCATTATTGATATTAATGGCGATGATGAAAGCCGCATTAAAGATATTAAAAGGCACCATGCTTTTTATAATGAAGGCAGATATTGTTGGAGTGAGCTGGATTAAAAACAACAGAAGACTAAAAGAAATAAAAGTAAGGGCCTTCTTTTTGACAGGACTCACTCCACCATCTTTCTTAGTCTTCTCTCCCGGGCCTGGCCTCCGCAAAACTCTCAGAATGGAGAAGAAGAAGAACAGATGCACACTGAGAATAAGAATGAACAGAAATCCAAAAACAGAAAAGGGGAAATTTAAAAAATAAATGGCACTGGCAACGGCACAGAATAAACAAATCATCCACATAACAGATGCAATCGCGAAATGATATTTTCTGGATTTGTATTTCAGGAACGTAACAGGTTGGACCACGGCCAGGTAGTGCTCAAAACACACACAGCACTGGAATATAAATCGAGAGCTCATGCAGATACAAGTTATGAATGATATCGGTTGGAGAAAGCAGAGATTTCTTGCATTTACAGCACATAGAATATATAATGGTGTCTGAAGAACAAAAACAATTTCAGTGAGGGTTTGATTCAGCTTAAAAAACGCAGATCCATCCAGTTCTCCCGCTCTGAATATGAGGATGATGAGGTAGATGTTTAGAGGAAGACTCAGACACAAGTTTATGCAGTGGATGGTCAGAGCAAGAGGAGATGATAAACTCAGAACCAGTGGATCCAGTTCAGACAGCGTCGAGTTTGTAGGAATGCTGATCATCTTCCTGCAGATGAGAAGATAACTGTGTTGATTAAGTAGACTGGAGTACATAATATGCATGTGCTTAATTTAACATAAACAAGGTAAATAAATACAGTGTGATTTGTGTGGAGATGATGATTATGAACATTGCTCTTTTTTATATCAAACATTTGTGAACGTAAAACCTAGGAAAACATTTATTTTTAAGTTTGCAAATGTATTTAGTGAAGAGTTGACTATATTTTTTTGATATAGTCCCTACAGTGATGATTAAAACTTTGTGGACCATTTAGAATTATCTCTATTCCTGTATAAAATAAAATAAAAAATACCTTCTGACATTAAAAAAAACGAGACACAAACATTAGATGTGGTAATTTATTTTAACACATTTATTATAACACTGAAATCTCAAATAGACCAAAATCTGTTTTCAGAAACTAAAAACTATACATTTTAACTTAAACTTGAGGGAAAAGAAACAAACAAAAACTTGGGTGTTCCAACAGGACAATGACCTCCCGAAATCCTGACCTCCATCCTACTGAAAAAGTATATGGTAACTGATTTTTTTTTAAATTCATTGATCTTTACCAGTTATCACTTAAGATCAGTCAAATATACAATGAATTAGAATTTCTGATTACTAGTAACAGTGTCTGGTCAAGGTTAAGATTTCAAAATGACATTTAATCAAACGTTAAAGTTTTGTATGTATATACAGCACTGAAAAAAACTAGAGAAGACCACTAAAGTTCAGAAATCGATATTTGGTGGAATAACCCTGGTTTTTAAATCACAGTTTTCATGCTTCTTGGCATGTTTTCCTCCACCAGGCTTACACACTGCTTTTGGATAACTTCTTTTTTTGAATTTTTTGATGGCTTGTGATCATCCATCTTCCTCTTGATTATATTCCAGAGGTTTTCAATTTGGTAAAATCGAAGAAACCCATCATTTTTAAGTGATCTCTTATTTTGTACAGAGCTGTATAATACATAGAGAAACCTTATTTCTGCTACTTAAATGCAAGAATCACTGGATCGAATCCTAGATCATGTTACTTGCCATCAGCAGCTGAAGTCTGAGAGAGCACAATTGGGTGTGTTCTCTTTGGGTGGACAGATAGTGCTCTCTCCCTACATCAGTCCCAGTGTGATACTGGCTGGAACAGGCATCTGTTAGCCGATGTATCAGAGCTGGTGTTCCCGCGCTTTCCTCTAAGAGTGCTGGCTATCCCGTAAAGCTGTTTAAAAAAAATCAGTGGCTGATTCACATGTATTGCAGGAGGCATACACTGACCTTGGCCTTGGTTTTCTCTCATTCACTGCAAAGGAACATTGCTGTATGTAAAGTGTATGTAAACTCGCAATTACTACTGTACATGTTTACTTTATGAAGGCTTTTTAAAGTAAACAAAGTGATGCTTTTCTCAGATACATGTAATTTCTATTTAGAATATAATTATCTACTGTAATCATTTAGTTGTTCTAAATGTTAGTTTGCCAGCTCTGTGGAGAAAAAACAGTGGTGGCAAAAGTCCTACAGCAATATTCACAGCCATATTAATGGGTTTTGCTCTTGTTATGGCAGCTGAAGACACAGCATTTTTGATGCTATATAGAACAACCAGTGGCAGCAGTTGTACTAAATGTGTCGCTAAACTGATGCAAACAATGCTGAAAGCTTTCTTTTTGGTGTTGTTCATCCCTCTGTCCTCCCTTTTCCCAGGCACTGGCTGCTTCAGCACTTTCAGAATCCGAACACAACAGAAAAGCTCCACGATCACAATGACGAGGTTATGGCTCCCAAAAAAATGAAAGAGCTCAACTTCAGAAACAAACATGAACGTGATGCTGCAGGTTAATACAAACACCCAGGCCACGATCAAGCAGAACAATCGATATTTCAGTGGTTTGAACTTCAGGTAGATAAAAGGATGAACCACTGCCAGGTAACGCTCCACACAGACCAGACACTGAAACATCAGTCGAGCCACCATACCTGTTCCAGTGAAAAATTTCATTGGTGAAACGTAACAGAAGGCTACCACACACAGGAGGTAGAGAGGTGTCGAGAGGGCATAGATGATTTCTGAAGCCGACTGACTTACTGCAAAAAACACAGACTCATCCAGTCCTCCAGCTCTGCTCAGCAGAACGATGATGTAGATATTTAAAGGAATACCTATGAAGAAGTTCACAAACTGCATGACTACAACAATCACTGTAGAATTCCTCAGTAACTGTTCATCCTCTGAGTTAAAGATGGAATTAATGTAGGAGATGTTCATGTTTACAGCTGAAAAAAAAGGATCCTAAAAAGTGAGTAAGATATGCAGGAGGTTATAGAGTATAACATTACATTACATTACATTACATTTGGCAGACGCTTTTGTCCAAAGCGACTTACAATAGTCAAGTACAATGTAAAATAAGTTTAAAGGTAAAAACAACTTTGGATAGGGATAAAAGGAGGTCAAAGGGGAGTAATAGGATAGAGGAGTGAAGGAGGGGAAGAAGGAGATGAGGTTAGAAGTAGTTAGTGTGTTAGAGGTGTTAGGAGAGTAAGTGCTCTTTGAAGAGCTCTGTCTTCAGGAGTTTCTTAAAGATAGCGAGAGATTCTCCTGATCTGGTAGTAGAAGGTAGTTAGTTAGAGGTGTTAGGAGAGTAAGTGCTCTTTGAAGAGCTCTGTCTTCAGGAGTTTATTAAAGATAGTGAGAGATTCTCCTGATCTGGTAGTGGAAGGTAGTTAGTTAGAGGTGTTAGGAGAGTAAGTGCTCTTTGAAGAGCTCTGTCTTCAGGAGTTTATTAAAGATAGTGAGAGATTCTCCTGATCTGGTAGTAGAAGGTAGTTAGTTAGAGGTGTTAGGAGAGTAAGTGCTCTTTGAAGAGCTCTGTCTTCAGGAGTTTCTTAAAGATAGCGAGAGATTCTCCTGATCTGGTAGTAGAAGGTAGTTAGTTAGAGGTGTTAGGAGAGTAAGTGCTCTTTGAAGAGCTCTGTCTTCAGGAGTTTATTAAAGATAGCGAGAGATTCTCCTGATCTGGTAGTGGAAGGTAGTTTGTTCCACCATTGGGGAACTCCGTATGAGAACAACAGTAGAAGCAACAGTAGAAGCAACAATAAATAAATAAAACAAATAACACTACAGATATAACATATACACACACCTGAATTGAAAAGTTCTTCACATCCTTGTCCTCATCCACTTGAACACCTGAACAAGTGTGTGAAAGCCTGCTCTCACTGCATATTAAACGTCTGTTGCTTTTAGTCATGTTGTATCAAGCACCATCAATCCATAAACGATGGTTTTCAATGCAAATAGCACACAATTGCAAGCACATGCATCTTCCCAACCACCCCAACACCTTTTAACCAACAAAGTGTGAGACAGACAAATGAAGTATATTGTATATACAGTCAGTTCTAAAGACCCTATAATATATATATACTGATGAACTGAATTTTTCACTGAAAAATGGTCCAAACCTCTTTCTCAAAATATATTTTACACAGGAAACATTTGGTGAAGGTAACTGCTGCTAGTGGAGATCTGCTGGTTTTTGAAGTCAGGGGTTCACTTACTTTTTCTAGCCTGCACTCTGGATGTTTATTCAGTGTGTTTGGTAAAAGACAGTACATCAAGAAACTCTCTAATAGAGAGGAGAATACCCACTTGAGAAATAATTGGTGAAAATCGGAGTTTAGAAACATTGAAAATTGTACTAATTTCCTCAACGCAGAACAATATCACACATTTCACTACTAAGTCTACAATATTTAAAGCTTATAAACTCTTGCATATAAGCCTTTTAAGCAAGATCAGACTGTAACTCCAGCATCTGCTCACCAGAGCCTCAGGTCACAGTATCAGTAAAACCCAAAATACATATATAGGTATGTTTTCTTCGCCTTGTTAGTAAAACACATCACTCTATTTTTTTTTTAAACTAAAGGAATATCCTGGTTAAGTGAATAGTTACCATTTCAAATTTAAGTTTTAATCCATTTAGCTCTATTCACCTCTATTCATTTGGGACTCTTTTCTGATATAATGTCGGAGATAGAAAGCAGATCATCTGAGTTTGTCTATAACTGTGCGAACAAACAAAAACACATATATATTTATATATATTTAATCGAGGAACCCAATTAATTACAACTACCATTTGTATCATGGCATGCTGAACTTTAGTATTCTAACTTCATCAGATTCTAGCAGATCAGAGGTTAAATTGTATCAATAAGAACCTGAATCACTCCAGAAAAGTGAACTGAAGTGTGTCAAAAGTGCTTCAGTTTCATGTGTTGTCCATAAGATATAAGAATATATATATATATATACTGGGTGACATATAAAAAGTGGTTTTTAGTGTTTTTTTAGTGTATTTTTAGTGCTTTTAGAGCACTAGACCATGTACTGTATTTCAGAATTCAGAGAACAAGCACCACAACTTTCTCAAAACATAAGATCCTGAATATACTTACCTTTACCCATCTGAATAACTAAATGATCTAAACCATTAAAATGTAGAGAATTATCAAAAATCATAAGGTTTCCCCTTCCACATAAATCCTATTATATGCTGCAGTCGAGATTATGAAGTTTTGAACAGCAAAACAAATCTTTGCAGTAGAGAATGTGACTAAAGTATGTACTGTATATCATTTCACCCCTTTTTATAAAGCATTAACTTTCATAAAATCTTACATAAAAATAAATCAAACTAAACATGATATTTCTTAGGGACATATCAAAAATATCACATACCTGTCTGGTTCGAACCGTAAATCATAGCTCTAGAAGGTGTTTTAGATGTGTACAATATTAAGAGTTTACCCCACAAGAACAATATATACTTCTAAATGAGCAAGTAATGGATTGTGGTAGTCTATTAGTAAAATATTTCCCATGCAAACTGACAACGACCAGGAATATCAATCATGATACTGACGTAGAAAAGTATCATCATTGTCCACTCCTCAGACAAACGTGCAAAATCTTAGTTGAACGCCTATTGCTTTGTCTTGTCGTATCAATTACCATTAGTCACGCCATAGGTGATGCCATTAAATGCAAATTTCACACATTTACAAGCATATAAGTCGTCCCACTGAGACACCATTTAACTAACAAAGTGTGGTACACACAAATTAGATACTGTTTTCACATTGTAGAGCCTAATCAGATTTCCCTCTACTGAACATCCTGAGGCTTTACTGTGTCTTGTATTTTTTATTGGTTTGTATTAAAGATTTGTCTCACTTTTAATTAGAATTTAATTACTGTACTGATGCTAAGCCCTAATCAGTACATTCAGTATGTAAAGCCTACTTCAATGACTCATTCCATAAAGAAGTTGGAAATTTGAATGATTAGTAGAATAAATAATTTGTTTTTAAAGAACCGATGCTTCTGCTTGGCACAGAATAAAATCTGGAGCTACACCAGCTCTTTGTGGATTCATCTTTTTAGGTTGGAAAATTATTCTATTCAAACTGCACAGCACAAGTAAATAAATAAATAATACTTAGACTTAAAAAACTAAACACCTGCAGTACAGACAGAAACATCTGCTGATTTCTCGTCACATTAATAACACCATAGGGCATAGCTTTTAATGCAAATCTCACCACTGAGAGCAAAGGGCAGCAAAGGATGATGAGTCAGACAACATAAGTAAGCATTAGCATTAGCATGAGCGATTTTATTATGACAATGTAGACACACACACACACACATTAAAATAACAACATGTACAAAAGGCAAAGGAATCCACAATTAACAAATAACTCAATTAAAAAAAACACATTTTAATCAAAGCAAAAAAAATAAGTGTCAGGCTGAAAAACACGGGTTGGATTAAAAACATGAATAAAACATCAAAAGAGTTATGTTTAAGAGCTTTAAATCGTAATTTAGATTATGTTTGCTGTGAAAACCCAATTGGACCCTGAGAATTCTAGTGTGATGTATGGTGCATTTATTAATCTTAATGCAGAAACAGTTTACTATATAATTATTTCACATATTTCAGTTTTGCGGTTTTTTAAATTAAAGTCATAGCTGTATAAGCCATGGGCAGTTACTAGCAGTACTAGTAGTACTAACAAAAAATATGCATTTCTAAGTTATCATTTTCTTATTACTTTTCAACAGAAAATTGATTAGCTTCACTATTTTTAAATATTGTCATTTTTCTAAGCGCCAAAATGAGGGAATTTTCAGTTTTCCAGCTCGCTGGATAAAAAATAAAGGTGGCATAAGCCCAACTGCAATATTTATGACCAAGGAAACAATTGTTGCGCTATAAATGTTGACTGAACACAAAGCATATCTTAGGATAAAGATGATAACCAGTGGCAACAGTTGTGTTAGATGTGTAAGGAGATTAACTAGGACGATTCTGAAAGCTCTCTTTTTAGTGCTGTTTATCCCACTATCCGCTCTTTTTCCAGGTGCTGTCTTCTTCAGTACCTTCAGAATCGAAACACAGCAGAACAGATCCACGATCACAATGATGCTGTAGAAAAGTGCAACAAAGTCTAAGTTCACATCATTAGGAACAAATATGAAAGTAATGCTGCAAGTTAGTAAACAGATCCAGGCCACAATCAAGCAGAACAGCCGATACTTCAGTGGTTTGAACCTCAGAAACGTAACAGGATGAACCACCGCCAGGTAACGCTCCACACAGACCAGGCACAGAAACATAAAGCGAGCGATCATACCAATTCCATTGAAAAGTTTTAATGGTATAATGTAACAGATTCCTGCCACACACAGGAAGTACAGCGGTGCTGAGAGAGCGTAGATGATTTCTGAAGCCGACTGACTCACTGTAAAAAACACAGACTCATCCAGTCCTCCAGCTCTGCTCAGCAGAACGATGACGTAGATATTTAAAGGAATACCAATGAAGAAGTTCACAACCTGCAGGAATACAACCAACCAGGAAGAAACCAGCTCTAGGATATCCGGTGGGGAAAAGGTAGAGTTGATGTGGGAGATGTTCATGATTACAGTGGAAAAAGAACCTGAAAAAAGATCAAAATACATGCAGAAGGTTATAGAATGTGACTGGTGAATACTAGAGACACATAATTCAGAAATTAAAACGAATTGTACTAATCTACATAGTAGCAATAATTTCTCACATACAGTATATCGTTGTCCTGATTCTCGTTCGCTCTCTGGTGAAGTGAAAGCCTGTTCTAACTTCGTGCTACTTTATGTTAAATGCTTGTAGAGTTTTGTCTGGTATCAATGAATCAGTCAAACCAACGGGAAGGCCATTCAATGCAAATGTCACACACGTGTAAGCATGCAAATCTTCCCACGAATCACCTTTAAACTGACAAAATGGGGCATTAAAAGATGATTTGTTTCACACTATACATCCAAATAAAAATACCACTCCAGTCGTTTTTTTTTTTTTTTTGCTATAATTGAAAAATTCACTTGAACCCTACCAGTGCTGCCAGAAATCATGTGATTAAAAGTGTAGCTTGTGGTGGTTGTTTTCCCCAACCAAGTTTCAACAACTCAATTCAAGTGATGGCTTCCCAAGCTACCTTTCCAGCAATAGCCATCTTCAAGCTACCTCTCCGATTATGCTTTGCATGTAGTGGCTTGATAAGCTGCCTAGGCTTTGATGCTTTCCCAAGCCACACTCTGGACTCTTGTTGTGTTATTGCTGATCATAAACCCTTACTAGCTCATGTGTCAACAATTCATATGAATCTCAGTGTTTTAGACCAGGTTTCTCCAGTTCCAGTGGAAACTGTCCAAAATTCTTCCAGCTCCAGAATCTATGGATGGCTGCTCTGGCTCTGGAGGCAGTTCTTAATGCCAACCCAGCTTTAATACCAGTCTATGGCCATGATTTCAATATTGCTTCTTTTACTTTAAGACATTCTAGGACAGACTTCTTTCTAGTTCTGTCCATGAGCTAGACTGCTGTCCACAGCTGGATCTGTATTAGGGATTTGTCTGACAAAACAATGACATAATGCACAAATCAAGGTTTCAAAACCACTAATACAAAACCGAAGACCTGCAGTACAAACAGAGGTCTGTTGTTTTTTTATCTTTTCACATCGATCAGTACACAGTACAAGTACAATTTCTTCATGCAAATCTTACCACTGAGATCAAAGGACAGTAAATAATGAGTCAGACAAAAACGTTTAGCAACAGCATGAGCTCTTTTATTTAATATAATAATGTAAACACACACATATATGCACAGCAAAGGAATCTATTAATCCAATGAAGACGCAGTTCATTCAATATCTCAGGTAAAGTGAAAGCCTGTTCTCATGAAATGTAATTGTATCAATCATAAGTCAAACCATAGAGGAGGCCATTCAATGCAAATATCACATTTGTAAGCATATAAATCATACAAAGATAACTTATTTTCACACTAAACTTTTTTTTACACTTGAACTCTACCAGTGTTGCCAGAAATCATGCGATTAAAAGTGTAGCTTGTGGTTGGTGTTTCTCCCAATCCCCAAGTTTCACCAGTGATGGCTTCCCAAGCTACCTATCCAGCAACAGCCTTCCAAACCCTCTCCTATCTACAAGCTACCCCTTCAATTATGGCCTCTCAAATCATCTCTTTACTGAAGGTTCCTTAAGTAACCTAGTTTCTAGTAGTTTCCTGAGCCACATAGTTTGTGGTGGCTTGATAAGCTGATTTGCCTCTAATGTTTTCACAAACCACATTCTGGACTCTCAAAGTGTGTATTTTCAGTATTAATTAGCTTATATAATAATTGGTTGTGTGCTCTGTTGGCTATGCAACTGGTCTTCTGATTTTTAGCTTGCCTGCTCTGTGCAGTAAAAACAATGGTGGTAAAAGCCCTCCTGCAATATTCATTGCCATTGTATTAGATGATGCAGTTATCAAAGTATTCAGAGGCAAAGCCTTTTTGAAGGTAAAGAGAACAATATAGGGCACTGACTGTATTAAATGGGACAGCAGATTAGTTAAGACAATTTTAAAAGCTTTCTTTTTGGTGTTGTTCCACCCGCTATTCTCTCTTTGTCCAGGTGCTGGATGCTTCAGGATTTTCAGAATTGAAGCACAACAGAAAACCTCCACAATCAAAATATAGATATCAAAGCTTCCATAAAAATTTAAAAGCACAACTGAAGGGGGAAAGATAAGAATAATGCTGCAGATCAGTACATACATCCAAGCAGCAACCAAGCATAGTAGTCGATACTTCAGTGGTTTGAACTTCAGGAAGGTAACAGGATGAACCACTGCCAGGTAACGCTCCACACAGACCAGACACTGAAACATCAGTCGAGCAAGAACGCCGATTGCATTGGAAAAATTCATTGGCCCGGTGAAACAGATTCCTGCCAAACACAGAAAGTACAGCGGTGCTGAGAGAGCGTAGATGATTTCTGAAACTGACTGACTTAGCGCAAAAAACACAGACTCATCCAGTCCTCCAGCTCTGCTCAGCAGAACGATGACATAGATATTTAAAGGAATACCAATGAAGAAGTTCACAAACTGCATCAATATAAAGAACACAGAAAAACAATATTGTTCCTCCTCTGGGTTGCAGGTGGCGTTAATGTTGGTGTTATTCATATTTGGAAGGATATTAAGGGATATTAAGAGTTCTGATTCCCAGTCCTTGATGTCCTCGTTCTTGTCCACTTCCCATACAAGCCTGTTGCCACTATGTGTTAAGTCTGTTGATTTTTAGTACTGTTGTATCTGCCACTGTCATTCTATGTAAATCTCACACATTTGTAAGCATATCAATTATCCCACAGGAGACAGTTTAATGAGCAAAGTCAATCATAGACACATTAAGACTTGTTTTGTCAAGTGCAAAATCAAATACGAAACTTCTAAACCTAATAAAAATAGCTGCTTATTCATTTATTCATTTGCCATATTGGCAAAAGCTACAAAGATTGAGACATTTTAGTTTTTGTAATTTTTTTGTTCAATTGCTTGGCATTGCTTCCAGCTTTAACCATAGCTATCCTCCACCAGATTCCAGTAGCCTTATACTGACCTTACATCTAACAATTTTCAAGTGATTTTACTGTCGCAGACAAATTTCCAAAGTCAGGATAAAATCACGAGAGGTCTGTTGATTTTTATCTTTTCACATCTATCAGTACACAGGGTGCACTATTGTCATGCAAATCTTACCACTGAGATCAAAGGACAGTAAATAATAAGTGAGACAAAAACATTTAGCAACAGCATGAGCTCTTTTATTTAATATAATAATGTGAACACACACATATACGTACAGCAAATGATCTATTAAACCAATGAAGACACAGTTTATTAAATATATCAGGTAAAGTGAAAGCCTGTTCTCAGTAAATGTTAAACACCTGTTGAGTTAGTTTTGTATGAATCATCAGTCAAACCATAGAGGAGGCCGTTCAATGCAAATGTCACATTTGTAAATCATACAAAGATAACATGTCTTCACACTATACATCCAAGTAAAAAAATGCTTTTACAAAGTTATCACATGCATCTAATGTTTCCTTGCTGTATTAACTGAGAGATCGTAGAGGATTAACAATGTCCTTTCTGACATGACATGCCAATTTGCTATAGTCTACATTGATGATGTAGTTATTTACTCTGACACATTTGATTCACGTCTTTCGTGTTATGTTTTATCACCCCAGTGCCAACACTAAAACATCATAATCCCAATCAATCTCTCAGAGACAGGTGTAGGGGTGGTTTTATTATAAGTAAGACTAGGTAATCCTGTAAATCTATATTTTGTTATCATTTTGTTATCAAGATTACAACTTCTGAAAAGAATCATGGTGGTCATCACTATTTTGGGGGTTATGGCCACACCTAATGCAGGGTCTATAGTCCAAAGCCTGGACTTCACTTTCGCAATCAACAGTAAAAAAACCACCCCTTTAGCAATACAATCCCCAGAATGCATATGTCAACCTCATGTACCAAGAACCATTCTCACATTTCCCAGAAGTCTGAAAATATGCATCATCTGCTGTTGATCCTTTCACTTCCTCTCATTTTCTCATTAAATTTGCTTTTAATTGTGGTTCCTGTCTGTATGGACCTTTTTGACCCTTGCCTATATTCCAATTCCAACTATGCAATGTGGTTTTGCCCATTGCATTAAAGCCTCTTTCAATCTTTACCATGAGCATCTGACTCCCATCTATAATGTCACATGATGATGCTTCCCTCATGCTGTCTCATACAGGTTTTTTCTTGGTTGCCAGAGAGGGCAACATATTATTGTCTTGATCCTCTATAAATTATAATCCTATAGACACTTCAGGCTGAAACTATGACTAACTCATTTACTGACTCTGAGAGTAAATGTATTTATTATTCCTAAAGCGTTTACTGTCTGATAGTTAATTATGCAATGAGCTCCTGTGAGTTTGAGTTTATCAGTCACTACTTGTGTTGGATAAAAAACTTGGGGCTGAAGGTTACTCAGCTTTCTGTCTGTCACACAAACAGAGATATTTATTTAATGTTTCTTCAAATACATTCTTCAAATAATTAAATTCTCTTACTTGAAAGAATTCTCTCATTCTTGTTTTCAACGTTTTGCTTTACCAAGCAATACAAACAGACGTTATGTGTTTTTATCTTGTCACATTAATATCTGTCTTGTCTCTTCTCATGTGAATCTTACCATTGAGATTAAAGCGTAGAAAAGAACCACTTACACAACAATGTGTAGCTTTATCATGAGCTCTTTTAATATGACAGTGCAGACAATTACACAGTGCATGTAGAAAAAAAAAACAAGTCACCCCCTTCATCTCATCTTGTAAGTACATTAACAATAACAATGTATATGGAACATCGTGCAGACACATGTTTAATCTTACAGGATTGCTTTTAACTACTTTTTTTTTCATCAGGACAATGCTTAGTCACATAATACAAGAGTTTTACAGTAATGTCTCTGCAGATTGTTGCACTTTCTTGGCTGTTTCAGTCTCCAGATTCATCACCAATCAAGAATTTATGAGACAAGATAGGACATCTGCAACTTCAGTAATCTATGAGTGTGTAGGATCTACAGGCCCAGCTGCAACATCTGTGGGCAAATGTTTAGCAGGATGTCATACAGAATTATTATTATGTTTTCCTCCATGACCAACAGCATCTCATCTTGTATCCAGGTTAGAGAAAGCTCAACAAGGTAAATAAAAAAAAAAAGCCAGATTTTCTGAACACAAAAATGGTCTAACTTCTAAACAGTTTAAGCCACTGATGGACAGGATAGCTGTAAGGACTAAAATAATTGAGGATGCTATTAAATATAAATGAGATAAATGCCAAACAACAAAATTAATATTCGGATCTTTAAAACAGTTCTACATAAAACAGGACAGTTGTGGCAATTTTAAGAGCTATATCTAACAGTTATGGTTCTCCACTTCTCTGCACACCCTTTTCTCATTTTTAACTCCAAAAATATATATACTATATTTTTATCATTTTGTTCCAATTTTCTCCCCAATGTACAAGGCCAATTAGGACTTCCCCTGTCATTAGTAATGCCACAACACACCAGGAGGGTTAAGACTATCACATGCCTCCTCTGATACATGTGAAGTCAGACTCCACCTCTTTTGGAGCTGCTGCTGATGCAGCATTGCCGAGTAGCTTCACAGCACACTCGGAGGAAAGCGCAGCAGCTCGGTTCTGATACATCAGCTCACAGATGCCCTGTGATGGGGACATCACCCTAGGAGTGATGTGGGGAGAGGGCGCCATCTACCCACCCGGAGGGAGCAGGGCAGGGGGGTTTGAACCTGTGACCTTCAGCTCATAGTGAGGGCGCTTTAGACCGCTGGACCACTCGGCGCCTCTCAAAAGTAATTCACAGAGTTTTCAGATGCCTGTGAAGAATAAAGAATGGCGGAACAAGTCCAGCAGCTACGTTGATGGCTACAGTAATGGATATTGCCCCAGTCATGATATTTAAAGGGAAAAAGAACTTAAGGGGATAAATAACAATCAGTGGTAGCAGTTGTATCAAATGCGTCTGTAGATTAATTAAAACGGTTCTGAACGCTTTCTTTTTAGTGCTGCTCATCCCACTGTCCCCTCTTTTTCCAGGCGCTGGCTGCTTCAGCGCTTTCAGAATCGAGACGCAACAGTAGAACTCCATGATCACAAGGACAAGATAGAAGATTCCAAAAAAGTCAAAGCTCGTAAACTCAGAAGCAAACAGGAGAGTAAAGCTGCAAGTTGGTACAAAGATCCAGGCTAAAATCAAGCAGAGCAACCGGTATTTCAGTGGTTTGAACTTCAGGAAGGTCACAGGGTGGACCACTGCCATGTACCATTCCACACAGACCAGGCTGTGAAACATCACGCGAGCTATCATACCAAACCCAGTGAAAAAATTCTGCAGTGAAACCAAACAGAGACGCACCATACACAAGACGAACAGCGGTGCTGAGAGAGCGTAGATGATTTCCGAAACAGACTGACTTACTGCAAAAAACACAGACTCGGCCAGTCCTCCCGCTCTGCTCAGGAGAAAGATGATGTAGATATGTAGTGGGATTCCTATGATGAAGTTCACAACCAGTATGACTAAAACAAGCACAGCAGTGTTCAACATTAGAGGACCATCCGCTGGGTTTAGGGTGGAGTTAATGTAGGAGATATTCATGTTTGCAGTGCATAAATGAGCCTGAAATTGAAAATACAAAAAAACAACAATACAGAATTTAGAAAAAAAAAAACCCTAACTGATATAATCTACTAGAAATAGAACACTAAAGATATCTTACAAGTTCTTGACGTTCTTGTCTTTTGTCCACTCTCCAAACAAGTGTGAAGAAACCTGTTTGCATGACAGGAACGTGTCGTTGTGTTGACTTTATCACAGTCATCAGTCATTCCATCCAGGCAAATTTCACACATAGGGAAGCACATAAATCTTCCCTCTGAGACACCTTTTAACAAATCAGGCACTGACAAATTACAAACAGCTTGTTTTCACACTATACAGACAGCAACCCCTGATCAAATTAAATACTTTAAACATTTCACTGAACCAATTCTGCCAAGAATTGTGGATAAAAAAAATCCAACCAGAATTAATTTAGAAGATTTTTGATGATAACCAAGTCATCCAATAAAAAGCTTAAACAAATAATTACATATTATGGACACTTCCTTAGTGCTGATACAGACCACTTCAGTTTCTGTATCTGATTTTCTCCACCAGTCTTACACGCTGCTTTTGGATAACTTTATGCTGCTTTACTCCTGGTGCAAAAATTCAAGCAGTTCAGTTTGGTGGTTTGATGGCTTGTGATCATCCATCTTCCTCTTTATTATTTTCCAGAGGTTTTCAATTTGGTAAAATCAAAGAAACTCTTCTCTTATGTTTTTTTTCCCAGAGCTGTATATGCTGCTCTTTTCCCAGGGCGTTTTTAGTTGTTTCCAAGTTTCAAAATCATAAGCACAAACTTCCAACATGGACTTAACATGGTAACCCCATTACACTCTACCACAGAAATGTATAAAACAGTTCAAAGAAATAAATGAAAGACCAATATGTTCATGACATTAATGTCCATGTACAGTACATGAATACACATTATGTAAATGTTTTAACCACAACTGTACAAGTTTTATATGCTTAACTTTAGCTTATATAGGTTATGTTCACACAAAATCCATTGTTTATTTAAAACTGTTCCCACAGTCTTTTAATGTGACCTTTATCCCACATTGGTCTGAACAGTTGGTGTTATTAAACTGATGCTAACAATAATCAGAGCAATGCCTATCACAGAGAATGCATTCAAGCACTTTGGCCACACCCACTTTTTTTAGGTTAGACTTGTTGAAATCACACCAAATATTCAGTTTCAGACACAAAACCTTCCTTACTGCTGTCATCCATTTTACAAACGCTATGATTTAAAAATTGCATGAACTCTGTCCTGGCTGTTACGTCGCATTGCTATGAATTGCACTACGGTACTGCCTCTGAAAATGTCAGATTTTGTGAGTTTTTGTGGATTTGGAACACTTTTACCTGTTCTGTACTCATAGCTGAAGTGATGCATTCACACATTAATCAGATGTGTGTATTTTCAGTAATTAGTTACTATAATTGTTTGTATGACCTGTTGGCTTTGCAACTGGCCTTCTAAATGTCAGTTTTCCTGCTCTGTGAAGAAAAAAAAATGGTGGCATAAGCCCTCCGGCAACATTCACTGCCATGGTAATGGAGGATGCGTGTACCATGGTAGCCAGAGACAAAGTATTTCTGAGGATAAAAAGAGCAACCAGTGGCATTGTCTGGAATAAATTTGTCAGTAGATGGATAAAAACGATTTTGAACGCTTTCCTTTTAGTGTTGTTCATCCCACCATCCTCCCTTTTTCCAGGCGCTGGCTGCTTCAGCACTTTCAGAATCGAAACACAACAGAAAAGCTCCACGATCACAATGACGATGTGGAAGCTCCCAAAAAAATGCAAAAGCTCAAATGTAGAAGCAAGTATAAGAATTATACTGCAAGTTAGTACAGAAATCCAGCCCACAATCGAGCAGAACAACCGATATTTCAGGGGGTTGAATGTTAGAAAGGTAATAGGATGAACCACTGCCAGGTAACGCTCCACACAGACCAGACACTGAAACATTAAGCGAGCGACCATACCGATTCCAGTGAAAAAATTAATCACCAGGATAAAACAGATGCGCCCTGCCACACACAGAACAAACAGCGGTGCTGAGAGAGCGTAGAGGATTTCTGAAGCAGAATGACTCACTGCAAAAAACACAGATTCATCCAGTCCTCCGTTTCTGGTCAAGAGAACGATGACATAGATATTTAAAGGAATACCTATGAAGAAATTCCCACTCTGAACGACTATAAAGGACATGGAAGCAATCAGCTGTAGTTGTTCATCCGCTGTGTTAAAGGTGGAGTTATTCATGTTGTCACGGATGTTAAAGAAGGAGAGGAAGGATGTAGGTGCAAACTCAAATCTCAAATCAGAAACTGGAAATTAACCTTAAACAAGAAATAAAATGGACTAGACCAAAACAACCTGACAAGAAATATAAAGCAACAGGAATAAAATAAAAACAAACGCCCGTGAACTGAAGTGATACGCACAAGACTGAGACAAAGAGGCTATATATACACACTGACAGACAAGGAGCACCTGGGGGAGATAACGAGGGGGCTGGGTTACAAATCAGACACAAGTGGGAACACAAGCAGACAAGCAGGAAAACAAGAAATAAAGGAGGAAGAAAAGAAGACAACGCAGACGGGAGCTAAGATGGAAAAAGAATTTTGGAATGAACTGAAGTTTTTTAGAATTCAGAATTATTCCAAAAATGTAAAAGCAAAGTAAGACAACACTCCATCATATAAAAAACACCTGAATTGCAGTTTAGTTTCTGATATTCTTGTCCACTCTTCAGACCAGTGTGATCAAACCTGCTTTTTATATGTATTCAAAAGTCTATTTATTTTGTATTGTTTTATTTGTCATTGTTGTATTTGTCCTCTCTGGGATTTTTCCTCTTAGTGTGACCTGTATCTCTGTAAAGTTGCTTTGTGAAAACATTTGTTATAAAAAAAAAAACACTATATAAATCAATTTGAATTGAAGTGAATGATGCTATTCAAATGTCCCACATTTGTAAGCATATAAATCATATATACAGTAGATTTCTCACTGAGACACATTTTAACTACAGTCAACAGTCAAGCATGTTTTTTACCATATTAAATGCAAATGCAAAATGTAAGGTTCTCTTGTTAAAAGGCTATATATCAAAGTTCAGTAGCAAACGTTCAGTGTTACCCTTTAAACATACGTTATATACCTGCTCTCATTAATACACTTAATGATCTGATGAAGTCAAGGGACCCATAGCAGGGGCCCTCATGATCAAGGGCACTCTAATGGTATGCCTTTCTCTTCTCAAGGGCCCCCGGTAGGAGCTCTCATAACCCGGGTCCTCTAAAAATATGCTCTAAAAATAAGTCGAAGTCAGAGCAGTGCCACAGCGCCATTTTCATAAGGGGCTCAAAAGCTTGGCTACGGCCCCCAAAAGCCTGGCTAGAGCCCCCAAAAGCATGGCTAGAGCCCCCAAAAGCATGGCTAGAGCCCCCACAAGCAGGGCTAGAGCCCCCAAAAGCATGGCTACGGCCCCCAAAAGCATGGCTACGGCCCCCAAAAGCCTGGCTAGAGCCCCCGAAAGCCTGGCTAGAGCCCCCACAAGCAGGGCTAGAGCCCCCAAAAGCATGGCTACGGCCCCCAAAAGCATGGCTACGGCCCCCAAAAGCATGGCTACGGCCCCCAAAAGCATGGCTAGAGCCCCCGAAAGCCTGGATAGAGCACCCAAAAGCGTGGCTAGAGCCCTCAAAAGCATGGCTGTGGCCCCCAAAAGCATGGCTAGAGACCCCAAAAGCATGGCTAGAGCCCCCAAAAGCATGGCTAGAGCCCCTAAAAGCATGGATAGAGCCCCCAAAAGCATGGCTAGAGCCCCTAAAAGCATGGATAGAGCCCCCAAAAGCATGGCTAGAGCCCCCAAAAGCATGGATAGAGCCCCTAAAAGCATGGATAGAGCCCCCAAAAGCATGGCTAGAGCCCCCAAAAGCCTGGATAGAGCCCCCAAAAGCATGGCTAGAGCCCCCAAAAGCATGGCTACTGCCCCCAAAAGCATGGCTACGGCCCCAAAAAGCATGGCTAGAGACCCCAAAAGCATGGCTACGGCCCCAAAAGCATGGCTACTGCCCCCAAAAGCATGGCTACGGCCCCAAAAATCATGGCTACTGCCCCCAAAAGCATGGCTACTGCCCCCAAAAGCATGGCTACGGCCCCCAAAAGCATGGCTAGAGACCCCAAAAGCATGGTTAGGGCCATAGAAGTGTAAGTGCTTGGTGACTGTGGGTGTCCTTACCCTGATAGAGAGGTTAGAACACCACATTAAATGAAAGAGCTATAAGTGGGGTGAGAATAAATCATGAAGCTCAGCACGTCTGACAACTTGTGACGTCTCAAACAAAACTAAGAGTGAGTGGAACTGAAAATACAAGAAAGGACAACAATAGAGAAGACGCCAAAAGCAAACAAATCAGGGCAAAGATAGAAAGACTAACCCACTGTATGCACAGGATAGCTTACGCTGAAGAAAAGAGATGCCATAGGGAATTCTATTTAATGCAAATATTTTCATTGACATTACAGGACAATAAAGGACCAGTCAGACAGCAGTATAATCTTTTAACATGAGTTTGTTTTATTTGGTAAAGCAGACACTTACACAATGCATGCAATGCTAGTAGCACATAGTCCCCCTGTGTGTTTAATAGCTTTCATTTATAAAGGAACGTACATACATAAGAAATTTCTTAAAGACAAAACAATGTGCATGACATCTCATCAGTTCATGAGTCCACATCCAGGACTGATTCTGGGCTTGTTCAGTGAAAGAGGATAATTATCGCTAGCTTGTTTCACAAACAAAAACCATGAATGTAAAATCGCAAAATCCTGGTCCAGTCCAATCACAGTGTGAGTTTATTAGGAATATATATAATATTGGTTTAAAGAAAGTAACGCTATAAGTTAAAGCAGTTTGTTATTTGTTGCTCTACAGTGTTTTGACATCCATTGCTAGAATTGAAGATCTGGTTGCAATAATTCTAATAGTTCTACATTGGTAGAAATAAACATTTTCTATGTTTTCTATGTAACATTTCTGCCGACAACGCCAAAAAGATTCTTGTCTCAATTTTCTACAGAATAATATCTAGCTAATATAATTTTTAGTGTTAGTTGTTGTCTGTGCAAGTCAATTTTAGTTTGTCAGCTCTGTGAAGAAAAAAGAATGGTGGAATAAGCCCTCCACCAATATTCACAGCCACAGTCATGGATGCTGCCACTGTGAGTGCAAAAATAGAAGTGGATCTGAGGCAAAGGATAACAATGATTGGCATCATTTGTATTAAATGCGTCAGCAGATTAATTAAAATGATTCTGAAAGCTTTCTTTTTGGTGCTGCTCATCCCACTATCCTTCCTTTTTCCAGGCGCTGGCTGCTTCAGCACTTTCAGAATCGAAACACAGAAGAAAAGCTCCAAAACCACAATGATGAGATAGAAGCTTCCAAAAAAGTCCAAGAACACAAAATTAGAACCGTCCAGGAGTAAAATGCTGCTGGTTAGAACATACACCCAGGACACGATCAATAAGAACAATCGATATTTCAGTGGTTTGAACTTCAGGAAGGTAACAGGATGAACCACCGCCATGTAACGCTCCACACAGACCAGACACTGAAACATCGGTCGAGCCACCATGCCGATAAAGGTGAAGAACTGCTGAGGAATTCCATTTAACAAGCCTGGAAATATCACATATGAAACGTACAGAGGTGCTGAGAGAGCGTAGATGATTTCTGAAACTGACTGACTTACAGCAAATAATACAGACTCGTCCAGTCCTCCAGCTCTGCTCAGAAACACGATGATATAGATATTTAAAGGAATACCAATGAAGAAGTTCACAACCTGCATGAGTGCAACAATGATTACAGTGATCTGCAGCTGTAGGATATTCACCGGGTAAACGGTGGAGTTACTGTGGGAGATATTCATGTTTACAGTGGAAAAAGGATCCTGAAAAAAAAGATAAAGATATGCAGGAGGTTATAGAGTCTCAAAACATAGATATCAGAAAATAATAACAATAATGAGATCATCAGTCTACACTACAGATATCTCTCATATACAAACCTGAACCTCAGTTCAGTTCTCAGCGTACTAGAACCGACCCAGTCTCTGGAGAAGAAGTGAGAGAAAGGATGTTCTGCTGACAGCATTGATGCTTTTGGGTCATTCAATGCAAAACCCCACACATTTGTAAGCACATGAATCTTCCCACTGACACACCTTTAAACTAACACAGTGAGACAGAGAGAAATTGAGGTAGACTGTTTCCAAGCTAAAAAGAGCCAGTTTAAAACCTTGAGCATTCTCTATTTTTTTTTCTATAACCCTAAATCACTGCTATATCATTGCAGCCAGTACAAACCCATGGTATTTTATGTTTTTTTTCTGCCTAACTGTGTTTTATTTATTAATTTATGATATACAGAACATCCATTCCTGCATTTCTGGTGTGCAACACACTCCAAAAAGGTTTATCATTTTGTATTGCTGCAATTTCTTCTCACTAAACTAATACCAATAGCTAGTTTTGCACCAAAGACAACAAATAATCAATTTCTTCAGGTTTCAAATTTTATCTCATTCTTCCATTCTTCTTTTTAATGCATGCATGCGATTTTTGCATTGTCTTGTTACAGAATTCATTAAAATACGTTGTCTCGGAAAAGGGTTGTAAGGCTGCATTAAGGGTTCTAAAAATGTCGATTCTTCTCTGCTCTGCACAGACAGAGCAGTTTCAGTTTGTTTTATTCATTTGCATGTGAAAGCATTTACCATAGATTTACCATTTACCTTAATCGAAATGATCAACATTTTTATTTTCAGTTTAATTTTCAATAGAGGTCAATATAAAAAAAATTACAATATTTTGAAGCATTTCTTGCTCAATTTAGCATGAAAATTATACACAATATGAATAACTAAGAGATTCACATTATGTAAAAAAAAAAAAAAAAAAAAAAAGCAAAATAAAGATACATGTTTGTCTGCCCGTGTTTTTTGGTCTGACTAAACACAATGTAAAACATATGCTGATAGAAGGTCCATATTTGTTTTTTGGGTAGTGAATAAAATTGTGTTGGTAAGTTTCTTTCAGCTCTTTAATTGTTTTACATCGAATCCACTATGAATGATTCTGTTTTCATCACAACTCAAGAATTATACTTGAAAAAATTGTTTTAAAATAATCGGAATCCCACTTTAAATCACAAATCTCCTACTGTAAGAGTATTACTTTATTAGTACAGTAGAGTACAGCTTTACAGTAAGCAGAGTATTGTAGAGTATTGTAGCACACATCGCTAATACCACCCACACTCTTCAGAAGTGTTCAGGGTTCAGGCCTCAGTGAACAGAATATGAGGTGATGTAAATAAAAAAAAGTGTAGGATATTGAGTGGTTACCAGCACATCAGTCCAAAGTCAAAGGGTCACTGGTAGGTAAATACATGTTTCCAAACATGTTTAGATAAGAGCTTGTTAGGTGTGTCTCGTTTTTACATAGTAGAATATGTATCTACACTGTGATTGGTGGTACTAGTTGTTGTTTTTGCAGGTGAATGTTAGTTTGCCTGCTCTGTGAAGGAAAAAGAATGGGGGCATAAGCCCTACTGCAATATTCATGGCCATATTAAAGGATGCTACTTCTACCAAGACAGTAAAGGACAAAGTGGATTTAATGCCAAAGAGAACAACCATCGGCACTGACTGTATTAAATGTGTTCCTAAACTGATGCAAACGATTCTGAAAGCTTTCTTTTTGGTGCTGCTCATCCCACTGTCCTCCCTTTTTCCAGGCGCTGGCTGCTTCAGCACTTTCAGAATGAAAAGAAAACAAAAGAGCTCCATGATCACAATGACCACAAATAAATTTCCAAAACATTCTAAAAACACAAAATTAGAAGAAAACGTTAGAATAATGGCAAAAGTCAGTACCAACACCCAGGCCACGATCAAGCAGAACAATCGATATTTCAGTGGTTTGAACTTCAGGAAGGTAACAGGATGAACCACCGCCAGGTAACGCTCCACACAGACCAGACACTGAAACATCAGTCGAGCCATCAAACCAAATGCATTGAAAAACTGCATCACTATGGTTGAAAAGTGGCCTAAGATGTACAGGACGTACAGTGGTGCTGTGAGGGCGAAGAGGATTTCTGAAACCGACTGACTTACAGCAAAAAACACAGACTCATCCAGTCCTCCAGCTCTGCTCAGCAGAACGATGACATAGATATTTATAGGAATACCTATTAAGAAATTCACAAACTGCGTAAATGTCATCACTGTGATGGAAATCAGCATAAGTTGCTCATCCTCCAGGCTATAAGTGGAGTTCAAGTGGGAGATAATCATGTTCACATTGGGAGAAGACCCCTGAAAAGATATAAATACATGCAGGAGGTTATCTGATATCTGAAACACACTTAATTCTTATCACACTGGAGACATCATCTCACATCTGAAACCTCATGTATATGCAAGCATCCTCAAAAATATGACAGGAATGAAAATTAATGGGGCTGGAGTCATGGAGGGACTCAGAATGGCAGTGGGTCATCTTCAATGATGAGTCCTACTCTTTAGTGGAGCAATCAATGAATCTGTTAATGAGGTCCTGCAGCCAACGGCCCCTTCTTCAGTTTCTAAACGCACTGTCCTGCACTCTACAGTGTTAAAAAACAGGACAATGCTCGTCCACATGTTGCTGCTGTCTCAAGAGCTTGCCTTTAAGGGCGTTTTCACACCTGTAGTTCGTTTCTCTGGTCTGAATCAGTTGATGAGTTTGCTTATTTGGAGCGTTTCTCCTTCTGTTTGGTTTGGTTTCACACAGGCAAAAACCTAAGTGTACCAAAATGCACACCAATAAACCATGCGAGCAGACTGTGTCCTCTGATTGGTCAGAGCTGTCTGGCATGGGAGTAAAGAGAAATAAACCACAATAAATATACCAGAAACGCTACGTTTTCTAACACAGTGTTTAGACGTGCAGCGTTTAGATGTGTACATAGTAAATCGAGTCACTGTGAGCTGTAAGCAGTGAACACAGCACAGACTGTGTGTGCATGGGCACAGTGTTTGTTCACAACTGTGGTAATTAGCACTATCTGGCTAATATATCAGATTAAACTATGCCTTCTAAACAGTTTAGCTCAGATAAATGGACTATATTTAATAGCTGGGTCAGATCGAGACTGGATCACGTTCTCATCACAAAGAGTTCTTTTGATCTGCACCCGGATGCGATTACTGTTTTCACACCTGCTCAATCGAAGCGCACTAAAGTTACAAACTTACCAGAGTTCATTTTAACTGGACCAAACAGTGCTGGTGTGAAAACGCCCTAAGATACCACAACACCAGATCAATCCGTGATTAAAAATGCGTGGGATCCTATCGTACACTCTATCAGCACTACACCCCTCTACTGCAAAATCTGCAGGAATGATGATATTGATGTTTTTTTTTTTGTATCTTTCTAACCCTCCTGTTATGTTCTGGGTCAATTTGACCCATTTTAAAGTTTAAAGGTCAACAAAAAATACTTAAAAGTAGTTTTTTTTATATATTAAACCTTTATCTGCTTGCTTTAATTAGTGTAATCAACATATAATATAAATGATAATTCATCTCACATATTTGCAACCAGCCCTTGCATAAACTAAAACTAAAACCAAAATGCAATGTTATGTTTTAGTGTTATATAAAACTATTATTGTGTTTTATGTGTTGGCTTTTAAAAGTAATAAAGTAATGAAACATTTAAAAAAAGTTTAAAATGTATTTTTTTTAGGAAAAACTAGAGGTAAGGAACACAAGTGCATTTAAAATTGATAAAATATTAGAAATGTAGTTATTAATGAAATATTCACACAGCTTGTTAGGATTTTTTTGGTTTCAGGTTTCTTTTGGATAATTAATGAATATAACAGGAGGGTTAATAGCACTACAGTCTTATACTTCCTTCTGCGTGCAACTATTTTTGCATATTTATAATGCATTTTATTACGCAATTAATGGTTATTTATTTGCTTTATTCTTTTAACTTAACATGACGTTTTTCTACAATTAACTATTTCACTTTAAATCTACTGTCAATATCTCTGTTTACATCTTAACTCCTAAATTATACTGAATAATAAATACATTTCTGTTTAAGCCACACTGTTTTAGCACTATAGAGTATTATTTACACAGTGAGCATAAAATCAGGAACAATAAAAGAGAATAGAAATTCAGCGTACCTGTCAAGTGTTCAGGATTAAATAGAGGATCTTAGAGGTTTTCTAAATGTGTAAATCATTGAGAGGTTGCTCAGCACATAATACTCTCATACACTCTCATATCATCAACGTATTTCTGATGATTATTTTCTAGTAAAATGTTTTCCATGCAAATGAAGTGCCTCAGAATACCAAGCAAAATATCCTGACATCAAAAAGCAAATTAGCACCTGAGAGCTGATCACAAAAAACACTAGATTAAGCTTATAAAAAGATCTTAAGATAAACTCAAAACTTTCAGAGGAATATTCTTAAATGCTGTTATGCAAAGAAGTTCTTAAATATTCTCTTTAAAATATGTGATCATTACACACAATGACACACAACCTTTTTTTCTTATTTTGGCCATGTATAACAGCTTATCATAAAATGATGCTAGTTAATTTAACATTTACTGTAGCCTTTTTAAATTCAGCATAAAGTGAATTAGATTCAGTTTGACATTGTGCATAGTACAGATCCAGAGCCAATAAAATTCAGTTCAAACCTAACCAGAATTTCAGTATACAGTGTTATTTACATAAAGTGACATGGTATGTCACTCAACCAGCCAAAACGGGCACATGTCACCCCGCTGCTCATTGAGCTCCACTGGCTACCAGTTGATGCTCGCATCAAATTCAAAGCTCTTACAATCGCCTACAAGGTGATGATAGAACAGGCTCCTTCCTACCTGCACTCGCTCCTGAAGGCTTACGCTACCTCCCGGCCGCTGCGCTCCTCCAGTGAACGTCGCCTCGTTTTGCCAAACAAACATTCACACAAAGCAATCCAGACTGTTCTCATACAGAGTTCCCCAATGGTGGAACAAACTACCTTCCACTACCAGATCAGGAGAATCTCTCACTATCTTTAATAAACTCCTGAAGACAGAGCTCTTCAAAGAGCTCTTACTCTCCTAACACCTCTAACTAACTACCTTCTACTACCAGATCAGGAGAATCTCTCACTATCTTTAAGAAACTCCTGAAGACAGAGCTCTTCAAAGAGCACTTACTCTCTTAACACCTCTAACACACTAACTACTTCTAACCTCATCTCCTTCTTCCCCTCCTTCACTCCTCTATCCTATTATTCCCCTTTGTCCTCCTTTTATCCCTATCCAAAGATGTTTTACCTTTAAACTTATTTTACATTGTACTTGACTATTGTAAGTCGCTTTGGACAAAAGCGTCTGCCAAATGTAATGTAATGTAATGTAATGTAATGTAATGTAATGTAATGGTATGTACAATGCAGAAATATAAATTAGATATACCTTTAGAGCTATTAGAGAAATGCATGTACTAGGAGCAGCAATGCAAATGAAGGGTTGAAATATAAGAGCAGCGCATATAGACAGTTTTATACAGAATAGAAAAACTACATCTGCAGAAGAATAAGAACAGTAGTAATGTTTTATATAATAGGCCCCGGCAAATAACATTACAGCAGTGGTAAGAATGCAGATAATTGTCAGGGCAGTGTTAATAAAAGTGTCTGTGCAGCTTCAGCAGGATCACAGCTTTAGGAATAATTATCTCCCTGATGCAGTTGGTGAGTGTGCTCTCAGTGGTTCAGCGGTAATCGTCCACCAGGGTTGAGGAGGAGATGTTGTTTAACTCAACAGACTGGGGTCTGTCAGTCAGGAAGTCTGAAATCCAATAGCAAAGGGATATGCTGATAACCACAGGGCGGAGCTTGTTTGTTTTGGGGGGGTTACTCCCCTCAGTCTCCTCTTTATCAGGTCAAATGGATGTTCTATAGGCTTTAAGCTTGAAGATGGACCAGATAAGTCTAGGCCAAACGTTTCATTGATGTACTCATGAAAAACGAGTGAATTATCCTAATTGAATTGAATTGCATTACCTGTTAGAGGTAAGGAACACCATTGCACTAAATATTGATAATTGATAATAATTAGTCATGGAGTTGGTACTGAAATATTTACACTGATTGAAGGGATTTGTTTGGGTTTCAGACATCTTTTGGATATTTAAACATGCACCAGGTCAAATTAACCCCGAAACAGCATTGCTGTTCCTGACAAATTAACATAACAGGAGAGTTAAGAAGATGATTATATGGACTTGGAGCATGAGGTCCTTAAACATGTCAGTTTTTCAGCTTTATAGAGGTAAAACAGCATTTGCGCTAATCCTACACCAATATTAACTATAACAGCAGAGGATGATACTAGCTGAAAAGCACCTTCATACGGGACTATGTATTTTACTCCAAATGCAGCACACAGAGTTAAAGTATACAGTGAATATGTCAGTAGATTAATAAAAACAATGTCAAAAGCCTTCTTTTTGGTGTTCTTTCTCCCATGCTCCTGGTCTCCTGGTCCTGGTAGCCTGAGGGCTCTCAGAATAGAAGCGCAACAGAAGAGGTTAATGACCAGAATGGTGAGGTAGAGGCCTCCATAAACATCAGCTGGCAGGTTCGGAAAGGTAAAAGTTCCAGCAAAGCTGCAACACAGCACATATATCCAGATCATAGTCAGACACGCCGTCCGATATCTCCGCGGTTTGAACTTCAGGAAGGCCAGCGGATGAACCACAGCCAGGTAATGTTCCAGACAGATGAAGCACTGAAAAACTGGACGAGAAGAAATAAAGAAGCCAGAGAAAAAGCCAAAAACCGTGTAAAAACAGAGGGTGGAGTCTGCAGAACACAGGACATACTGCAGAGCTCCGAGAGCATAGATGATTTCAGAGACACACTGACTCACAATAAAAAACACAGATTCATCCAGGCCTCTAGCTCTGGTGAAGACGAAGATCACGTAGCTGTATAGAGGAATGCCCAGAGAGAAGTTAATAATCTGAATGGTCAAAATGAGCACATAAGCAATGTGCTGCTGCTGGATATCCATCAACAGAAGTTGTGTTGAGTTGGTGAGCAAAGTATTCATCTTCTGGTTCCAACAAACACAAGCGTGGACCAAATCTGGGTCCAAATCTGGCAACACAAGCAGTAAAGCAACCACAGTACCTAAAGGATGCTCCTGCCTCTTCAGAGCTTTAAAAGAGGTCGTCCTCTATGCATTCTATACGTCCACAATTTGCTTCCTTTATGATCTTGTCAATCATCCAGTAGAAAATTGCTGCTCTGAATGCAAATCTTTCATTTCTAAGCGTATATGCTCCTGTGCACCGTCAGTTTTAACAAACAAAGTGAGGTATTCATATAGAAAGAAGAATTAGTGGAGTGTTTTGTTGCACTTGTTTGTTTGTTCTGCATAAATGTAGGGCTGAACGATTTTGGAAAATAATCTAATTGCAATTTTTTATCTATAAATTGCGATTGCGATTTAAAATGCGATTTTTTTGTCTTCTCAAGTATTTTTCAACAACAGAAGCAATAAATCAATCTGTTTAATAATAAACAATGTCAGATTTATTTAAAGCACAGATAACAATAAAGCAAAAAAATCTATGCTTTTCCTTTTCATCATTTGTTTTTTTTATAGAAAAATAAATAGATAAATAGCTTTTCCTTTTCACCATTTTTTTTTAATTAGGAAAAACAATAGATATACAAAATTTTACTTACTGCTCTCCAGCTAGTAACATCATGAAAAATTAAAGTGCAAAAAACATAAAGAGAATCTGCTTTAACCAACTCGTTATTTTCTGTATTTGAAGATGCAGCACTGGTCGTTGGCATTTTAGCCTTGCAAATACCACACAAGGCTTTGTGGTGTTTTTTTTAAATGCTGAAAAAGGTTTGTAGTGTTACCTCGCGTCGTAGCAACAGTAGCAAGGCACGTTTAGCACAGTACCTGACGTTGAGCAGCATCTTCTTTTTTAAAGCCAAAGTAATTCTACACAACTGATGTGTTCTGTCGAGCCTGAAGCCATTGTGCAACAAGGGCGTTTTCACACCTGTAGTTCGTTTCTAATGAGTTCGTTTACTTGGAGCATTTTCTCGCTCTGTTCGGTCTGGTTTCCCATAGGCATAAATGTAAACGCACCAAAATGTGCATCAATAAACCACGCGAGCAGCCTGTGTCCTCTGATTGGTCAGAGCTGTCTGACACGGGAGTACATTAAATATAAATATACGAAAAAAGTAAATACAGCGAGAAGATTTTGTGTTCCAGCGCAAATATCTGTGCTTTAACACTGAACACTGAAACACTGCACTTTCAAACACATTATACATTTATACATAATAAACAGAGTTATGCGGCTGTGAGCAGTGAATGCAGCGCAGATTTATACATAATAAACAGAGCAGTGAATGCAGCGCGTGCATGGACACAGTGTTGATGTTCACAGCTGTGGTAATTAGCGTTATCTGGCTAATATATTAGTTTAAACTATGCTTGCTTTTTTAGCAGTTTAGCTCAAATAAATGGCTTATATTTAATAGCTGGATCCGATCGAGACCGGATCACGTTCTCGCCACAAGCGAACCGCTCCAGAGTTCGTTTGGTACTGGACCGAGACCACCTCCTCTAGCTGGTCTCGGTCCGGTTCTTTTGATCCGCACCCGAGTGCGATTACTGTTTTCACACCTGCTCAGTCGAACCGCACTAAAGTTACAAACGGACCAGAGTTCGTTTTAACCGGACCGAATAGTGCTGGTGTGAAAACGCCCTAAAGTGCGCTGTGTTGACTTCACTTCTCCACCTCCCTGCCTTCTGCTCGGGTATGCTCCGCTTGTCCTCGGCTTGGCTCGCTCCCAAGTCACGTGACCAGTCAAATCGCAGCCAGTGCGGTTAGAGAATCGCGTTTTAAAATATTGCGAGATTATCGCAAATGCAATTAATCGTTCAGCCCTACATAAATGCAAATGAAACTCCTATAATGATCCATCCAGCCTCAGATCCGATTCGAATCCGGATCATGTAGCTTGCCATTGACTGCCAGAGCCCTGAGAGTGCACAATCGGCCTTGCTCTCTCTGGGTGGGTACAGTAGATGACGCTCTTTCCCCTCATCACTCTTAGGGTGATGTGGATCAGCACAAGGCTGCATCTGTGAGCTGATGTTTTGGAACCGAGTCGCTGCGCTTTCCTCTGAGTGCACTGTGATGCTCTTTTGCAATGCTGTTTCAGCAGCAGTTCAACAGGAGTGTGGGTTGAGTAATTGGACGTGTAAATTGGGGAGAAAATGAAGAAAAAAGATATATTATTATATAATATTTATAATATATAAAGGAGAAGTTGAGCTTTCAGTTTGTTGTTTACCATCCTTTGAAAGTGAAACTGCAGCTGCACTGATTAATGTCTGTTTTGATAAGTGGTGAGGAAGAGCAAAATTCAGAATCTCTCAAAGTCAAACATGATAGTACATTTTCCCTTCTGATGCACCTTTGGGGGGGTTGTATTTACATATGAGCATGTAACATACAGCCAGCAACATGATTGGACAATGAATCTGAAACACCTGTCATTTTAATGTGGGAGGTTTCATGGCTAAATTGGAGCAGCCTGGTGGTCAATCTTCATTAATTGCACATTGCACCAGTAAGAGCAGAGTGTGAAGGTTCAATTAGCAGGGTAAGAGCACAGTTCTGCTCTAAATATTTCAATGCACACAACATTATGGGTGACATACCAGAGTTCAAAAGAGGACAAATTGTTGGTGCACGTCTTGCTGGTGCATCTGTGACCAAGACAGCAAGTCTTTGTGATGCATCAAGAGCCACGGTATCCAGGGTAATGTCAGCATACCACCAAGAAGGACCAACCACATCCAACAGGATTAACTGTGGATGCTGTAAGAGGAAGCTGTCTGAAAGGGATTTTCGGGTGCTAACGCGGATTGTATCCAAAAACCATAAAACCACGGCTGATCAAATCACAGCAGAATTCAGTCTGCACCTCAACTCTCCTGTTTCCACCAGAACTGTCCGTCACCACAATAAATTATTGTGGTCTAAAACCAGGTGTTATAGATTCATTGTCCAACCCCTGTATTTTCCATATCAGGTTTAGGCAGTAGGCATCATTTGTGTACCGTGCGCAGGAGGTTTTGCTAACATTGGTAATGTTAGTTTACCACTCTTAAAGAGATAAAACAGCACTTGTGCATATCCTGCACCAATATTCACTAATATACTGTAGTGAACTGAGGGGGCGGGGAAATGAGTGAACACGTGTTGAAAAATACTGGCAATATAAGGAACACCTAAGGGGTCCTCAAGGGGGGGCACGGCCAGGTAGACGCGAGAGGAAGCGCGTGCTGCCGGATGAGACGCTGGTGTGGCGTGCTCTGGGAGAGTGCACTGAACTCTGTTTGCCTCGGCGTGAACCAAGGAGAAGACTGAACTTTTATGGGACTTTGATGAACTACAGCGAGTGTGCGCTCCGGACTCTGTATCTATCGCATCTGAACGCAAGTGTTTATCACTCCCTCTCTATCTCTCTCTCTCTTACTCCTGTTTGAGCTCTGGCCATTGTTACTCTAACTCACTATTATTTTAGGATCATTCTGACTGGTCTAGTTATTATAGTTTCTCGTGTGTTTATGCGTATGTCTTTTTAGCTCTTCAGCCGTGTGTTATTTATTCTGAGGATAAACTAGGTACGATTGCTGTGCTTCTCTGATTGTGTGGTATTAGTGAGTTATTTGATGAAAGATACGTGTGAGTTTGTACTAGAGTGGGTTTATTTCACAGTGTGTAGTTTCTAAGTAACCCGTTACATTTCTATGTGAATTAATTAACGGTGCTTCTCTGATCGTGTAATATTAGTGATTGACACGTGTGAGTCTGTACTAGAGTGGGTTTATTTCACAGTGTGTAGTTTTTAAGTAACCTGTTACCCTTCTATGTGAATGAATGAACTACATGGGCTGAGTACTTTTTAAATAAGTCTATTTTTATATTGGTCATATATAGGAGTGTTTATTTTTGTATAGCTATTTTATAATTGTGTCTAATAAAATAATTGAACGTCAGGTTCTGTCTTCAGACTTTTTGTCTCCCTCTAACCGGACCTCCCCGGTGAAACAAAGGTGGTGGCAGCGACCTTTTTTTTGTACACCTTAATTACCTAGCCTCGCTCGGCTGCGGGTTCGCCACAATACTAAGAGTTATACTCATGTTAAAGACGCCCTGAGACCGCACGGCTCTCTCCAGGCTTAAGACAGTACCTGTTGGTACAGACTGCAATAAAAACGTCAGTAGGTTGAAAAAAACGATTTCAAAGGCTTTGTGATTTTTCAGGGTTTTTTTCCTGATCTCCTCTCTTCCCAGTCCTCTCTCTCCTGGTCCTGGCTGCCTGAGGGCTCTCAGGACGGAGGCACAGCAGAAGAGCTCCACCCCCAGAATGACCAGGTAGAGGATTCCATACAAAGGGTATGGAGTGTAGGGGAAGGTGAGCATGGCGGTAAAGCTGAAAGGGAGCACAAATATCCAGAGTGCTGTTAAAGTCATCACACGGTATCTCAGAGGCTTGAGCTTCAGGAAGATAACGGGATGGACCACGGCCAGGTAACGCTCCACACAGACGCAGCTCTGGAAGACCGGACGGGCGGTCAAGAAGATTCCAACCACAAAGCCCAAGAATTCCAACGAGCAGATCTGAATCACTGACAAACAAAGAATGTAGACTGGTGCAGAGACGGCGAAGAGGATTTCTGAGACACACTGACTCACAACAAAAAGCACAGCTTCATCCAGACCTCCAGCTCTGGTGAGGAGGAAGATCATGTAGGTGTTTAGGGGAAGGCCCAGGAAGAAGTTGACACCCTGAATGGTCACAAGAAGCATATCAGAAACGAAATTAAGCTGCAGATCCATTGCTGTGAGGGAGGAGTTGTAGATGGTATGCATCTTCTTGCGATTAAAGGAAATTCTACAGAGTAAAGAACAAAAAAAAACAACACAGTGTAAACCAGTCCAAAAAATTAATTAATTAATTCTGCCGTTCCCATCTATGGACAATCCCCGGTCCTGAACTACACCTTCCAGCATGCACCTGACAACACCATGTGTTCGGCTCACTTGTGCGTTCTACGGCACTGGAATTTTAGATTACTGAGCGTTTATTTTCTTTCTGTATTTCCTGTGTATGACCCTTGTTTTGCTCTTTTGACTCGTTTTTACCTTTAATTATTGCTCTGTTCATAGTTGTGATTTTCTGGTTTATTGAACTCTGCTTCTGGCTCATGGTTTCGTTTTCGGTTTGTCATTCGGCTCGGATGTATTGGTTTGTTGTTTCTCTGGTTTTGACCCACGCCTGTTGTTTGACTACGCTCTGTTAACGTGCCTTTTAATAAAGCCTCAGTTTTGTTTTTACCGTGAGCGTCTGACTTCCGCCTGTGGTGTTACAACTGTACAAAAAACACAAAATATTAACAAGGCAATAAATTGTATGTTTCTCTGATAAGATTTTTAACTTATTAAACATTTTAGGTGTAAGATTATTTTGTTTTTAAGAACAAAGACCTTAATCTGTCTCAGTAAGACCTTTCACTTCATTTTAGATTATTTAAACTCAAAATAAGCAAAATAAGTTATTTACACATTATTTATCAATATCATATAAAGTACACACTTGGCCATTACAAGATAGTTCTTATTGGTTTCATCATTAAAGTTTAAAATGACCTTTTTTCCTATAAATACAGAAATAATTATATATTTTTCTGACATTTTCTTCCCAATTTATAAGCCCAATTGCCTCAACTCACTCATTAGGACTCCCCCTGTCACTAGTGAAGCTCCCGACAGTAGGAGAATTAAGTCTATTCCCAAGACTTTTCCAGCTGCTGCTGATGTAGCATTGCAGAAGAGTGATGTGTGGAGAGAGACATCTGCCCACCAAAAGAGAGTAAGGCCAAATGTGCTCTCTCAGACTCCGGCTGCTGATGGTAAGCTGCATAATCCGGAATTCGAATGGTAACATAGTGGACCAGTATGGTTTTCAGATTTTAGGGAATCTTTCTGAGAAAAATTAGTGCACCGCATTGGCTAATTTGTTTGCTTAATATCAGCATATACATCTTTATTCATGTATATTTTGTCTAGTTTGGCAATGGATTTTTAAATATGCACTTAAATATAAGACTCACCTGAAATAACAGTCACTCAGTCCTCTCCGGACAGGAGAACGTGGCTGTTCTTTCCCTCGTTTTTCCTTCATAAACACTGGAATACTCTCTGGGGGTAACTCTATATGTTCAATGCAGCAGAGCTGAAATGTAAAACATGAATTAAAAACATATGAGATACATTTATATGAGATAAGTAAGATATTAAAGTCACAGTCAATGAGCAGATAAAGGGATGGTTGAGAGAGTTTGTTGTTCTGAAATCTCCATGTTCGCAGGAACTCTTGTTTCAGCACCATAAGCAGCTTTGCAGTTGATCAGATAGCTTCCAAAAACTGTAGTGGCCAGAAAAACTCCCAGACCAGTCTTAGTTTGTTTTTTTTTACAATTAATATATTTGGCTTTTCACAGAGGCCAATGATGCACACTGATGTAATTTAATAGCATATTTTGTCTCCTCCACACTCATAAATAGTGCTGTTTCAATTTAAAAGACAAAACGACTTTTAAGGACTGTTGAATTCAATGAAATCAAATAGAAGAAATCCTATTTAAACAAACTTTAAATCTTATTATTTTTTTTTTTAAGTTAGAATCTTTTGATAGTTGAAAATGACTGAGTGACAGCAGTCAGCAGAGCGTTACAATTTCCTGCAGTAAAACTCCAGTCTGATTTTTCCAGTTCATTGAAAAAAACACATGGTACCTGAAGGATGATCCAGTCACAGCAGAAGGTCTGTAAAGTTGTGCTATTTCCAGTGATTGTTGTTGTGATATATGGTGGCATATAGCCAGCACTATTAGAGTGATATCCATCCTTCTGTAATGTGACATGTTGAATGCAAATCTCACATCATGTATAAACATATTTATCTTTCCTCTATAAGAGTTTTAACCAACTCAGTTCTGACACCTGCATAAAAGAGCAGTGCTGGATGGTTGATAGCATTTTCTATTAAGATAAATCAGCACAATTTTTGTATATAATACATTATACAAAAATGCACAGTGCAAATCTTTCTTTCTCTCGTGTCGCTTCTGTGAAAATAATTTTGAATGGCGATTAGCTCCCCAGAAAATGTCTATTATTATTATTATTAGTAGTAGTATTATTATTTCATATTTTACTGCTCTTAAACCTCAAATAAATTAAGTCTTTTTAGTCTTGTTTTACTGGTAAAAATGTGTGGGCACATTACATACATTTAAACAGAGATCTCTGAGTTGAATAAATATATAATAACTGAGTTTATCTCTGAGTCTGTTGACATTGACCACAATATATTTATATACTGGGTGTTTCCATCAGTTTCTGACACCCCCCATCAGTGTGTAGTGATTTCCCCAGCCTACCTGGTTATAAATGTATGAATAACTGCTTGGCCTCTGTGTTGTAGTCTATAAGAGCAAGCATCATTTTCTGAACTGCTAACTCTAACTGTGTTAGCTGTGTGCTCTATACTGTTCACTATATAGTATTTATATATTCTATAACCATTGCAAATCAATATTTTACTTAAATGCAAATCTATTTTACTCACCATTACATTCAAAGTAGAATTCATGTATTTCATTTCTACTTTTGTTTTTTGCATTTTTCATGTTTGTTTCTTGTTTCTCGTCCAGTTGTATCATTTTTTCACTGTTAATCAGGATGAATTTTGTATTATACTCCGTATGATATATGCATACATTTAGAAATACCAATAGGTTTTTGTAATAAAGCAAAGCAATACTCTCTTAAAAATAAAAATTGTGCTTCCAAAATTCCATGAAATGTCAGAAAAGAATCATTTTTGTAAAGATATTTCTTTAATAAAACAGGATTTTTTTAAAGAAGGTCAACAACATATAACTGAAACTATATTTAGGGTTGAAACGTTAAAAGATGGATCTTTATTAAACCAAAACACCACATTTTTAGAGGTTGACATTATTTATCAATATCATATAAAGTACACACTTGGCCATTACAAGATAGTTCTTATTGGTTTCATCATTAAAGTTTAAAATGACCTTTTTTCCTATAAATACAGAAATAATTATATTTTTTCCCGACAGTATCAATATCACCAGTCATTTACCAAGAGCACCTGCATTACCCTGCGTTTTGCAGGTCATAACAGAGGAGGTCATTATTCACTGTCACTATTTAAACAAGCAATCACACCACACATGTAAATCAGCTTAAGCATTATCAGCTTCTTTACATAAAGATACACAAACGCTGTTACTAAAATAACAGCAGGGTCTGATTTGAGAGGAGGTTTGTAAAAGGAGACCGTCCACTTAGCCTGTGAAAACAGATCCAACTCATCCCTCTATAATACGCTCAGGGTCTCATACAACAATATGTTCTTTATTAGAGAGCACTTCAGTTTCTGAATCAGTTTCTCTGATTTTGCTATTTATAGGTTTATGTTTGAGTAAAATGAACATTGTTGTTTTATTCTATAAACTACAGACAATATTTCTCCCAAATTACAAATAAAAATATTAAAGTCCTTTAGAGCATCTATTTGCAGAAAATGAGAAATGACTAAAATAACAAAAAAGATGCAGAGCTTCCAGACCTCAAATAAGTTTTAAGAGTTTAGAAATCATTATTTGGTGGAATAATCCTGGTTTTTAATCACAGTTTTTTTCATGCATCTTGGCATCATGTTCTCCTCCACCAGTCTTACACACTGCTTTTGGATAACTTTATGCTGCTTTACTCCTGGTGCAAAAATTCAAGCAGTTCAGTTTGGTGGTTTGATGGCTTGTGATCATCCATCTTCCTCTTGATTATATTCCAGAGGGTTTTTTTATTTGATAAAATCAAAGAAACTCATCATTTTTAAGTCGCCTCTTGTTTTTTTTTTTCTAGAGCTGTATGTGTGAAGAAATATCTGAACAAATAGACAGAAAAACATGAAAATTTTTAAGGCGGTAATTTATTGTAAAAAAAAAAGTCCTTGTTAAAGTCCAATAAACATTTTTAAATACAATATTGATTGATGCTGCCTAAATTTCCAGTGTGATTATTTATTGAACATAGGACTGAGCTCTCAAAAGCTTAACAAAAGAAAATGAAAGAAATAAGGAAGAGCAGTGTGTCATACATTATGGTTGACTTATTATTCTATCGCGAACAGCAAGTCCAACTTTACGATCCAGAACTGAGTCAATAGCTTATTTTAAACTGATCTGTGCGATTAAAAGAATTAAAATGTAACATTTTAAATGAGCTTTGGCCCAGAGAAGACGGAGACATATCTGACTGATTTTAACATATGGCTTCTGCTCTGCATATTCCAGCTTTAATATGCACATACTTAATTATTTACAATATTTAAACTAACACTTCCCCAACCTCACTTACATTCAAGTACACTTTACTCATGATTGGGTATTCACATATTCACATTCTCTTTTTAGAACTATATTTGTTACAGATGCATATTTATATTATATTATATTTCTCTGTCACATCAGCCACTTTCATAATCAATGTCATTGCACATTGCACTTTGCTCTGTTAATTATGTAATTATTTAATTATTTAATGACCATTAGTAACATCTACTGCACTGCTCTGTTTACAGATATATCTTACCTTGTATAGTACGTTTTTTATAGCCTTATATTTTTTTAATTTATGTTTGAATATGTTTCTTATTGTATTGTGTTGTTGCTGCTGGATGCCTAAATTTCCTTCGGGATAAATAAAGTATCTGTTTATCAATCAATCAATCAATCAATCAATCAATCTATCAATCTATCTATCTATCTATCAATCTATCTATCTATCTATCTATCAATCTATCTATCTATCTATCTATCTATCTATCTATCTATCTATCTATCTATCTATCTATCTATCTATCTATCTATCTATCTATCTATCTATCTATCTGCATTTCGAAAGGTGAACTGTGTGCATAGAAAATTATTTCTGGAAGTGTTCCAGAGCTCATGCAGTGATTTCCAGTACAGAATCAGTACAGCCTCTTATAAATGCAGTGCCACCTGAGGGCCTGAAGATCACCAGCATCCAATCAAAATTTGTTGCTGCCACCAGTTTCTTGCATTTTGTTTTAATTCACATTCATTTACATATTATACAGAATCTCAACTTTTTTTGCATTGACTATCCTGTTTCAGCTTTATTTGATTTACACTTGTACTGAATTAGCACTGATTTTAAATGAATGGAAACCTCACAACTCTTTGGAGGTAGAGAACAGAATGAAGGAAGTTTCCCAAGCAGCAGATATTTACAGCAAAGACATAAATGAAGCAGTTATAAAACATTTCAGCGAAGGTGTCTTTAAAAGCCATGATTAAAACGACAGGAAAGTAGTTCACCAGCAGCTTGATCTGAAGAATGGCAACTATAACGAACGCTCTTTTCTTAATGAAGTTATTTGCTTCCCCTTTCTTTTCCTTACTGGCTTTGCCGTCTCCCGGGGTTTGGCACTTCAGGGTCTTCAGGATGGACAGGCTGAAGTATGACATGAACAGAATGGATAAGAGAAAGTTCAGAAGAAGAACATTGTTGTCACCAGTGACGTAATGAACCGTGCTCAGAACCAGTGCTACCAGCCACACCAGACCCAGGCAGACCCCCTTATACCTTAACGGTTTAAACTTTAGGAAAGCAACAGGATGGACCACCGCCAGGTACCGCTCAGCACACACACAGCACTGCAGGACCGAGTGACTGTGAAGATACAGCAGAAACAGAACCCAGCTAGCCTGAAGAGAGTAGCTCCTCCACACGAACATGTTGAGAAAAAACACCACGATGATGGGGATACTGACCAGGTCCATGCAGAGGAGATTAAACACGAAGAGCTCGTTCTGAAGAGTAGCACGGATTCTGGACATTTGAAGCCAGAGAGCCCACGGCACACAGAACAACGCCAGGGTCCATTCTACAGTCACCAGAATGATATTAAATACGTTCCAGATGGAGAACGGACACCGCAGTGAGTCTCTGATTGGACTAGAGATTACTCCCATATCTGTGGAGTTCTCAAAGTCGTCCATAATCTCAGTAGTTTTCCTGTAAAACACAAGAAATAATAGAATTCACAAATACTTTCATTACTTTGATTAGTAATGCCACACCCACTGAAAAAACATCATATTTTTTTTTCTGAATTTTTGTTCAGTTTTGGTTAAAAGTTAAAGGTAAAAAAAGATTGTGTTGGAACTGAAATAAACTGGAATTTGTTTAATTTTACTTTTAACCAAAATCTAAAATCAAATGTAAGCTCAAGCTAAACTTCTAACAGGAAACACAAATTATACATGACTTCACCCTGAACAATCACCATCTTCCACTTTAACCTCAAATTACAGACCTTTACTACAGATATTGCTAATTGATATCTGCTAATACTAGTATTTTTCAAACACAAAATTTAAGAATATGTAGAATATGTATAAAAAGGGTGGCACCATTTGTATACATCATAAACCATTTTCAATAACCATAATAGATTTATTAAAAATTGTAAAAAAAAAAAAAAAAAAAGTTGTATTCCTATTCTGGATGAACATGATTTTTATTATAATTGGTGCTGATCTGCTCTGTCAAACATTTTAATATTTAATATTTAGAATTAAACAAAAAGAAGAAGAAGAAGCAGAAGAAGAAGAAGAAGCAGAACTCACACAAGGAAGCTAAAATAAATGGAGATTTTAAAATGTAGAGCTTTATATACAGGGAACAAAATGCTATTAAAATGATAAAGTAAAAAGAAAGACACCAGCGAGCTACAGGAAACCCTAAAACTCACTGGTTTCACTAAATCATTTTAAATGTTTAATATCTAACCACCTTCAGACAGCATGTAACTGTTTTAGTTGAGTTTTTCTTCTACCTTTTTATAAATTATAATTATTTTGTCTTCTTATTTATCTAATTTTATGTTTTACCTTTCAGCCCTTTTATTTTATTGATTTTTATTCATTTCATCCTTTTATTTGTTTTATTACTGCTTTTAATTTTGGCCTTTTACCTTTTTATTATTTCATTTATTTCTTTATTTCATTTTTTATCATTTTTGAACTTATTATGATTATTTATTTTAGTTACATCATTCACTTTTTTAATTGTGGTTATTTTAGTCCTTTATTTCTGTAATTGTGTTTATATTTTATTTATCGTTATTTTATTATGCATATCCTTTTATTTTAAATTATTAATTTTTTTTTAAATAAAATTAGGTAACCCTCAATGTATTTACCAAGCAGACGCACACTTTAATTTAATCACTCACTTCCCATATTGTAACTTTCTGGTCTTCACTGTTGCTGCTTTTCACTGTTTGACATAATGCATAATGTGAATCTGCATAATGTCCAAATTTCATAATGAAAAAACCAAAAAGAAATGCCAAAAATTAATTCAGAATACAATCTGTTCACACTGAATTCCACTGAACATTAAGAAGGTTTTTTTTTTTTTGTTCTTCTTGTGTAAAGTTACAGTTCTGAAGATATGAGATACAGCTATAGAGTTTTTTCTTTTTGCATGACAGAGACAAAATGACAATATGAGTGTTTGGATAACCTGTAATAAATGGAGAGCCGAGCAGTTAGATTAGAGCCATTACTCACCTGCCACGCTGTAACTGACTCTGCTAACACTGGAGGAGTGTCCCTAGCTAAAGGGTGAGCAGTAATTTCATATGGAAATGATCTCAGCTGCATCTGCTGTAATATAAGAACTGTGTGGGACACAATGAGAAGGAGAAAAAACAGATACTGCTGATCAACATTGTTTACACTGTTCCTGTAGTGCTGCATGGAGTACGTCCATCCCAGCCACAGCAGTTTACAGCAGTTTACTTGGGTAACACTTCTATTTGGAAGTTGTACTAAACTTATTTTATCAAAGTTTTCAGGCCTACAATTGTTTTTTTGTTTTTTTTTACCTGTGAGCACTTGCTACCCAAGTTCAGAATGTTAAGTCAAGTGTGAAAGCTGTTTGAGACTGGGAGTGGTTCAGGTACTAATCTCTGGTTCTACTGGAATCACTGAAGCTATCTGATCCCGCTGCTGTGTGTGTGGTCACCTGACTCCTCTACTTATCGTGTTCTTTTACTTTCCATCAGTATAATAATAAACCCGCACTGTAATAAGCTTAGCTTTGTGGAGCGAGTGCAGGTACTGAGAGCATGAGGATGAGCGTAAGTCTCACACCAGCCTACACGGATAAAAATCTTCTCATACTAGAATGACTGGGATTACAACAAGTGGGTGGTGAGATCTGTGTATAAATCATGTAGCCACTCCCATCTCTCATTCATTTATGCTAGGATTTCTTATTCCTTGCAAATCATTCATGAGTTCTACTGACATCCTGCAGAAAAAAATACATTAATCCACATTTCCACATAAAACTAACCCTTTCTAAATAGCACTTTAGACTTATTTGGGATGTTATTTGTGCAGAGTTTCCTGTTAGACATAAACTTTCTCCAAACTCATTAATCCCTTCGTTTAGTAGAACTACTAAGACCTTATTTTGCTTTCAAAACAGCTTTCAGTCTTCATGGCATGGATTCCACATTTATTTGATTTGTTTTATGATTCTACTTTGATCATCAGTGATCAATTTAAACCATCTAAAGATCAACCAACTTCCGGCAAATGCTGGTTTTGGGCTGGATTTAGTTGGTGCATTCACCATTTCCTCCTTCTCCAGTGAACACTACTGAGTAGAAACTAAACCTGTTAGTTCTTACCCTACATGTAGTTTTATTCATCACTTATCTGGTAAATAAAAATATATATTTTTGGAAAAAATGGAAAAACAACAAAAATGGTCGATGATGCAGATGTGATTTTATTAGGGTAACATTTTAAGGTTACAGCAAAGACATGTATGAACTCAATCCTAAAAATGGTAAAACAGGTACACAGATATAGTACAGTGGCTTGTGCTTCTCAGATGTGTGCCCTTTATGGATTTCAGTGATGGGCCAATTATAAAGTTCAGTGATTAAAGATTAGGGGTTAAATAATGGCTCCATCTGGGTTGTACACCGTCAGTGGGACCTAGATGGGTCCTACATAGGATTAAGATGGCTGTTCTGATGGGATCCATTTGGGAAACCCAACTGTCCTTTACTTCCAGTAAAACCACACATACAAACCCTCTTGGATCGCTTGCCCACCTAAAACCCTCCTGAAAGCCAGCCAGCCCACTGCCCACTCATGTGGGCTCTACATGATCATGTATATTGATGATATATTGATGATAGCTACTTAATATTCCTACTTTAAGTAAAATCGTTCAGTTATACCAATTTCAGACCAGGCAGGAAATGAGCAGCCGCAGTATTAGATCATAAAGTCACTTTTTCACTAAGTCCAAAAACATCTTTGAGATTTCAGTGTAATAGAAACTGAGGTAAGGGCAGTCTCCCAGCCTTTTGTAAGTAGAGGAATGAGTGTATGAAATGTCCAAAGAAGCAAATTGACAGAGCTAACTGAGATACATAGCAACTGTAAAGCCTGATTTGGAACAAGCCTTTGAAAATGCTGAACACAATGAAGGGTAGATAATTTACCACCAGCTTGATCTGGAAAATACAGACGACCACCAAAGCTCTTTTCTTTATGCAGCTCTTCCTTTCCCTCTCACGCTCCTGGTTCCTCATCCTGTCTCCTGCTGTGCTGCGCTTTAAAACCTTGAGGATGGACAGACTAAAAAAAGTCTGAAAACATACTACTGGAATTATAACAGACAACAGAACACTCAAGTCATTTATTACTGTGCGGCCAAAAGTGAAAGATGTAAAAGCTATCAGCCACATGAAGAACAGGCACACTGCTTTGTATCTCAGTGGTTTATACTTCAGGAAGGTAACAGGGTGGACCACTGCCAAGTACAGCTCAAAACACACAGAGCACTGAAAGAGGGGATAACCGTTAAAAAAGATCCAAAAAAGATTCTGGAAGGAATTAGAAAAAACTAAACTGTTAAGGAATGAAATTAAATTAATGATGATGCAGCAAACATCAGCCAGAAGGATATTCAGTACGAACAATTCTGTCTCCAGGAGCAGCTGAGATCTTCTTAACAGCACCCAAAGAGCCCACGGCAGAAACGGCAAAGACAAGACACAGTCTGTAGCCCCTACTGCTAAAATCATGATGTTCCACACTGTAACCGGGCACTTTAGGCTTGTAGTGTTGACAGAGGTGGAGTTCTGAGTTTCAATCATATTTACAATCAGTATTCTTATCAGTTTATTCCTGTGACTTGAAGAGTTAGAAAACAAAACATCAAAGTGTTAATATTGATTTTAGACATAAATATCTGTTTTACTATTGAAACAAGGTCTTGTCAAAATCATTTTTAACATATTGCTCAGCCCTATTTCAAAATATATTTTAATATTAAAACCAGTATAAAAATGATATGCACCTGCATAATGTGAAAATCTGTTGCGCTCTTTAATTTCCCTAACCCTAACCCTAATTTCACCTCCAATTTTCTACTTAAACATGGACACACTCTCTCATAACAGCAGAACAGAGCAGCCAAATATAGGTAAGCAATCATTTATTTTCACAATCAGAGAAATGATAATGATTTTAGATTTAAGCCTTGAATAGAAAATATATATTTGTCGGACATCTTTAAGAGCTGATGTTTAGAATTATCTGAGTCACTTTTATCTTCAATGTAGCTTTATATCTTGTACAGCACTTTGGTCAACCTCGGTTGTTTTAAATGTGCTCTATAAATAAAGGTTGAGTTGAGTTGAGTTGATAATTGATGATTTATCACAATCACAATCAGAAAATCAGAATTGTCTTTGTCACATGGTCACAAGTACCAGTGAAATTAGCCATCAACCCATCCATACAGGACAGGAAGATATTGTTACACTGGAATTCTCAATGTTGATTATGAGTCGATTCTGTTTGGATCTGTAGAGAAAACTATTTTAGCCAGCTCCTAATGTTTTTTATTCCTTTCCATTGTCATGCTTACCTTGCAATTCTACGAATTTAGTGTGAATTTAACCAAAGAACAACTGAGGTGAGTATGCTGTATGTTTTTGTCTTAACATTTTCGGTAGTGATCATTCTGCTCCTGTCCCCATGACCACATTAATAAGCATCTTTCATATCAGCATGAAGGTAGCAGTCAGATTCATAAAATAGAGAATATTAGTTTTATTGATAATGGCAGAGAAATGACAGCGGTATAAATTATCTAAGTCATATTAAACAATGATCTTAACTGAAACAAAAACCAAAACGTTATTAAGGAAACATCATATCACTATATAACTATATAAAGTACTGTGTATAAGTACAATAAATAATTAAAATATATACAACAATTAGACAGAACTACATAAAGTCTGTCCAGTGTTGATCAGAGGAGGATGGGTTCCTTTATTTAGTCCTGGTTTCTTCCTCTCAGTCTGAGGGAGTTTTTGCTCTGCGCTCTGTCTGTATCTCTGTGAAGCTGCTTTGTGAACACATTTGCTGTAAAAAGCACAATAAATTACATTTTAACTGAATTAAATAAATTACAATATGTAACTAAAATATATACGGTACAACACATGTAGCATTGATAGGATCTGACTATAGCACAAGCTGAATTTTGACTACTTTAGTCTTTTTAAGGCTATGCACTGAAGCTTGCCCATCCGATGCAGGTAAAGCAGAGGCTGTATAAAGCTTCCAATCACAGAAAAGGAAAATCCCACAGGCCTGTACACACAGGAGAAAAAGTATTCAGACATTTGTTTCTGTAAAGCTGCCCCTAAGAATGCAGGGATGTAGTTGAACATCACAGATGCCTGAATTATAAGTATTGTGCGTGAAGCCTTCTTTTTAATTAGGTTCGTTTCCTCCGTCTTCCTCCCGCCGTTCCCTGGAACGGGCTGCCGGAGTACCTTAAGAATGGATACACTACAGAAAGTGTCGACAGCTAAAACAAGCAGGAAGAGACAGCATATGGTGTAGACAGCAAAGATTGAACTGTTGAAGCTCGAAAGAATGATAATTAAGGGCCAGGCAACGATTAAAAGCATTACTTTATATTTCAGTGACTGAAATCTGAAAAAGAACACAGGGTGCACCACGGCAAGATAGCGCTCCACGCTCATCCCACACTGGAAGAGACAACGGCCACAGAGGTTGAGGCCAAAGACAAACCAGAACGATTCACTGATGAAATGTATTTTAAACACAAGAAAGTTGAGCACCAGCCCTTGAGAAAGAAAGCAATAAAGGATCTCCACAAAGGCCAGGTTCAAGGTGATGGCCTCCTGGGCTGCTTGAGCCCGCCAGTCCTTGAGAATCAGCGCCAGCACCCACAGGTTGGTGGGTAAACCAAGCAAACTGTTGGTAAAATCACATGCAATGTACAGGAAGAAGTATGGAGTTCTGCACTGGTACCACAGCAAATCGTTTTTCTCCTCTACAGATGAATTAAATGCTCTGGAATCCATGATTTGAGATTTGAGGTATCTTCTTCTGACCTTCTGAGATCTGATGGATGTGCTGCTGAGTGTCTGAATGTGCTGAGCTTTTTCTGTGAAAGGGAGTGTAAAAATCTTACGTAAAAACACCATATTTGAATCCTATATGTGGTGAACCTACAGCATTCAAATACACCTGTCAAAACCCATCAGCAGCTTTGTTTAGCACTAGACGCCTAGACTAGACGCTGGAATGTTTGTACTGTTGAAGCATCTATAGTGAACACTTGTTTTCATGTTGGTGTCATCTCAGCTATAGAGGGTTAACATGCTGGAATAATGGAGACGAGATGGGCTGTGAAATAAACGTACCATATAGGCCTCACCTCATACCCATTCATCATGAGTTCGGCAATAATCTAGTGTTTTACTGATTAATGCAGATTTCTAAAAATGAAATATACAGAAAATTTCATAAAGTGTTACTTTGGGAGATGGTTTGAAAGCATGTACTGCTGTATAGGTTGTGAGGTGTTTTGTGAGGGAACTGAAAACATGGGATATCATACTAGTTTTGGTCCTCTGATTTGTGGCATGTAATTAAACTATGACTTAATTATTTAAGTCCAGAGAGTTTATTTCAAACCACTGGTTGTAATGTTTCACCAAAAAAGGGACTCAACTAAAAGGGATTGACCAAAAAACAGGTGGGGGAAAAAGTAAAAAAAGTCAAGACTACACCTAATGTGGGAGTTTTAGCGGGAAAATAATAAAGTAGAAATACTGGCCTCACAAAATCATGAGGAAAGAGGAAAAACTAAAAACTAAGCTGGTTTCTCAAAGAAAACCTACAAAAACAGGGACATTTGTTTTCTTATTTATGTAGAGTTTGTAGAGTTGTTTTTTGCTTGATTCTTTATAGAGAAAGAGAGAGATAGAGAGAACTGGCTTTAAAAAAACTAGAGTGCTCAAAAAAAAAGAGCAGATAACAGCAACAGGCTGTCCCCACACACTCACACACCTGCAAAGACACAGCAATGAGTGGCTCTGACTGAGCCCTTATAAAGATGTCTGCCAGGTGTTGGGCATTGAGCTTGATTGGCTCCAGAATTGACCCGAAGCTCCCCCTGGTGGCCGGAGGGTGCCTAGGTCTGCAGCAACTCTTACACTGGTAACAGAAAGAGGCTATGTTACATTGACAGAAAAGAGGAAAAAAACGGTTCTGAAACGTAATTTGTGTTTGGACAAAATAAACAATGGCAAACTTAGCAAATATGTAATATATCAGAATGAAGAGGAATGCCACATTATCTGTTAAACATGGTGGAGGGAGTGTTATGTAATGGAATAACCATGTATGACTGCTAGTAGACTTGGATCATTGAAGTAATTCTGGCTCATTCATTTAAAATATCAGCAAAAAAGAATGTTTTGTTGCCTCTCAACTTAGGAATACAACTGCTTTAATAGAGTACTACTAATACTACTAGTTTAATATAAAAATATCTAAGGAACTGCTGCTTTAAAGAAAAATATGAACAACAGTTTATGTATAACAACATTTTTATTGAATTATTAAATGTTATAATTAAATACATTCAAAACAAAGTAGTTTAGCTTCATCTGCCATGTGCTTTTTAAACAACAAAAAACATGAAAACTGCGTCAACTGTGACTGAACGTGGTCTGAGCTCAGTTTCATTGGTGTTAACAGCACCTTAATTGGTTTAGAGAGAGCATTCAGTATGATGCTCGTTTCACCATTTAGGAATCACTTTTGTGCTAAGATGACTCTCAGGAACACCAGTTACATTTTCCTTTTGTACTAAAAGTGCAAAATGTTGTGATCCAACAGATGAAGTAAAAACATGTACATTTCCCTACCATAATCACAAATGGATTCTTCACATAGATTTAATGCATTTATATACTCATTATTTCCCTTATTTATATTTTAGATAATCTGTTAAACAGCAAGGCTACAAAATGCAGTTTGTGCAGTTCTGTCAAAAGCACCACATTTGTTACATTATATAAACACTTCATACTGAAAGGTTCCCTTTGATTAAAATTGCATTTATATAATTATATAAAGATCTAAATAATTTACAATGATACAATGACACATTAGAAAAAGACACAATGTTTCTTATATTTAATTTGAATATGCATTCATTTGCAGTCAGTAGAAACCCACGATATTTCATATTGTTTCATAATAACTACATTTAATTCCTAATATCCATATCTTCTGTATTAAATTTCAAATTTCATGACAGAATTGTACTGATACCCCATAACATGGCAGATCTTGGATTTTGGATGATTTGTTGCTGATAAAAGTCTGGATGGTACTTTGGTTATATTTACTACTTTGGTCTGGAGCACATAGCATCTGTTTTTTTTTTCCAAAAATACACAATACACATTTCCACTGTGTGATGGTCAGTTCTAGATCCCTCTGAGCACAGAGAAGTCGACGCTTCTCAACTTTTGTTTGGAATGTGTAGCAGGCCTGAACTCCAGGAATATTACCAAATTAAATCAAGTTTACAAGACACAACATGAAATATCCTTGTTAAGTTTCAATACTGACACAAATGTGCCTGTTTTTTCAGTGTACATGTATTATTCCCCCTTTTTGAGCCCAGAGGTAGTGCTGGAGTGACCATGGCTGCTGTTCCTCAGAGTTGCATCAAGTGTTTGGATATATTGCTATGAGTTACTATGAATACTATGAATACACTATGTGTTTGCATTGAATCTGCATTGACTTCCATCACCATCGTTTACCTTTCAGTTCCACATGATACATGAAGTGTAGACCTGTGTTCAGCTGTAGAACTGAAACTACACTATTCTCAGTAGCTCTAGAGAGTGTTGTGCTGAAAATCCCAATAGATCAGCAGTTCTGATATAACGAAACCACTTCTGACACCAACAATCATGACTATTATGATAGTTGGTGTGAGGATTAGTTGAGGCTGCTGATCTGTAGCTGTGTGGTTTTATGCACTGTACTGTAGTGTTGTAGTGCTTAAGTCCGGTCTCAGTCTTTAGACCATAAACGAGTGGACTTGGTCCTGTCCCTATTGGGAATTGGCTTTTTATTGGTCTTAGGTTTGTATTTATTTGACTAAATCTTAAACTTAAACTTAAAATCTTAAAATCTTAAATCTTAAATAGATAATTGCGTAGATCAGTAGGTGTACAGATCTTCCTATACAATTTAGTATTCACTGTGAGTGAATACTGTATTAATTGCTAATAAGCAATTTGGCACCAACATGTGAAAAAATTAAGGTAAAAATTAATGAGTCTGCCTGAGGTAGAGCGCGCTTATGTTTATGATTGTCATATCCCCCTCGTCTGTCTGCTCGCGACCTTAGGATGTCACCCTTTGACAGCTGACCTAGCAATGTTTCATCAACAAAGCCTTTTAACACTGCTGTAAAGCAAGACAGAACTAATGCTGTGTTCCATTTAAACTCAGATGTCCAAGTTCCAAGTACTAAATATGAACTGGAACACCCCCACAATTCGGATTTCCAACTCGGGAGAATTCAAAAACCAAGATGGCTGCCTCAAATCAACAGTCAGTATCAGTAGCATTATACATATTATTATGATTTCCGTCTGTTAGTGTATCACTAAATCAGGCATACAAACACTACTGTCCAACTCCTGACATGTTTTTTATGGTTTTTAAATGCACAAAATCATGTACATAGTGTTAGCAACTGGTAACAATGCTAACCTGGTGTAATGCTAACTATGCTAACCTGTGACAATGTAAACAATGCCAAGCTATTATAATGCTAAAAACAATAACCTGTGACAATGTTAACTATGCTAACCTGTGACAATGCCAAAAACAATAACCAGGGACAATGCCAAAAACGATGACCAGGGACAATGCTAAAAATGATAACCTGTGGCAATATTAACTATGCTAACCTGTGACAATGCTAAAAACAATAACCAGAGACAATGCTAAAAATGATAACCTGTGGCAATATTAACTATGCTAACCTGTGACAATGCTAAAAACAATAACCAGGGACAATGCTAAAAATGATAACCAGGGACAATGCTAAAAATGATAACCAGGGACAATGCTAAAAACGATAACCTGTGGCAACATTAACTATGCTAACCTGTGACAATGCTAAAAACGATAACCAGGGACAATGCTAACAATGGTAACCTGTGACAAAACAAGAACCTGGGACAATGCCAAAAAATGATAACATGTGACAATGTTAACTATGCTAACCTGTGACAATGCTAAAAACGATAACATGTGACCGTGCTAACCCAGGATGTATTGTGGCTAAATTTGCCAGTCAAAATCCAGGAATTGATTGTCAATCCAGTTGTGGTAAACTCTAAAACCTTAAGCTAATTAGCTTTTGGAAAATGTTTTGAAATACTGTACGCTGCAAACTCAACTCAACTCAATGTGACGTCATTTCCAGTTGTGAAATCCGACTTCTGAGGTAAATGGAATGCAGCATGTCAGTGTTATTTCTATTGCATATTTGAAGAATGTCACCTGAACAAGTCAACATAAGGCCTCTTCATATCCATCATTCCTAGACTCTACGTCACCTTCACGGAGGATTTCCGTGGGGTGTGCAGCAGCATGACGTACGGTACCCCTATGAAAGCCCAGCGCTCACTGGGCCAGAACAGTATGACCGGTCCTCTCTCTGGAGCCTCTGTTGCTGCGTCGAAATAGGCGAAACACACACATCCCAGGTAAGAAGCCAGACAGATTAATATGTGCCTGAAAGAGGAAGAAGTGTACTTTATTAGAAGCATTGTTTGTACAATCATTTTCTATTTTTTCAGCCTTACTGTTTATATATGACACTGTGTATTTCTAGATTCACACACTGTATTCTTGTATTTGTTCCTCTCCATACATTATTATCCTTCTTCACGCTGTTCTTTAATTATTAATACCACACAGGATAGACTAACACAGAGCAGATATTATTATTTGGGTGGATTCGGGTTATCAATCGAACACCTCTTTTAGACAGCTTCCTCTAACAGCGTCCACAGTTAATCCTGTTGGATGTGGTTGGTCCTTCTTGGTGGTATCTCGCTGACATTACCCTGGATACCGTGGCTCTTGATGCATCACAAAGACTTGCTGTCTTGGTCACAGATGCTCCAGCAAGACGTGCACCAACAATTTGTCCTCTTTTAAACTCTGGTATGTCATCCATAATGTTGTGTGCATTGCAGTATTTTGAGTAAAACTGTGCTCTTACCCTGCTAATTGAACCTTCACACTCTTACAGCTCTTACTGGTACAATAATGTGCAATTAATGAAGATTGGCCACCAGGCTGCTCCAATTTAGGAATAGTAGGCCTATTTGTGTAATATAAACACACAGTTTTAACCTATAATGCATACTTTAAACGTATTACATTAACTTATTAGGTCTGTAGAAAATAGTTTCCAAATCCTGTGTTTTTAAACTTAGGAACAGATCAGTTTTACCTGCTTCAAAGCAAACAGACCCTCCAAGCAAACAGCTTTTTAAAACTATAAATACAGTATAAAGAGCCCTCATGTTGGGGGACAGTGAGGAAACGCTGTCAAAATAAACACAATCTGGACCTACCAGAAACAGTGCAGGTAGGGGAAGTTGACAGTAGACCACATCTCACAGAATATCTGATCACTGATCCAGCAGAGCAGAGCAAGAGCCCACCACACTCCAGAGATTAAACCCAGCTTTAACACCCGGGGGTTGTCACATCTGCATTTAGAGAGAACACACGTCTGATCAAATACTCATACACACATAACATCATAAATGATACATATCATCTGCTAAATGATAGAATAACTTATAATTCACAATTTATATTCAAAATAATAAAAAAAAAAAAATTATTCTGAATGTGTTTTGCTGCAGTACAGGTTTTCTCCACTGAGAGGTAGAATAAACCATATGTTGAAATAATGTGAAATTTAAAATGCACATATAAACCCTGTATCCTGTATATCCACCTATACAGCAGTTTTGCAAACATAAAACCCCAGATCTGAAAACAGGGACAATAGTGACTTTTGAAAATGCAAAATATTTGCACTTACTTAAGTGAATTAATTCGATTAAAGAAACTATGATCCCAACATATGTCTATATGTCTAGGTTATTTCTGTTCAACTACATTTGACTTATTAATATTATTGATATAACTACATTCCTGCTTCTTATACCTCCAACACATTTTCAAAAAGTCACATAGGAGCAATTTAAAACATGTAATGATTTAAAATTACTAAACAATGTGTGAATTCAAACAGATGTGGGGGGTTTAGAGCACCCATGTTTCAATACAAAATATCCATATTTGACGAAACAAATATCAATATTATACTATGAGATTGAGTAGATGTAATATATTGTAAGACTGATATACTGTCCCACCCCTATAATTGTGTATGATATGATATGGCACACCCTTACTTTTATCATTTAGTCTAGAGTGCTCCTTTAAACGGCCAATCCACATTAATGTAATAGGAAAAGCAGCAGCAGCTGATTAACACAATAAACATGAGATAAAACAGTAAAATGTGCATGTTTAGTAACTCTAAGACAATCCAGTGGCCTGTGGGATAAGCGCTGATGGCTGCTAGCGTCTGATAGCTGCTCCCTCCAGTCGTGGCTCCGTGCCAAATGGGATAGGGTCGGGCTGTTGCTACATTAACAGGAACTCTACCCCACTCCGCAGAATTACAAAAACAAATAAACAATATCCATGACAGCGACAGGCCGACCCCGACAACCAGAAACACACCGAACAATAGCAGGGTGACTCAGTCAGACGCTGAGTGTCGTGGCCTGTGACTGAGAGAAAAGGAAAAAACAGGCTGTCTGTTTGAGGGCAGAGAGAGTATAAGGGTCAAAGAGAAAAACACGCTAGGTGATCGTGGTCCAAAGCAAACAGCATGTTCCGGACTGTGAGAGTCAGTGAGGAAAAGTCTGAATGGAGATTCTGAACACTGGAATGCTGGAAACTGCTGTGTGGTGTGCCTGTTATACTGAAAGTTTGAAAGAATATAGGATGAAGACCACACCTAGACCACAACCACTTATACAGGAACCTTATATATGGCCATATACATGACATATATTTAAAACCTGAAAAAATAAGAGACCACTTAAAATAATTAGTTTTTTTTTATTTAACCAAATTGAAAACCTCTGGAATATAATCAAGAGGAAGATGGATGATCACAAGTCATCAAAACAAACTGAACTGCTTGAATTTTTGCACCAGGAGTAAAGCAGCATAAAGTTATCCAAAAGCAGTGTGTAAGACTGGTGGAGGAGAACATGATGCCAAGATGCATAAAAAATAACTGTGATTAAAAACCAGACTTATTCCACCAAATATTGACTTCTGAACTCCTAAAACTTTATGAATATGAACTTGTTTTCTTTGCATTATTTGAGGTCTGAAAGCTCTGTATCTTTTTTTGTTATTTCAGCCATTTCTCATTTTCTACAAATAAATACTCTAAATGAAAACATTTTATTTGGAATTGGGAGAAATGTTGTCTGTAGTTTATAGAATAAAACAACAATGTTCATTTTACTCAAATTTATACATATAAATAGCAAAATCAGAGAAACTGATTTAGAAACTGAAGTGCTCTCTTAATTTTTTCCAGAGCTGTATATATAGGTGTTTCCATATCAGTTTTGTTACATACTGATATTCTGTGTTGTTTTTGTGTTTAAAGGAAGAAAAGAAATGCTCCAAGATGATCTAAATTAAAATGCACTGATTTCTATTAATTGTTAAGAAGATCATCTTTGTCCTTCCTGTGCAGGGTCCTTATATACTGTGTATTGCCATATATTAAGTTTTGATATTTTGAGTTAATTCCCTTAAACTGAATGTGTGTGTGTTTAAATGAGCTGTAGTTGTAGTTCAGTGTTTGCAGTAGTAATGCTGGGTGTTCTGACCTTCTGAGCTCGGTAATGAGCAGAGCTGTGCAGGGGATCCCCAGAGTCATTAGAGAGACGGAGTTCACCACCGGCTTCACAAAGGCCAAGCACGTGGTGATGCCAGACAGCACGCCAACCATCAGCTTAAACAGAAACCTGCCAGGTGGCACAGAGCCATGTTAGACATGACAGTTCAACAGGTATGTGTCTGACCTGTCTGTGCATCGTGCCTACTGACCCATTTAATATCCAGCTGCCCAATGAGCAACAGTCATTTTCAGTTTAATACATAATACATTTAAATCATTTGAATACAGGAGGAGACCTTAGCATGGTGTGAAAATTATGTGAAAAGCGGAATGCTCCACAATTACCTGGGAAAAATAATTATACATTGACTTCCACTGATAGATTAGAAGATTTCTTTTCTTTCTTCTGTAAAATTACTATTTCAGAGACACATGATTCTCAATGGACAGTAATAATATTTATTGTACTGCTTAGTTAGATAATTATACCTCTGCAGTTTAACACACTGTTGAGTGGTAGATTGATAGACTTCCAGATCCATGCATGAAACTGCTGTTTTCAGACATGCATAGACATTATATTAGATATGCATGTCCAACCCCAAATCAGTTGAGTGTGGAAAATGCAGAAAAATGCTTTTTTTATTTATTTGTGTGCTCAACCTCATTTAATTTGTTAATATACATCCATTTTTGCATTTTGGCTTGCAACACATTCCAAACAAAATAGGAACAAAGGCAATTTAGAGTGCATGATAAAATGTATACATGGTTTAAAATTAATGTTCCCCAAAAAAGATTGGATGGGGCTTGCAAATTTCTCCCTTTACAGCCCATAATATCATTAAACCGTTCAAGGAATCAGTAGATATTTCATTGTGTAAAGAGTTAGAGCACAAGCCTAAGCTGAACAACAATAGATGATAGAACCACATGAACCACATTGGTTTGGAGGAATCTGGAATGAACCATCACACAGTGGAAACACACAAACAGTGGAAACACACTGTACTGTGGTCAGTTGAATCAGTATTCCAGATCATTTTAGGAAGAAAAGGACATTGGTAGCAGATATATATATTGGCCTTAGCTTTAGCTATAATACAAAATTAAGGGTGCAAACATTTAAACGAATGGGTAAATGGGTAAAATGGGTAAAAAATCAACTTAAAAGTGTTTCTGACACTTTGACACAGCAGCACCATCTTGGTTGCTAAGAAAAACAGCTGGGGCCTATTGTCTTACAGCCACTAGGCTACAGGTCAGCTTGTGGGCTCCACTCAGAAATAGCCATTTTAAAGGTCTGACCTGCCTCTTCTAAATTTGCAGTGGGAAGGCTCAACAGTCCCAACAGCAGCCCAGATTGCTTGTGTTTAAGTAGGTTATAAAGCACTGGTCTGAAAACAGTGTCCAAAATATGACCGTCCATCATCAGCACAGCAGCCACCCCAACAAACTGCCCTTAGATCAGCTACAAAGGGCAGATTTGGAGGAATGCACAGTGGAAGACTGCCATGTGGCTCAGACCAGCGCTGGCGATAAGTCTGACAAGGCTATTCCTGGCCACAGAAGTGGACCAAAAGCCACGCGAGCTGGAGTTCAGCAGACAGATCAGTGGAACCGGTGGCAACAGGCTGAATGCTGCACTGGGGAACGGGGTTCTGCTTTAGCAGGAGCTGATCAGAGAACAGCTTTCAGTGGTGAAAATAAGCAGTCTGATATAAAGCTGTTACAGATAGCAGATAAACCAGAAAGACCTTAAACACACATATGATAATTATGCTGCAAATATTTATAAATAGTATTTCTAAATAGATGTTAAATACAGTTTGGTGCTGAGGAATAGACACATCTTAAGAAGTACCAGTTAATAAAATTAACTTTGAAAAGCTATTTACTATTTGTTTGCACTTAAAATTCCATATACACTGACATGACAAATGTAATGGGACAGCAACTAGTACCCACAAAACCTTTTCTCACATATCCACACAACCCCTCGACTTAACTCCCATAGGTATTGCTGCCTTGCCATGAGAATGACGACCACATCTTATTCAGGTGTGTGTGTTCCCAAGATGTCTCATGAAGTAGCACTTCATGATGAGTTAACAAACGTCATACTGCTGTCCCATGACTTTTGGCATGTCAGCGTATACACAAGGTGTTGTGAACTGATGAAAGTAGAACTATTTGGCCACAATCAGCCATTAAGGGTTCATCTGGAGAAAAAATAATAACAAAAAAATTCACACAGAAGCTTCCAAACTGTGAAGCGTGGGGGTGGATGTATCACGCTTTGGGTTTATACTATCTTCAGGGGAACTGGAAATACTGCATGGGTGGAGAGGATAGATTCCAGTAAATCCTGTCCAACCAACAGTTAGGAGGCTAAAGGTGAAAGAAGAAGATTTCTACACAAAGATAATGATCAAACATATACTTTAAAATCCACTATAGACCCAAATAGACCCTGGACTGAACTGCTTCAATTTGAATATGAATTTTATGATTTCGTGTCCTGCATGTCTGCATGTGCTCACCTGTTCTTCTGGAATATTCTGGGCAGGTATCTCTTAGGGAACCACATTGCAATAGCACACATCAGCACCCAAAGAATGGCCAGTTCATCCAGCATCTGACCCAGGAAGCTGAGCGTAGCATGGAAGTACGTGGAGCCGATGCCTGTGGAAAGAGATATTAGCGTTATAATCAATTACTGACATTCTAGCTTTTGTTAACTCAGCTGTACATTTATTATACATACATATTATTTTAATCTCTATGAATAGTAAATTCCTACAGCAAACAGCCCAGGATTAGAGTCTGTCTCTGTAATAAACTTCCCTGTTGGAAGAGATTTATCTGATTACAGACAGGATGTTTATGGGATGTCATTTTGTTCACAGGGATTTCAGGAACCTCAATCATAAAGGAACTTCAGATGATCCACCTATCAATTATGATTCATCTGATTGAAGACAGGATGTTTACACTCTAAAAAACAGAGGTACGATACGAGTACTTTTTTGTACTCGAAGGTACACTCTTCATAATTGTACCCTCAAAGGTACAATATTGGTCTTTACAGGGTCAGATTTGTTCCCTCTGAAGTACAAAGTAATTTCTAACAGCAATAAGTACAAATTTGTACCATTTAAGCAGCCAAAGGGTACATTCAGTATTCTGTATCACTGCACTAATAAACAATATATATTTTAATTGCACATTTTTTATTTGAAAGCCAGACAGTTTTTGATCATCAAGTATTTGAGCCATATTTAGTTGATGATGTTTATAATCTTTATAATCTATACTGGCACAAAAACCATGGGTACAAAAAAGGACTTTCACTGAAAGGTACTTTTTTGTACCTCAATATAAGGTACAGCCCCAGCAACAAGCTTTGTACTCTTTTAAGTACAAATCTGTACTTACTTTTCTTAGTGTGTATGAAGTACAGTTTTCAGAGATTTTAGTAGCCACATACTGTACCTATTAGAATATACTATATTTGTGAATGTTACTGTTATTGTCACTGTTGAATAAAAGGCTTGTATTGCCAAACAGCAACTTTAAAGTTACTTTCAGTGAAGGTTAATTTAAATTTAATTAAGACCCAAAGTGAAAAAAGGAAATAATGATCCAGAGCAAAGACTCCAGTGATCTGCACACATACAATATGTGTGATACGTGGCATTACACTACTCTTCAGCATCAGAATTCCCTGATCCTGGTCCTAGAAAATCTCCTGCTCTGAATATTTTTTGTGGTTCCAGCTTTAGCAAACTACCATCAGCTTAGTAAGTCTTAGTAAAGTGTTGATTAGCTAGATCAGGTGTGTGGGGAGCAGGGGAAGCACTAAAATGTGGAGGACAGGTGGTTTACCAGGACCAGGGTTCTGATTAGTTTCTATTAGAAAGGTGTATTTGTAAAGGTTGTAATAAAGCATTAGACAAATGTAGACATTAACTGGGTCATTTACAATTCTGTCAGTTCTATTTGGAAAAAAAGGTCACAGGTCATAAGTTTTCATGAGTTGTTTTCATGAAGCCCAGATGCGCTATTGTTGGCCTGGAGAGGCAGCAGCTTAGGTGAAAGATTAGCTGTGGGTGTGTTTGAGATTATTAATAACAGAGCTGAGAAGAGCCATCATTAGGACATGAATAGTACACAGCGATTGTAACATGAAACAAACATATAAGTGTGGATAAGTTGCTGGGGAGACAACTATTAAAACGAACTAGACAATACCACAGGCTGTGTGTTAGAGAGAATTTCCATGGAGATGGTCGTCTGGTCGAACCTGTTTAGAGCTTGTTATCTGGACTTAAAATTATGGTGCGGCGTTAGTTAGATGCAATCTTGAACCCGCTGCAAACATTCTGGAGAATTCAAGGGCAAAATGCCTAAAGCAAACAGCACAAAACAACAAAAACTAAAACTTTCACGGCAACACAATCTACAGACAGTACAGCCCAATGAAGAGGTTAGCAACAGCCAAGACCAGCTAGCATCCAGCGAGATTCTATAAGCCATTTATGTAGATTTTCAATTTTTAAATCATTTATATGGCTGGAAAGATCAGAAAGACATCCTAAGACAATTAAAAAAAAAACTGCAGAGTCATTGCTCTCTGGCGACTCATTTCCTGCATTATTTCTCAGTTTTCAGTACAAACACAGTATAATCCAGTATCTGAGGCGAGCTCTGTGTCATCTCTGAGTTTCTCCGTGGCTGTGTATACACTAGGTCAGAGTGTGATATCCACATATGGGCTCGTAACAATGTTTTGAATCATTGATTTATATTTGCCAGGCTCGAAAGCAGTGTGAAAACACCCTAAAGCACTATCTGGACAGGATTCGTTTCTTAGGGGGACGCCTGTGAAAAATATTTTGCACTTCTAAAAATAAACAGGAGGATCAGTGAGTTTTTTTGCTTTCTCAGTCACGACATTGCGTTCAGTAGCTCCTCCATTTCCATTCACTGTTGTGTTTACATGAATCTCTGTAGAAACGCACGCCAAAAGTGTAATTACGGTGCACGGCAGTGGACAAATAGCTATTTTATTAAACGCGAGGAGACGAAACTCAGAGATGTCAGTCTAGGCGGGACTAAAATTACTGGAGGACCACAGAGTTCAGTGACAAACTGTAGGTAATTCAGATTGAAATTTTCTCATAGTAAATCTGAGAAAAACACGTACATGAACGTTACGGACTGGAATAAAATCACAGAGGACCCCCATAAAAGTGAAAATTAGAGAGGACATATCTGTCTATTGAAAAGCCTAGACACAAACACTGAACACACATTCTTACTTCCTAAATAGAAGTGGCTAAGCAAATGGTATATTACACAATGCAGACTACATCAATTTAACTGAAAAATGACTTGGGTTACTCAGCATTACACAGTTCTTACCAGCATTGTCCTTCCCGCTTCTCAAACAATACAATAAGTCATAAGTAGAAACAATAGAGAAATGACACCTTTCTCCTGTTTTACATGACCATTGATGCATCGACATCATTCTGAAGCTGATATTTTAATGTAAAAAGGCTATAAAATGCTGATTTGAAGAATGTCAAATGCAGTGGACGTACACAGTATTAGGGATGTGGTTTTAATGTTATGGCTGATATGAAGAGTATACACACTTATTTGCTGCATTGCGCTACGAAACTGTGGGTCACTATCAGGAAAAACAGATGCATTGTGAAAGACATCTGCTATCTTTCAAGGAAACGAGGGAACTGTGGTATCTCTGAGGAAAACGTCTCCAACAGTTACAGTGTTATCTGCACCAAGGAAACTCTTGTGCCAGCTCTGGAGAGGGTCATAATTACTAATGTTGATGGCAGCAGAGAGATTTTATTAAAGAACACCCTGTGCTTCTCTTTAGACCCTTAAGGCCAACATTTCTCAATACAGTCCTCATGGGTTTGCTACCAGAGTTAAGCCCAGATTACTGTGTAATATTAACAAATCAGAAAACATGTTTGTTGTTTTGATACCCCTCTTAACCTTGGATGATCCTGCATAGTCAGCAAGGTCATTGGGTCTTAAATGGATCCTTGACATCCTCTACTAACAATCAACATTAACAATAACTGACTGTTTGCTTGCTGTCAAACCTGTAAACCGCCAGCAAAACTGTAGATTACAGTGTTTTCACTTCAGCTGTCAGTGGTACTAATGTTATGGCTGATTAGTGTATGTTGTGTACATATACACACACTTTTAAAGATCCAATCAAAGCCAGCAAAACAGACCTGTATATAGACTTAAATTTGTAAAAAAAAAAAAAAGCTTTTTATTGTTGGTTATTAACAGATACAGTGTTTCATCCTCCAGGACCTTCGCAAACCAACAGCCAAATGTCTGACATGTAAAGATGGCATCATTGGGTCTTATTTACTGATGGAATTAATACAGAAAAGTCAGTAAAGGTTTACTTACCGACAACGACAAGCAGCGCCCATATGACATAAATCCCACGATTATAATGTGTTGCATATTGCTGAAATAGGCCAATCAAAATGGGCGGCAGAATAAAAAACAAAATATTGCTGATCTGAAATGAAACACAACATTTAAGAAATCAGTATAATCATTTAAAAGTGTTGCAAACTTTAATTAAAGATAAAAGACTGAATGGTGTCTGTATGGTAGTGACATAAATGTGTCAATGGTTGGTAGTAACTAAGAAATAATCAATATAGGCTTCAAAGACTAAACCAGCTCAAACACAAACAGATCTTCTATTGATTCAAACAGACAAATCAATGTGACACAGCACATTACCTATGAAATAATATTACAACATAATATCTCATTGTAACAAAAAGTTTTTTATGACATGATATCTCATAACAAAGAGAACCTTTCACATAATTTCACAAAAAATGTTTCCCTGACTTTATGCTCCTGCAATACATGACTTTTCCTTTGGGGTTAATAAATTAACCTATCCATCTATAACCAATGGTGTAATTATGACATAAAAGCTCAGTAAAATTTACCACAAAAAAATAATATCCTTACAACTTTTAAACCCATTATAAATATTACATAATTACAACATAAGGCCGGTTGTACAGTACAGTACATATATCTATATATATATATATATATATATATGCATCTCATAATTAGGTCTGTCATGGTAATTGTATTATCAAAATTGTTGTCCAATAAATAATATTTCATAATTTAATATAATAATATATGTTTGCTCACATATGTAACAGTGAACAGTATTTTATCCAGTCACGCTTCAATAACTGTGACTCCATACATTTAGGTCATTTAGTATATTAGTTATATATACAAACAAACACACAAAAAACACCATAGACCATATAAACTTTACTATTACAAATACTATTGAGGTCATTTCCATTTATTGTACAATAAGTAAATAATACACTTATTGTGACAGGTCTACTGTTTTGTAATTATGAAATTATTTTAAACATAGCTATATAATAACTTAATATGTTATTACAGTTCATAGTTTATTGTTTTTAGCTAATATGAAGTTAAGTCATATACAGCTCTGGAAAAAAATAAGAGACCGCATCAGTTTCTGAATCAGTTTCTCTGATTTTGCTCTTTATGGGTTTATGTTTGAGTAAACTATACATTGCCTTTTATTCTATAAACTACGGACAACATTTGAAAGAAATGGTTTGAACAATGAACATTTGAGAAATGGTTGAAAAAAGATGCAGAGCTTTCAGACCTCAAATAATGCAAAGAAAACAAGTTCATATTCATAAAGTTTTAAAAGTTCAGAAATCAATATTTGGTGGAATAACCCTGGTTTTTAATCACAGTTTTCATGCATCTTGGCATCATGTTCTCCTCCACCAGTCTTACACACTGCTTTTGGATAACTTTGTGCTGCTTTACTCCTAGTGCAAAAATTCAAGCAGTTCAACTTGGTTTGATGGCTTGTGATCATCCATCTTCCTCTTGATTATATTCCAGAGGTTTACAATTAGGTAAAACCAAAGAAACACATCATTTTTAAGTGCTCTCTTTTTTCCAGAGCTGCATACATTCTCTTTTTGAGTAATGAGAAAAAACTAAAACTAGTGCATTTAAAAAGTAAAGAAATGAAACAGAATCTTTATAAAAAGTGAGTGTGGATTTCTAGCTACTCTAAAAAGGTATATATTAAGTAAAGTTATATGGAAGTTTAATTGTGTTTAAAAGGTGTATTATTAGCTGAAGTGTATGGAGTACAGCAGTAACTCTGGACTGGGACTGACCGTGTTGTAGAACTCGGCTATGCTCGGGTAGATCAGGTAGTTTCCCTCGCACCAGTCCAGCTCCGAGCTGCCGGGCTGAAGCTGCTCCCACAGCCGCAAACTCCTCATTCCTGCTCCGCCGCCGCTGCACGCGCTCCTCTCCCGCAGCTCCGCATGCTCCCCCCGCACGCTCCCCCAGCGCGCGCCTGCCCGCCTTTATCCTTTACGCGCTCTGTGCGCTCCAGAACCTGCGCGCTCCTTTCTCGCCTAATCCAATTGAAGCGCGAGCCAACACCACAACAGAGTGCACGTGCTTACGTGACCGCGCGTGCGACCAGCCACAAACCTGCCCCACAAACACTTCACAACTCTCTGAACGAGTGTCGAGATACAGAACTCTGGATCAGTCTGAGACACGCCCACTGCCGCTTTGATTGACACCTCTGTTAACCAACACGCTAAAAACGAAGTCATCGAAACTATGTAGAAAAACATATGAAGTTATTTAATAGACAAAAAAGTGTAAAAAAACAATAAATGCGTTGGATTTTAGATTATTCTAAGTAGTTACAGCTTGGTTGGATTTTCTCAGTCAGCTTTATGAGATAGATTCACCTGGAATTCAGGATTTCAGTTAACAGCTGTGCTGAACTAATCAAGAGTTAATTAGTTCAATTTCTTTGATCTTAATGTGTTTGAGAGCATCAGTTGTAAAGTTGTGAAGAGGTAGAGTTGGTATACAGTGAATAGCCCTATTTGAGTAATGTTTTAATCAAGATTATGACAAGAACTACTCAACTAAGTAAAACAATACTTTAAGAAATGAAATCACAAAGACCATCAAAATCATTATGATGAAACTCATCAGGGCTGCCCCAGGAAAGGAAGAGTAAAAGTTTTCTCTGTTGTACAGGATAAGTTCATCAGAGTTTGATTACTTTACCGGAAGTTTCATGTTTATGTTATTTGTAGTGTTATTCGAAACATATGAAAAAAAAATATGTTGAAATGTTAAAATATACAAAAAACAGATTTCACATTTATTTTTCTCACACTTTTTGTGGGCTTGGGTTTGTCTTGTATAACATTATTTTTTCTAAAAATAGATTTTAATCTGCTTTTTAGTTGCACATGATGTATGTTATTTAAAAAAAGCAAATTAATTTTTATTTCTTATATATTTCTATACATATTAGTGCAAGCAAACATTCAAATGCAAACCTATGCAAACAGACCATTTTAGATAATTAAGCATATTTATTTATACTGATTATTTATTTTATACTGATTATTTGATACGGACTTTTATTTTGTATTAACATTCGTTTAATTATTCATTCTTTAGAGATACATTAAAGTCATAGTCATTCTTTTGTTTACGTTTGTGTTACCTTCTTGGCCTTAAGTAAAAAAGCTACATAATTAATTATCGTATCAATGTGTTTTATAATGTTTTATTATTAATGCGTTATAAAGTATTTATTTAATTAATTTTACAAATGTTAAAAACATTATGTTTGGTTAATTTTAGTGTCTGTATATATTTTTTTAAATATTAATTTACTAATTAATACATCTTGCCTCGTAAAAAATAACAAACTACATAAAATAATGTAAAGTAAAACGAGTGACTCTTATCGCGCGACGTCTCGCGATACTTTAAGAGTCTTTGTGAGAGCACGAGGCGGATATCCGGCCTCTTTTCCGTGGCGGACGCTGATAGAGACGGTCCCCCAAAATGAAGGTGAGTAAAGATAAAGTGATATTTTAATAGGTTTTAACACAAAAATGCATTAAAATGGCCACACATTCTGAATGTACACAAGCCGGAGATATGCTCTGGGCTGTGTGCGGTATGAAACACGGCGCTGGTTGGGAGGATGAGGGTTGATTGTGTGAGAGTTTGGACTGGAGAGCGGTATGATAAACATGGCCGCGCCTGAAATAGAAGCGTGTAGCCGCTGGACAGAAGCCGGGGACTGAGCTGCAGAGCCGCTGTGGTTCTCTTCGGTCTTATTATTTAGAGCAACGGATATATCTAGGCTTTTATATGACGTTTTAATCGCACATGTAAGTTAACTCAATGTTCAGTTAACTAACGTTAGTGAGTTAGCTTAGCCTAGCCTAGTTCTGTAACTTAACTTAGTTCATCTACCTGTCAGGAAAATTTAGCTATCCTTTTAGTTTGGCTCTGTTAAAGCATAAATACACTAATAAGTGTATGCAAACTAATAAGATGTTTGCAAATTTTAGACAGAAGCTGGGAAGCGCTAGCTACATGTTGAAATGAGTGAGATTCAGTGCTTTGACGTTTGAATTTAAGTTGGTGTATTAAAGCCCTAAAAAGTGAGTGTAGTTTAATAATACTAAATCTTGTGGACTGCTTAAGTATTGTTTAAGTAATCAGGAGAATTTGGGGAGTTAGGAATTTGAAAAAAGCTTGGCAAAGTGCAGTTATGTTTAGCTATAGTAATGGGATCAATTTGTTCAAACATAAACGTATTAATAACAGTCAATCATGATTAAAGTTATAATGCTGGAGTTCCCCTGTTTTTGGAAGAGAGATAAGAAGTGAAATGGATCTCTATGTAGGTTCTTCATCATCTTAATCGAAAGTCCACATGCTTTCCTTTCCAAAAAAAAAAAAAAACACTGTAAAGCAACTGTAAACTATACTTTGCTTTGAAACCCAAGTTTGTGTCCACTCTCTAATGTAACCTAACCTGCAACCTCCATCTTCATGTTTATGTTCTTTCCAACAGCTCAACATCTCGTTCCCAGCAACTGGCTGCCAGAAGCTCATTGAGGTTGATGATGAGCACAAGCTCAGGAGCTTCTACGAGAAGCGCATGGCCGCTGAAGTGCCTGCAGATCCTCTTGGAGATGAGTGGAAGGTTAGTGAGTATGTAGAAAGACTTGATGTCAGGTAAACCCTATGCAGAACAGCGGTTCTCGAACTGAATTCACAAGAACAATGTGTTGGAACAATGGAGCCCAAACAGAAGCAGCTTTTGGTCAGTTTGTGGAGTAGTTAGTTTGGGATTATAAAAAGGCCAACAGAAAGTTGCAGTATTTTGTGTTTTAGTTTGGTTGTATTTTGTTCATGTAAACAGCAGGTAGACTGTTACAAAAGCAGGTATTTATTAATCTATTTGCAGCATTGTGGACTTTGCTGCCAGCACAACTGCAGACCCTTTTTGTTTTGTCCATAGCATCAAAGGGCCGGACCGTGTTGTGCCAGAGTAACAGAGCCTCTATTCGGAGGACAAGCTGTCCTTTTACCCCAAGGCTGTTTGTACTATATGCTCTGACATTCTTTTTAAATTATTTATTAATTTGATTACTGCACTGGAGTTGTTAATTCACTTGTGATCTGACTAGTTTTTGGGGTGCCTTCATTTTGTTTTTATGTGTGTAGGGTTACTATGTGCGCATCAGTGGAGGCAACGACAAGCAGGGCTTCCCCATGAAGCAGGGTGTGCTGACCCACGGTCGTGTTCGCCTGCTCCTCAGCAAGGGACACTCCTGCTACAGACCCCGCCGTACCGGCGAGCGCAAACGCAAGTCTGTGCGCGGCTGCATCGTCGACGCTAACCTCAGTGTGCTGAACTTGGTTATCATCAAGAAAGGTAAGTGGAATATTGTGGTTAAGTAGAGAACGCAAGTTAAAAATGTCTGCTTATTAGATAGGATTAGGGTGCAGAGTTTCTTCTGTAGCTTTCTGGGGGAAATTATTAATTACATTAAATAAATAAGTTACCCAAAAACTGGCTCTTTAGAAAACCGTAAGGGTTTGCAATTACACTCTTAAGGTTATGTATTACTGTTATAAATGAAAATGTAAGCATTTGCAGCAGCCACGACTTTGCTGCAGGCACACCAGTAGACCCTTTCTGTTTTGTCCATAGCATCAAAGGGGGGACAGTGTTGTGCCAAAGTAACATCAGAGCCTCTAATCGGATAACGACCAGTCCTTTCACACCAAGGCTGGTTGTACTGTATGCTCTGACATTCTATTCATATGCTACAATTAAATGACTTGATATAGTTGATGTGATAAATCTTAAAAGTATTTTGTAAATAAACTGCCTGTGTTAAGTCTGTGTTCAGAAAATGGATTATTAAATTTCCTATGCTCTTAACTAGGTGAGAAGGACATCCCTGGGCTGACCGACAGCACCGTCCCTCGCCGCCTGGGCCCCAAGAGAGCCAGCAGGATCCGCAAGCTCTTCAACCTGTCCAAGGAGGACGATGTCAGGCAGTATGTGGTCAGGAGACCCCTTACTAAAGAAGGTGAGTCAGCTATGGACATTTTTTTTTTTTTTTTTTTTTTTTTTTTTTTTAAATAAAGCATGTGTGATGTGATCATGCGAACTATCAACTAATTAAAAGTTTCATTGTCCTGCCTCAGTCCTAATCAGGTAATTTAGCTCCAAAAATGGTGCAAACATGGACAGTAAAACCAAAAATCAACACTAATAGAAATTGATTATAGTAGGCCTAAAATGAATCTGACACAATCTTTAATAATAAAATGTGGGTCAGATCCTGAGAGCTCCATTGTGTAGTTACAGCTAAATTACTGAATTAACTCTGAGCTGATGTATTCTTAGCTCAAAATGTATTTTCTCCATCGATAAACAAACACAAAGATTTGAAGACCAAATTTCTATGACTTTTCCAAAACTTTCTGGGTATTTTAATTTTTTCAAAACTTATCCGGGCCTGGAAATTGCTATTTTTAAAATTCCATGACTTTTCTAGGTTTTTCATGAACCCTGTTTAATAGGAATGCCTCGGAGAAAACCTGAAATGAATTCGAACAGTATTGTGTACAGGTTTTCATTAATTTTGCCACAAATTAAAGATATTTAGCAGTTTAACTCCTCTGAGCACAGTTTGGGGTTTTCCCCCCATTTTTGGTTGAGTAGTCAGCATAATTATACTTTCTAGCCTGTTATTTACTGTTCTTGAACTACATTTTTTGTTGTTGCTTGTTAGCCTGGTATGTCAGGCACCCCAGTAGACCTTTTCTGGCTGGTCAGTAGCCTCTAAAGGGGGACAGTGTGGTGCCAAAGCAATAGTGGAGCTGCCATCCGGATAACAACCTGCCTTGTTACACCATAGGACGGTTGTACTGCATTGCTCTGTCAAATTTCACCCTTGAGTCGTTGTTCTACAGTTAATTCTAAAGCGTTTCTGCAGTCAAAGATGAGTTAAATTTTGTACACTAGCACATTTTTAACAGGTCCCATATTTCCTGTTTAGGTAAGAAGCCCAGGACCAAGGCCCCCAAGATTCAGCGTCTGGTGACTCCCCGTGTGCTGCAGCACAAGCGCCAGCGCATCGCTCTCAAGAGACAGCGTACCCAGAAGAACAAGGAGGAGGCCGCCGAGTACGCCAAGATGCTGGCCAAGAGGCTGAAGGTACGATCTTTCCTGCTGTGTACCGTTCTTGTTGATGGCGACTGGCATTGGTTTAGGGGGGGAATGGACTAAAGCAGTTTTTTGTTTTGTTTTGTTTTGTTTTTGGCTGCTTTCTCCTACATTCAATTTTTTCATTTTTATCATTTGAGCATTTGAAGAACTGTACACTGGCCATTTCTTACAATTGGGAGAAACCGAGTGTTTTATATTATTAAAAATAACCTTTTTATTTTAATTATTTAAGCAATGTCAGTTTTAAACTGTAAACGTGCACACGTTTGTTTTCTGTGCTTTTTATTTTCCTTGCCCACTGTTTATCTATATCACTGCCCATTACATCCCTACCTAGTCTAAAGCACTGGTGCTGGCAATTTTGCTTGGTTGTTGTGCTTGTTTGTTAGCTGGTAGCTTAAATTGCCAACTACTTTGTATTGTGTGGGTGTTAAATATTTACCTGTACATGGTTGTTATACCCTGGAATCTCAGGCCCCCATGCCATGGCTCGGTTCTACTGCATTGCTCTGTCAATCTTCTGCAGCTTCGATCTTCTGTTAGCTCTGAAGCAGTCCTGTGGGGGTGGTTGCTGATTTGAGTTATTTTAGACTATGCACCTAGTATATAAATGTGATCCCAATTCTATCTTTTTCGTAGTCATATAATTAATTTTAGTATGTTGTATTCAAATCCAATATATATCCCATTTGCAGCTGTGTGAAAATGTCATACAAATGTCAGATATGGGTCACATTTTTGTAAAAGATTGGTAACAGTTTAAACTAACATTGGATTTGGGCCAGTTTCTCCTGTGTGGTCATAGCATTACATACACTGGTTTTGAACCTGCTTTAAAAACAAATTGGAGTATTAAAGGAGTGATCAGATGTATTAAACTATGGAAATATGTACTGAACTTGAAAAATGCACTATTGTAAGAACATACTTGGATCTCTTTACAATCTTTATCATACACACAGCCCACATTCTATCAGCCTGGAAGGTGTTCTCTGATTTGTGGCTTGTAGCTAGTTGATCCTTTGTTTGTTGCTCTGCTAATATGAATCTCACCTGTGGTCTCTTCTGTTCTCTGCAGGAGGCCAAAGAGAAGCGCCAGGAGAAGATCGCCAAGAGACGTCGCCTGTCTTCCCTGAGAGCCTCGCAATCCAAATCCGAGTCCAGCCAGAAATAAAATGCGCTCTTTGTACATCACAAATAAAACATCAAAATTGTGCTGAATGCAAAAGTGTACTTTTTCTTTTAAAGGGAGGGATGGATAGAAACAGTGTTTCTCAGTGCTGGTCCTGGTGCCCCTGCCTGCGCTTTTCAGAGATATACTAGGTCACTGTAGCTCTGAAAGGGCTTGTTAATGAGCAGATTAGTTGAATCAGGTGGACCAGGGTGGAGAAACCCTAGCTTAAAGTATAGTGAAGTGTGCTCTGGAGCAAAGTAGTGGAAATGTTCATGAGCATTTTAATGTGGCTGCTTGCATAAAATACCTTTTTTAAGACTGAATCTTCAAATCTTTAGATATGGTCCTTGCAGTTTCCAGTCCTGAATTTTGAAAGTTGTGGGAACAGATACTGCAACTGAATCCATTCCATTCCTAAAAATGCATTAACAGTAACATGTTCAAATGCTTTCCCAAACTTAGTACAGTTATTTACACTTTATCCAAATAAAAGGGTCCAATTGCATTTTAATGCAGTAGAAGTGTTCAAGCATTAATATCAGCGTTAAGATCACAAAATTAATTTTCATATTGCAGTCCCTTTAGCTCATAAGTACCAAGCTGCATATTTTTTTCAAAAATGTATGCTTTAGTATAAATGTAAACCTGGTTGTTTTATGGAAACATTAGTCGTGATTACAGACAGATACGTTAATAATCAGACTAATGGCTAAATTGGGATGGAACAAAGTCCCTATACACATCTCGGTCGGAATAGATAGTCGGATTGAAGCCGTTCTAAATATAATTTCTAATTTTATATATAGCTTGTATTTCACATTCTGTTAAATTAGAATATAGCCACACTCTTCCTTTATTTACATTATCATACAGCTTCAAGCGGTGTCGGTAAAATGAGCCGTTTTATAAACTGTTCGGATGCAAATAGTCCTAGTACCGTCTCAAAACTGAAGACCAAGTTCCATAAGTTGTTTGATGAAATGTTCATGGGCACAACTCACATGCTCAGCTCTGCTGCTGCACATGCCAAATTCATGTTCCTCGAAAAAGTGGCTCCATTTAAAAGGAAATATAGGTTAAAGGTTAAATATGTATTTTCAAGAAGCATTGTTACTACAAAGAAATAATCTAACAAACACAAATGCACTTATTTTCTGTGCTGTCTTTATAATGAGCTTATTACTTAAATCAATATAAACAATAAATACACACCAGCTGAAAAACTCTTTAACGCTTACACACGTTTTCATTATGATCACTTATAGTATGCATGCAAATGGAGATTTTAATCAGATTGTTGAGTAGTTTATACGTATAAACACTTCTATCAGATTCTAGAACTGGAATTAACTCAATCGGATTGAAGGAAATCTGCAGGTAAACATTACAGTTTTCCCAAATTAAGAAATATAGTGCTTTAGTGTGTCCACAAGATGGCAGCAAGTGTACGCAAAACAAAATCGTGTACATACGGGTACGATTGCCATTTGTTTGATACTATTTGTAATATAGTTTTTTTTTCTTACCTCTGTTAGGAGTAGTGTGTTACTGTAGTGTGTCTTTTTGCTGCGCCATAACTGTTAATTTGAGGAAATAATATTCCAGTTACTGCAGTTATACATGAGTATAAAAGGTTAGTTCACTATAAAAATGAAAAAGTTGAAAACATTTCCAGATAACTTACTACACTAGATTTTGGAGTTTTAAGGCCAAATAAAACTTTTAGGCTTTAAAGAAAACCACCACTAGTTGTGCAAACTAGAAATCTTTAGTTTAAATAATTCATTTTTCATAGGTATAAACACTAAGTGATAAGTTTGATCAAATTTCAGTTGGCCTAATTGTATGGACGTTCTGCTGATTATCTTTTAAGATCAACAAAAAAAAAATATTATAAAAATAATAATACAATAATATGTGTCAATGACACATTTCAAATGATCAAATTAATGCAGTGGGCACAACGCTAGGTTTTTGTATATTTTAAGTTAAAAACTGAGAATTCATGACTAATACATATCTCCAGTATTATCAGTGATAAAAGCTTGCAGTAATGCAAATGTGACCAGCTCAGACAAATTAACCTGCCTAAACAACATCAGGTGAAAACCACTGCAGAATTGCTCAGTTTAAATGAAGTCAAACTGAGCATGTGCAGAGTAGTTTGATTGGCCTTAATTGGGGTTCACCTGTGTTCAACACATTATTTAGTTAGACCAACTTTTAAAAAGAAACATAATGTGACTGCAAGCAATTAGTTCGCTAAGGTTTTCTGTGTAATTCAATATTTTTGGTTCACCTGACTTAAAAATCACATTATGGAGAACAATTTTATGTTTTTTTGGGGTTTTTTTTTACAGTGTTCTGATCTTATAATCAGACAGGTTGAGGAGCGATTTGTTTGAAACTCCATGATATATCGTTTCAGCATTGCCTTTTGCACTGGTGCACATGAGCAGTAGTCACAGCACATGCTTTATCAGTAAAAGATCAAAATAAACACATCATGCTACAACTTAATACATGAGAAGCACTCAGACATTTAAGAACAGAAAGCTGAGGCTGCAGTGGGCTGCTGAGGATCAACAACACTCTGCAGCTGGGCTTATAGATCCTGCACACTTATAGGTTACCGAAGCTAACATCCCATCTAGTCACATAAATGCATGATGTTGATAAATCCAGCACTCAGACAGGTCAAGGACATGTTGCAGTCTGTGAGCACTGTGTGGGTGAGCATTATTCTGATGAAAAATGCCAGTCAGAAGCCATAAGAGGCAATGCATTGCTGAGCTATCACTTCTCAGTGTGCTGAATTTTGTGTTATTTTCTCTCAGTAAGTGTATGTGTGATGATGCCAGGGCCCTAAGCAAATCAACACCTACTCAAGAAACATTTTATCTACACAGACATTCTTAAAACCAACAGGGTACTTACCTGGATCCTGTGCAAATTATGACGCACAAGCCACCCGGGTCTTTAAGGTCTTGGTAGAGACCAAGGGTTGTCCTGGGGCAGGGGGGCCTGGGGTACCTGTGGAAAAGAAAACAGAGAAAACAATGTATTAGCATCCTAACATTATACTTAATACTTACCTGGAGATCCAAATGGATGCATGCATGTCTTCTTTACTGTAAATATGTATATTGTTTAGAATAACAATTGTGTACAGTTGTCTTACCCACCTGCTTACCCACTAATTAATTACTTGTTGGTTTAGCCAGGGGTGGGCTAAGAGTATTTAAGGGCAGGCGGGTACACTATTGGGACACACTGGTTAAGCGTGGCTGGTATGCCGACGGGGAATTGTCTGATTATAGAGCATTTCGGTGGCAGCTGTCAATCCACCTTAAAACTCCTACCAGTGTAAAGTGTGTAAATAGTTTTGTACATATTGTATATTTTGCTTTCTTTTTGGATTTGGTACTTTGGTGGTCACAATAAACACTTTAAAAGGGATACTTACCTGATTCCTCCTGGTCACTTGTCCTCACACAACCACAGTATGTATTAAAATAGTTATAAACCATAAGCCAAAAGATCTGTGATGTTGCATTTATATATATATATATATATATATATATATATATATATATATATATATATATATATATATAATCAGCCTGCAGTCTATCTTTTACTCTCTCCACTCTCACTTTCTCTCTTTTACACACATAAACACACACACATTCATTCCTCAGGCAGCACCAGTGCCCACACACGCCTTCACCTGATTCCATTCCCAGCTCCTCCAGACCAGCATCAGTGTGAGTGCTCACAGAATACAAAGATAGGTCCACCTACGATGGCATTGCTGCATTACAGGCTTCTACCAACACTGGGCAACGGTGGATGCCAATGAGTTGTTTCTTATAGCACCACATTTAACCACAGTTAACAGCACCTAAATATGGCTATAAAAGCTATTCTATTTGTCCAGATGTTTGTAGACACCTTTATAATATATGCATTCAGTCACTACTAATAGGAATTAGTAGCTAGGAATTGGCTATAGGTCTATAAAGCATTCACTCCAATCGCATCCATGATCACAGGTATATAATAAAAGCAGCAGCTAGGCATGCAGACTGCTTCTACAAAAATAAGTGAAAGAATGGGTCTCTTTCAGGAGCTCAGTGAACTCCAGCACTGTGGTACTGTGATAGGATGCAGCACCTGTGCAACAAGTCCAGTCGTGAAATTTCACTACTCACTACTAAATATTCCACTTCATGTGGCTTTAAGATTTGTTCAAGAACAGTAGAGTGTAGAGAACTTCATGGAATGGAGAGTTTCCATTGCCAAGAGCTCCATCCAAACCTTACATTATCAAACACATTGCAAGCAAGTGCATACTTTTGTATAGTCTATCATCAATCCATCCATATCTATATATTTATATATACGATTTACTATCTATTACTTTATTTCTCTCTGTCTTGTCTGTCTATGTGCAATATTATGCATATGTTCCCATTTTGAACGTCTGAATGTTAAGCATGGCCTTTAATACACTTTATGTACACATATGAACCTAAAGAATCTATAATAATAGATTCATTATAATGTCACACCAGTCACTGCTCCTTCTCATCACTTCCTCTGCAGAGTCACTGATGTTTTGGCTTTGAATCCACCCACAGTGCATTTATCACCACGAGGGGGCGTCAGTGACGGGTTTCCCCGTTTTTAAAAACGCACGTGCAGCACGGGCTGTTTGAAGCTGCATGCTGGTGAACATTAGATTATAATGGAAGCAGCCCACCCTCCTCGCAGGACCATATATGGAGGTCCGCTGTGTGTGGGGGAGCGCGTGCTGGCGCCCACGCCTTTACCTATCATCCAATGAAGCAGCGCTGCGCGCGCTGGGTTTCAGCACCTGGACAGCGACTCGGCGGCACGCCGCAGCACGACGCTGATTGGCTGAGAGGGTTTTGATGGTTTTGCTGGAGATGTGGCTCATCACATGCGATTCAGACATCCATTCAAACCTGTGTAGCGGTTTCAATATCTTTTGCACATTTTATACAGTTTTCTTTAATGATGTGTCTTTTTGCCATGTCTGCAGTGTTGTATAGTTAAGTTAATTATTTTCGAGGTTAAATAACAAAGCTTGTCAACTTTTTTTTTTTAGCGTATAAACAAGTTTTAACATAAAAGCACGTTATTTAAATGTGTCCAGAATTCCCTGTCCATCTTGACACCTTGAGATAACCCCGCCCCTTAAATAGAAAGTAACTGTTGACATCAGTGCTATCACAACTGCAGGTTCAGTTAATTTTAGTTAATAATATTAACTTCACTTCATATTTCTCGTATTGTCTCCATGCTTAGCTATGGTAAAGCTTTGGCTTTAAAAATATTAAGGTGATTAAAATAATTGTAGAAAATCTAAATGTATTTTTGAAACAGAATGAAGTTTTCATTTAATTACATAAAATAATTTTTGCTAAGATTGCTATTTTGCCCAGCTTGTTGTGACAGCATGCATGACAGGAAATAAAAAGTGAAAATGAAAAAAGTAATTAAGGTTAAAATATGATTTATTTAAAGTCTCATGTCTTTTTCATGACTTTTTGTTGAGGACCAACAGGTACAGTATTCCAATAATGACCAATTAATGTTTATATTGTGCTTATACCTGCCCATCAATAGCTTATTACAACTTTATAACACATGCATATGTAAATGCCCCAAATGTGTTTCGAGTCACATTCCAGCACCGCACACCTGTTTGCAACGTGGCAGATCTGCGTGTTTTGTTTTGCACCCCCCACCCATACACAACACGCACCCGCTGCCTGCGTCACGCACGCGCGCACACACGCGCAAAACGCCCCCCTTCCAAAAACTGCAACAGTTTTCAAAGAGTGATGGGATTTCAGCACGTGGACGGGGCGGTCACGGGCACGGCGCGCGTTCACGTGGCGGGCTGATCGACACGAGGCTTGTTGGGGAAAACCGCGCGCATTAGCGCTCGAGCGGCTGAAGCGCGAGGAGCTCAAACACACAGAGACAAAGAGAGAACCATGGAGCTGGACGTGGAAACCGCAGAGTAAGTATACACACACGCACATAAACACACAACACACACACTCATATACATATACACTGTTTAGGTGTACCTGTATAGTATGTGATTGTGTGTGTATGTATGTGCGTGATTGTTGTGTATGTTATCTTAAGAATTATCAGGACCTAAAAGTTGCACATATAGTTCCTGAATTAAAATGTGAAACATATAACGTATTTCTTTTAGAAACTTGCTTTGTGTTTCTATTCATCCCAGTTCACTCATTCATTCATTTGTATGTTTATTTCTTCATCTGCCAGTCTAATTCATATTCAATTATTTACTTCTTATACATAAATTTTGCATGTGTATTATTTACATCTATTCGTCTATTTATTTATTTATTAAATTACCCCTTCTTACCTCTTTGCATATATATATATATATATATATATATTGCCTTTTTATTTATTGACTTACTTTGTATATTTATTTACTTCTTGCTTTTTACATTTATTCATCTCTCCCTTGTTGTAATAATGTATTTTATCAAATTGGTTTATGGATTTGCATATGCATATGTTTTTAATTAATTTAATTGTTTATCTTTTCATTTGTCTAGTTGTTTATTTACTTCCTCTTTCATTTATTTATTAATTGTAAATATATGTATAGAATTTATTTCTCTGTTTATTTATTCATTTATTTATTTTATTTGGTTATTTTAGTCATTGTAAATAAGTATAAAAATAAGTGATTTTTATTCTTTATTAGTGTTAATGTTTTTTATGCCTTATTTAATTACTCATTAGCATTTTTAACAAGTCTTTTTGATTTTTACTGGTTGTTATTTGTCTATATGCTTTTACCTTTTATGTATAATTTGAGATGCTGTCATTTAGTTTAAAATAAATGTTTTTTTTTTTTACAATTGATAGTTGTTATTGTTCTCTTTTTAAACTATGCATTACTATATATTTGTATTTTTAGTTGTAGTTTATATGCATTTTATTTTTTTATTTTGTGTTTGAGTTTATTTATCATCATAATGTTATAATAATCACCCTACAGATGTTTCATTCATAAAAGGCAGGCTGACGGCGTGTCTGCTCCTGATTACGTCATTACCAGTCAGACTAGTGCTGTAACAGTACCTCACTCCGCCGCTTGTCTCCCTGCTCTCAGTGTGATCCGCCTGATCATGCAGTACCTGAAGGAGAACAACCTCCACCGCACGCTGGCCGCGCTGCAGGAGGAGACCACCGTGTCTCTGCACACTGTGGACAGCATCGACAGCTTCATCGCGGACATTAACGATGGACACTGGGACGTGGTTCTGCTTGCCATCCAGTACCTTAAACTTCCTGACAAGCTGCTGATTGATCTGTATGAGCAGGTAAGACAGATGTGAAAGGCTGCAACATGCAAATTAAATTAAAACGCTAAACGTATTAAGGCTTTAGTGCTAGAAGCACTTTAGAACTAAGTAGTATACTGGATTCATGCTAGCCTTACTGGTAGCATCATGCAATGAGGGAGTCCTAACTAGAAGGTGGAAACTGTCCATTTTTAATTCATCAATGCTTTTTTCAACAAACCCTTAATTCTTGTTCAGAAGCATCTCCATAGCATGATGCTGCCATCACCATGTTTCACAGTGGGTATTAAAAAGTACCCAGATCCAGGAAGCAGGTGCCAAATTTGCCTAATGAAAAAGTAGAGTTGAGTTGCTTTGAGTCAAGCTAAGTGGTGTAGGTACCATGCAGAGGAAAGAGGCTAAAGCCTTAGAAACTGTTCTATATCCCCTCGCCTCGATCAGTGTCTACCAAGGGCTTATCAGCTTTTGAAGATCAACAGACAGTTTATTAGATTTCATAGCTGTTTTTTGTTCAGACAGTGGAGGGCAAATTGGGGGCTTTTCCTTACCGTGTCCAATCAATAAATCAAATCAATTGTAAGAGATGGACTCAAACTCAGTCCTACTGCTGCATGTTTGCCCTCATGCCCTCACATCACCTGTCCTGAACTGAGGAAGATCCAAAGTATTTGTTGATGTGTTTCTCTGCAGGTGGTGCTGGAGCTGATTGAGCTACGAGAGCTTGGAGCAGCCCAATGTTTACTGGCTCAAACGGATCCCATGATCATGATGAAGCACACCCAACCTGAGCGCTACTCCAAGCTGGAAGCCCTGCTCTTGAGCCCACACTTCGACTCAAAAGAGGCAAGAATTTTTACCTGTCTGCTGTCATTCAAAACTGCTAAGTAGTAGGTCATTTAGTTGACTAGGGCAAATTGGATGGATCCCTTTCTGATGGGATAACCACTGTTATATGCAGGTGATCAAATAATATTTCCATGCGCATTAGTAACAACATAGCTATGCTGGTGATGTGGCTTTCATAGTGGAAGAGCGAAAAGTAAAGGTGCTTCATCTTCTTGCCCTCCAAGCAGTTTCCCTGTCAAGTCATGGATTAGAGCTTTTGAGTCACAACAGGCAAATTCAGCAACAGAGAATCCTAAGGGTCATCAAACAAGACTGAAAGAAATCAGACTCTTACATTGTCTTTTATCTTCAACTCTTCCCCACTCTAGGCTTATCCAGAAAGCAGCGATAAAGACAAACGCAGGCAGGCCATAGCTCAAGCAATGGCTAAAGAGGTCAGCCTGGTCCCACCCTCTCGTCTCATGGGTCTTCTCGGACAGGTAAGTTCTGTCTTTAGTAAGACAATATATTTGTGTTGATCTGCCTGGAGAAACAGAAGACCGTCCTATAAAAAAAGCTTCTCTTGCAAAACTCATTGTTCAAATCAATACTTAACAAATTGCCCATTCTACAACAATTACAAACCTTTTCTGCACAGGGTCGTATATGTGAAGGCGCACTCTACAGGTTACAAGAGACCAAAGCGCTCAGGCAGTTTGGATCCCTTGCAGTCTTGGTAAGTGCGCCTAAAACAAACATCATGACAATACTTGCATGCAACATTGTTTTTTTATATTTACAGCGTTAGCATGCATAACTGAAGCTTTTTGTTTTCTTTACCTAGTTCCTGGTTCCCTTTTCCATACTTTACCCAGTACATACTTTTACACTGCTACTACACCCTGTACAGTGTCCTGCCTTGTAGTCCCACTCTTCTTCTGCTCCTTTCGCTCAGCCTGATCCTCAATTTCCACTTCCTTTCTTATCCCTTTCTTTCTGCTGCACTGCTCCTTCTTCCCTCATCCTTACTGTCCAAATGGCAGTCTCTGAAATGGCAACAGCACCAGGGTCTTCTGCCCCCTGGCATGTCAATAGACCTGTTCAGGGGCAAAGCCATGATGAAGGATCTGGAAGAGGAGCGATTTCCTACTCAGCTCAGTCGTCTCATTAAGGTACTTAATTTATCACATTAATACAGAAGTCACTTACAGTTAAATTGGGAAGATCTAGCAAAGTTTAAATTGCCAAGAAGTGCCAATTAGTGTGAAGGTTCAATTAGCAGGGTAAGAGCACAGTTTTGCACAAAATATTGCAATGCACACAACATTATGGGTGACATACCAGAGTTTAAAAGAGGACAAATTGTTGGTGCACGTCTTGCTGGCGCATCTGTGACCAAGACCAAGTCAGCATACCACCAAGAAGGACCAACCCCATCCAACAGGATTACCTGAGGATGCAAGAGGAAGCTATCTGAAGGGGTGTTCGTTTGCTAACCTGGATTGTATCCAAAAAACATAAAAATATGGCTGGCCATATCACGGCAGAATTCAACTCTCCTGTTTCCACCAGAACTGTCCATCGAGACAATAAATTATTGTGGTCTACAACCAGATTTTTACGGTTTATTGCCCAACCCCTTTTAAGTGTATTTCATGTTTGCAGAGATTGCATGAACAGTTTGCCATAGCTAGTCCTAACCACATGCTCAAGGCCAGAAAGCTTAGCAGAGCAGCTAATGCCCATCTGGGTAATAACGCAGTAGCCATCTTGAGTCCGGATATTTTGTATGCATAGGGTGAGGAGGACTGACTGCTTGGCAGACTCTCGTGCTCCCACACACACATACACGAACCTATAATTGCTTCAGAAGCCTGAGGCTGCTGCCTGTTGCCTCTTCTCCAGTCCATCCAGCTCCTGCTGGCAAACTGCACAGTCTGATTGATACCACCATTGTGAAGTGTCTGACTCGGGGTGACAATAACTCAGCCCATCTGTCTCTCACATGCCCATACAGCCTCTAGCCCCTAACAAACAAGACGGCCGTTTCGCTCTTAGCATCATGCCTCGACGTGGGTGTATGCAAATGCTTTCGTTATGGTGGACGGTGTTAATGCAAATTCAGTTGATCCGTGTCCCACACACAGTGGAGGATTGTGGTGAGCAGATTCAGTGATTAGTTTAGTAAACAGTGCTGGAGGGAAGCGCAGTTCCAATCTTCAACTTTAAGCACAGCACTTGAGTGGAGTGGTGGTCCTTCAGTTAACAGATGGAGATGTTTTCAGGAGGTGTTGCATATTTTAGTGTGGACTTTTATTAATCAAGTACTATAAAGAGGTACATTAAACTCTGTTACTCAGTTATTTGAACTATAGAACAGAGTATTTTACACTCACTTCCCTGTGTTATACTTTATCATGTCTTACTGTTATAAAATTAAGCCGAGCTTTCTCTTCTGTTGGGTTTAGCAGGGGTAGATCACTAGTTTGTTAACAAGGAAGCAGAAGATGGATAGAAGAGATAGTAAAAAGCCAGTGTTAGCTTTTAGCCTAGCACAGATCACTGTTTCCCACTCTTATTTTTAAAAAGCAAAGACATTTTGATGTTTGTTACTTTCCTATGACTTGTCATTTATGGTATGTGTTTGTTTGTGTTACAGTTTGGTCCAAAGACGCATGTGGAGTGCGCACGCTTCTCCCCAGATGGTCAGTACCTGATTACGGGGTCAGTTGATGGCTACATCGAAGTGTGGGATTTCACCACAGGCAAAATATGCAAGGTCTGTTAGCAGAGACCATGTTCTCTTATATTCTTATTGTATTATGTGGAGCCAAATGTGCAGGGGTTAAACTTGATGTTCAACTAATTTAGCCAATGTTAAATAGGCCAGAAGCTCTTTTATGCACTGCTGGATAGTGTTTCTGGGACATTTAAGCCAAAAGGGAAACCCTACCACGAGTTAATTTAAACTTTAAAGGCCTGTTTGTGTGGTTGTACTTAAATAAATTGCCCCCAAACAACATGAGTTGCTTTTTATTTTTGCTGTAGTTAGAAAACATTCATAGCAGTAACTGAATCATTTAATCATGATACTACCACATTTATCGGTGTGGAGCGACCCGCTCCAGTGCTGAAAAATATGTTTCCTCATTTAGTGCTGCCTTATTTTCTCTGGAGTGAGCATGCTTACCATTGCTTAACTCTCTGAGGTGTCAAAATATGGGTCACCTCAGCGCTCTATGACGTTCGTTCACACGCGTTCACGCGTGCTGCCGTACAAAAATAACGCTGTCCGACTTCCATCGCTGCTGTAGAATTTACAGTGGAAAAAGACACCAAGACACTTCGGGTTCATACTGTTTTATAGAGTATACACAGACTTACATTACATTCCTTTTATATGTTTTATGTGAAATATAATAATAAAATAGATTTATAACAATATTTTTTGGAGCATTCACTCTGTTCATTAATCATGAACTTCATGTACAATGTAAAGAACAACTTCCAGATTCCCATTATGTCAAACAACAAAAATGCATATGTAAGGTTTTGTGCAAGAGTAATATTATGCTAATTATCAGAATAACTTTTGGAAAGCAACATTAACTGTGAAACAAATTGGGGCACTTCCCTGTTTTACAAATACCAAGTCATCTAAACTGTATTTTTAATTGCAGGAATTATGGCAGATTTACACCGTAAGTGACTCTGACTGTGACTAACTGCTGCATGTGTGCTGCTGTCCCCGGTGGGTGTAGGATCTGAAGTACCAAAATCAGGATAACTTCATGATGATGGAGGAGGCTGTGTTGTGTCTGGCAGTCAGTAGTGACACTGAGATGGTGGCCTCCGGAGCTCAGGACGGCCAAATCCAGGTGCGTCTAAAGTCCTTTTTATGTCTTTTTTTTTTTTTTTTAAGCTGTGTGAACATGTTGGATCAAATTTTTTTCAAATCAGATTTGAATCATTTTCATATGCAGTCCTACATTTAGAGATTAGATTTACATTATAGAGATTGTTAAAGCTCCAATAAAGGAGTGGTGTCACTGGGGTGCAGTGAAAACATAGATCATTCAAGCCCATATGCCACCTTAAAACCTCTCAGTAAGTGAAGGGTGACCATTATTAAGGTATCATGCCATGTCAGCCATCAATCAAAGGGTAATACTCTGAAGAGTTCAATAAATTTGGTTTTAGTATACTGTAAAGTGCACTGAATCTCAATTCTGGCTCTTTGCGAGCCGAAACTGGAAGCTGAGGCACTCGTCTCTAAGGAACAGATGTGTCTGCGGGCCACCTTTAATTAATGTTGCTATCGAGCAAATTCATTATTTAATCTGTGTAACCACGCAGCATCTAATTATCATCGTAACCTAACTCCCTCTGCCAGAGTAAAAAGCACCTGAGGGTGTACATATCCAGGCTGCTCCTCAATAATATTTAACATGCCAGGTTTGGTGTCCACTGGACTAACATGACGTCTTACTCTTCCCAGGTATGGAGAATCCATAATGGCCAGTGTCTGCGCAAATTTGAACGGGCCCACAGCAAGGCAGTCACCTGTATCTGCTTCAGCAAGGACAACAGTCAGCTTTTGAGTGCCTCCTTTGACCAGATCATCAGGTTAAAACACACTCTTCAACTCTGTCATTTTCCCTCTTCATTCCTTTGGTTTCTTTGATTTGTTTTACACAGATGGAGATTCAAGATAACTCGGACCCACAATCCAGAGACTTTGCTTGGACCTGCACTCTAGAGACCCACTGACCTGACTCAGACTCATGCCCCAGATACAGTCGACTCAACTCAGACTTGACCCAGATTTGGACCATGACTTGGCTTGGCTTTAAATATTTGACTTGGGACTCAAGACTTCAATAGGACCCAAAACCCAGGGACTTAAGACAACTCAGATTTCCAACCCAGGGATTCAAGACTTCAATAGGACCCAAAACCCAGGGACGTAAGACAACTCAGATTTCCAACCCAGACATTCAAGACTTGAGCCAGACTTGTGCCATAGACACTACAGCATTACCTTTCACCAAAAACTCAAAACCCAGAGACCTGAAACAATTTAGACATACAATCTTAAGACTAGTTCCCTTAGACACAATCACGACACAAAACCTAAACACTCACTCCTCAAATACTTTTAATAATGGGATTTATACAACACAGACTAAAGACTTGACATAGAATTGCACCATAGACATTAAAGCCTTGAATAAGACTCACAACCTAAAGACTTAGCTCAGACTTGCACCCCCAAGACTCAGAATTATATATGGCAGTGTTACAAGTGTTGACCAGGGTTGAGACCCACTGGACTAACTTTATTGTTTTCATAGGAAATGAGTAGAAGTTATTGACAGACCTAGCTGTTGATCTTTCATGAAAGGCTATATTTAGTTCCAAGTAACATTATTTTTGTACAACACAGTCTCCTTCAGGGTGAAGATCCATTTCATTAATTATTAAACATTCAAATTGTTCTTAGAGTTGTTATGGTTGCAAACCAGAAATTATTTGTTAAAGGACCCTTGAAAAACCCTAATTTTAAGAGTGCGCTGAGTCTGAAATCTTTGTCATCAGTTGACACTGAATCTCAAACAGTCTTTGGCAGTTAAAAGCACACCCCGAGTGTCTGAGGCAGCTGTTAGGCCGTGGAGGCAAGACGGAAGCAAAAGGGGGGAGAGGAGGAGGAGCCGAAACGAACCAGTCCCTCAGCGCTCAGCATCATTAGGAAGAATTTAAGCACATGTTTGCACCCAGTGTCTCCTACTACTTCTCTCTCTCTCTCTCTCTCTCTCTCTCTCTCTCTCTCTCTAAGTGCCCAGACTGCGGCAGATTCTGCAGTGTCAGTGCTAGGCTCACGATGGGGCTCTGTATGCGTGTGGGCGGAGGCAAGTGTGAGGCTCCACGTGAGCACAGAGAGAGGAAGAGGGGGGCGGCTAAGAGAGATCAAGTGCGAGCAGATAATATGTTTCTATTCCTATCTTAGACGTCCAGGAAAGCAGGCGGAGCTGACGGATGCAGATGTTTCGCTAGGCCGATTCCTTAGAGAGAGGCAGAAAGAAAAGGAAGAAACGACAAGGCGGAGCTGCGAGTGGCTTTTTATTGACTACAGGCTGATGTATAGGCTTTATTTCTTTCTGAAGGTCTATCTGTCTTCTGTTCTGTCTGGTGCTTTAGTTCAGAAGCAGTATTGCAGCATTTATGATTTCTTGGGGCTAGAGAAGAGAGAGATATATTAGTCTCTTTTTTTTATATTTATCTTAGTATTGATCACAGCTGGATGTTTATGTATATAATAAACAGTCTTTGCCAGTACTCTTACAAATGAAGGTGCTTTAAAGGGTTCTTTGATCTTCATAAAACAGAGGTCTTCAAATATAAACCCTCAATCTAGTTCTCATTCCTGCACTTTTAGATCATTGGTGAGTGTGACACTACACTGCTATTCCCTGTTAAAAAGTGTTTGCCCTTCATGATTAATTTTTTTGCATATTTGTCACTAATGTCACTGATATTTGATGATGTTTATTGATGATGATTTTATTTAAAAACTGCTTGTTATGTTTACTTATGTTGTCTGACAGATAGTTATATATGTTTGATGATCTGAAATATTTAAGTACGAAATCGTATAGAGGAAAACACGTTTTCACACCACTGTATGTACACAAATAGGGGTATTGCATGGAGGTTTAGTTGTAAAATTCAATCTGTCAAGTAGTGGATATATTAGGCAGCAAATGGACAGGCAGTTCTTGAAGGTGATGTGTTGGAAGCAGAAAAAATGGGCAAGTGTAAGAATGTTTTGACAGAAACCAAACTATGATGTCTAGAAAACTGAGTCAGAACATTTTTTAAACAGCAGGCAGGTCTTCAGGGGTTTTCTGGTATGCAGTGGTCAGTATCTATTAAACGTGCCACAAGAAAGTGAACTGCCTGCAAACCGACCATTGAGGCTCATTGATGCTCATGGAGGCCCCACCTCAGAACTAGCAGGACTTAAATAGTTAGCTGTTCAGAAACCACAGGACACCATCAGAGGTCAAATGGTTAAATCTGCTGTGGTAGCACAAAGAGGACCTACTCAATATTAGTGTATATTAAGGTCAGACTATATGAAAACTTGTTATTCATATGTCCATCTGTTTAACCTACAGCAGTTTAGCGTCACCCACTCACACTCAAATTATAAACGGTGTTTAGTTCCATCTCTGACTTTTTGAATGAGGCAAAATGCACAGCAGCCAGTCATATCAAATGTCATTGCATGTTTCAGTCCTGAATATATATATATATATATATATATATATATATATATATATATATATATATATTCTAGCACAAAGCCAAGGTACAAGTCATTTACAAATACTATTTATATTCTTTAGAATTCATGGACTGAAGTCAGGAAAGATGCTGAAGGAGTTCCGAGGTCATGCGTCCTGCATAAACGACATCACCTTCTCCCACAACGGCCACTACATCATCAGCGCTTCAGCAGACGGCTCAGTCAAAGTAAATCCTCATTTGATTTGCATGTCTAACACGACTGCTTAGCTCAGCAGCATGCTGTCTCTGTTGTGCCATATGCAGCACAGGCTCTTCACTCAGAAAGATAACACGTCCATTCCTCAGGTCTGGAACGCAAAGACGACAGACTGCATCAACACCATCAAAACGCCAGACGTCCCCGAGGGTGCAGACATCACAGTCAACAACGTCGTTCTGGTGCCCAGAAACCCAGAGCACTTTGTGGTGTGCAACAGGACCAGCACAGTCGTCGTGATGAACATACATGGTCAGGTAATTATCAGGCAAAGATATGTTCAAGATTTGTCCAAGGTTTCCATACGCTATATACCATCCCATCTCACCATTAACTTTATAACTCATCCTTAACGTATTGTATGGAAAGATAAAAAGTATTGAAAGCGTTATCACGGTATTACATGTTTATCTGCTCCAGAGAGTACATTTTAGTTGGTAATCCATCTCTACAGGGACTAGACAGACAGCACTTGTTTAATGGGTGCGATGTAATGTACCTAAATGCCTAAAAGCAACATTCTTTAGAAGGATGTCCACACACATTTGAAGACATCATTTATGAAGAGCATGGGTACTCCTGGAATCCCTCTATTTTTGGGAAACCCATCCATTTAGCTGCTTAACTAACACGGTGCTAAAACACAACACCTCATCTTGCCCTTGCTTGCCAAGTTACCAGTATATCCCCAAGACGGTCGTCTCTCCCACTCATTTTTTTGCTCGCTGACTCACTCGCACTCTGAGCCCACTTCCTCCACCTCCTCAATCTTTCACTCCATCTGCTCCTTTTCTCTCTTTCTTCCTCAGTTCCTCCCTCATTATTTCTAACTCTGTCTCTCTTTTTTCTCACTCTGCAAGGTACTGAGGAGTTTCAGTACAGGTGTGCGGGAGGGTGGGGACTTCGTTTGCTGCACATTGTCCCCTCGTGGAGAGTGGATCTATTGCGTGGGAGAAGACTTTGTGCTCTACTCGTTCAGCACCATCACCGGCAAGCTGGAGAGAACTCTCACAGTAAGGGTTCTTCTTTATATATACATAAAGAAAATAGTCTACAGCACGGGTCACCAGTCTTTACTGTAAAGCGTTGTGGCAAAGGAACTAGTTATCGCGTCTCATGACTTAGGCCATGTACCATCCAAATGCTAAACTTACCTGCAGGATATGTTTGTCAACCCTCCTGCATTGAATATGGATGTCATTTCTATTAAAGTCACTAATCAAGGACAGTTTTAGCCAGATGCTGCCAATCATGATTATTACCACACACTGTGCTGTTCACTGTGGGTGGTAATGCCTTCTTTGACATATTCTCAATCACATTTGACACTGTGGATTGAGGAATACGACTTCTGAAATAGAATGTCTCATCATCCATCTGGCTCCCACTATCAGGTCTCAAATACCAATAATTCATATTGCCTTCCATGAGCATGCTGGCCTTACAAGATAACACCTCACAACAAGACTTTTACATACTGCTGTCCCAATATTTTTATCCATATACTGTAAATCGGATCTTTCAAATAAAGCTAAAATGAAAAGCAGTAGGGAAATCTCTGGATGTCTGCAAATCATTTTCTCATATACACAAAATATTTTCATATATTTACAGTATTAAACTATTAATAAAAGATCCTGGCTTCATCTATACAGTCTTGAAATTCTTTACTATCCACTAATTATGCAAATCTATCTCCTTAGGTGCATGAGAAAGATGTGATTGGCATAACCCACCACCCTCACAACAACCTCATCGCCACGTACAGTGAGGACGGCCTGCTGAAGCTATGGAAACCCTGAAGCCCCTCCGCTCGGCAGCGCACACACTTAAAATTGAACAACATCGTCTACATTTGTGTAGTGGTTCTGATTCTGTGGTACCTCTGTACATTCAGGTCTCTGGAGCTGCATTAGTAATTAGTCTGACATCTGAAAGTCTTCCATTCGGCACCAATGAAGGTCAAATTCAAAGTTATACAATTTGCACCTAGTCTGGGTATAGTCTCCATATCCAGCAAGTTAACTGAAGGTGTCTGGTAGGTGTGGAAAGACTAACCATCGAAATTTGAGATCTACCTGGGTTGAACCAAATTAACCAGGCCACAAAATGAGAATAAAAAAAAGCATAGAAACTCGCCATATTTTTGGCTTTACGAAGCCAATCTTTCTTCTCTGAAGACCCCGCCCCCCTGCATGAACATAGTGGCATACTCTTTGTGACAGGATCTCTGTAGTGTCGTCTATGTCAGTATATGCATGCCAGTCGTAGCCAAATGAAACTACATATACTGGTTTTCCTCCTAGACAGTGTCTCAAATCGACTAGACATAGCGTTTGTAATCGTTACAAAGCGAGGCAGACATACGAGGGTGTACAAGCCTGGAGTATGAAGGAACTAGGGCTGTTCCAATGGTAAGAACATCTGTAGATCCTGTAGAGGGGATTAGCTTCAATTTAAGGGAGTTTACAGCAAGGCCCAAAACTGGAGCCAGCACTAGATGTACTTACTAATGAACATTCTGAGGTGGACACGTGGTGAAATGTTCGATTTCAGTCCAATTTGTGTGAAGGATTGGTGTGTTTTAACACTTGACCCCACACTTGCATGCAACATAACCTTTGTTATGCAACAATGGAAATATGCTGTGTGTGTAATGTATGTATTAAGAGTTAGATTTTTGGTATTTATGAATATATAGGCATACTTTTTGACAGGCACTCTTTTTATTTTGACAAAAAAGTCAACAGAGGTTAAAGTGATTTTACTATGTAAATTCATTAAGTGGTATTGAAGTATTGGAACATGAAGTGATTCATTCCTCCAGCCTTTCGTTATCGAGCTTGTTTACACTGAGACGTTTGATTTGGATTATTTTTTCAGCTACAAAAAAAAAATCACTGCACATTATGTGAGAAATTGCCAGCGCACTGTTACTGTCACACACAGGTCAAAATTTCCACCCACACTGACATTTTGAAACTGTGGCAAACGTATTCTGCATTTCCAGTGCATACAGGATCTGTGGTGGCTTGTTAAAATACAGGCCACTGAGGCCAGGTTCAGTCTCAGGTTGCCATAAGCTTCACGGCTCAATAAAGTCTAACTGTTCCTACTCAATATTTGTATTTTTCTATGGTACAGTGCAAACTGTATACTTTTTTTTTTTAGAAAGTTGACATTTTTGGAGAAAGTACAAAAAGGTTGAGGCAGGCTATAATTATTCATTAAATATAAATAAACCTACATGCATTCTGCTTATTATTATACAAAATAAAAACTCAAACAGCCATTAAGCGCAGGTAACAGAGATACATACAAATACAAACATACAAATGCTTACATTATTGGTCCTAATAAAACTGGCCCCAACATGGCACTCAAGAAACAAAGACCACAATTTTCACAGATTTAGAAAAGTACATATTAACAACACATAAAAGCTAGTAATGTTTTAAATATTAAGAGGTTTTTTTTGCAAGTACGTGATTAAAAAAAAAAAATTGCATCCATTGCTGAAAAACACAGATTTTGAGAACAGGGAATGATTGCCTCTTAACATATTCTCTTTAAGGCCTGGCAGGTTAAGGATTCTGTGACATGTAGTTTGGCTGACAAAAAAAAGCTTTCTTACAGAAAGTTTAGATGGGTTGATAAAATGTGCTACTCTGAAAGGCAAATTTTATTTTTGTCTCTCAGTTTCATTTGCATACGTTTGCTGTAGTTTCTAGAGAAATAAGTCAGAATCAACAGAGATGAGAGACTGAGAATCATCTTAAGTAGTAAATCTTTTGGCACAATTAACATTGCAGGGAAAGGCTGTTAAAAGATAAAAAAATGAAACCTTAGTCAACTTAGAATTATTGTGCAAATGCTGCGACACAAAGAAAAACGCTCGACATCTAATCAAACCTAAAATCTTAAAGAAAAGAGCTTTCCGTTATTAGTCCATGATCGTAATCGACTCTTTTAAAATACTGAACTAAAGATTCTCTTGCCAAAAGGCGAAAGAATGTAGCATCGACTGCAAACAGCAGCACCATAAAACAGGCTTTTTGATGCATTTCTGATTTCATTTAAACAAATTATAATAAATGAAAGTAATAATTTTTCCCATAGCCCTGTATACTTCTGAAATCAGTTCCACTAATCTCTCACAGATTTGGGGTGAAATGCTCCATTCTAGAGAAACTTAAAAACCCTATTTCTGTCCACACAAAGATGTAAATGCTTGCATGAGCATGCTTGCCCAGTATGGAATGATGGTTATAAAAAAAACTTATAAAAAAAAAAGTTCACGAAATTCACAAATTCAAGAAACACAAAGGTCTAGTCCTAAATGACATACTACTCCCTGAGTAGTATAACATACAGGTCAGGAAATTACTCTTAATCCATACAATTTAGAAATACATTTGTTATTTAACATTATTTACATTTCTAGTAGTTATAGTTCTAGAACTATCTGCATGTAATTCACTACATAGGGTGTAAAGAGGTATTTAAGATTTAGCCAAAAACATGCATTTGTTTTCATGAAGCACAGTTTTCCCATCTTCACCTCAACTCTGAAAATATATTTTTTTATAAATTCCTGTATTCGAGAGCATTTTTAAAAAAAGTTAAGTTTTCAGTGACCTTAAGCAGCATTTTTATGTGGACAGGAGGCCAAAATGCAGAAATAACGCGAAAAATCCGAATACATGTGCATGTGGCCTTACTTTCAGAACAAGAGTTGTTCACAGTGGTGGTGAATGGAACAAGAAGTATAAAAAGTATAGAAACTAAAAGCTACACCAAATAAATTTAGAATAAAAACACTAAATACTATAATACATAATGTATTGTTTTATGACAGCATTTAGAAAACATTTGGATTACAATGTATTTTTTTTAAATCCCACATTTTGTTTTCAGATTGAGCAAGATTTTATCACAAACCAAGACTTTTGTAGGCAACTGTTTTCCTTCACCACCACAGTCAGTTCCTCAACAATGAATCATTTCACACCAAACTCATTCTAAAAAATGTTTGGAATTGATAAAATTCTCCATTTAAAAGTAAAACTGCTCTCAGAAATTTGTGGAAAATCTGCACACTTTCCAAAATAGCACAACTCCAACCAGTCATCACTAGGGTTGCAGCGGTAACCGGTTTCACGGTATACCATGGTATTAAAATGCACGGTTATCATACCGTGTGTATTTGCTTATTACCGGTAAAACGCATGCCAGCGGACAAACTCACCCGCGCATGCGCAACTCTGCTCCGCTTCAGCTTCTCAGCATACAGCGGTGAGAACAGCAGAAAGTGCATCAGACTAAACAAATCTCCATCCGCCTAAAAAAAGGCTAAACTAAAATCAGCAGTGTGGGACTATTTCGGATACCCACCGAACGCACCCGAGGATGGTTATCCGATTTGTGATCAATGTGGAGTCACAGCTAAAGGTGAACATACGTTCATACCTATTCTCCCATCTCCGAGAACACCACCCCGCTGTGCAGCGCAAAGTATGTGTTTACTTTATAATTTTAATCTGAACCTAAATAAAACCTCTTTGTAGTCATGCACAACCCATGCGGTAAGCGCCCGCAAAAGCGCTGAGTTATCCGAAATTTGGGCACGCAGGTACAGGCGTGAAGTGCGTGCTACGATGGATTCACGTGTCCGTGTAAAGGTCCTGGCCGGACTGGATGTGAAAGACGCCATTCATTTACATGCGTTCATTTTCTAATTCTGACGTGCCTGTTTTTCATATGTTAAAACCAGACTCGGTGTGAAAGCCTTAAAATAGAAATCTCTATTGTGAGGATCATGTCAGAAATAAATCCCCTCTTTCTGCAGTATCTGGTTATATACCAACTTGGCAGTAAAACGGACGTTTATAACAGTTGTTGATCAGACACTGACCCAGGCTCAGTTTATCAGATAATAAATAATTTAAACTTAAATAATTGTACTGAATATTTTAAATACAGGATCTTTACTTCTTAGAGTACATGTAATGTGTATAACGTGTGTGTGTATGTGTGTATATATATTATATATATTTACATATATATATATATATGTATATATATTATATATATTTACATATATATATATATGTATATATATATATTTTATATACACTCTTAATGCCCTTAAGAGTAGTGCAAAAACCTGGTTTCCTTCACCTGGTGTACACCTTTTTTTTTTTTTTAAGGAGACATTAAAATTATAATTGTTCCAGGTTTCTACAATAAATAGTTAATTGAACAAAAAACCTTTGTTGTAATTTCTTTAAGGGTGATACCGTGATAACCGTGATACCGCGGTATTTTCTGAGACGGTTATCATACCGTGAAAATCTCATACCGTTGCAACCCTAGTCATCACAGTATCATTAGGGAAAAAGTACAGTGGCACGCTGTAGAGCACACAGTGCCCACAAAAGCAGCAAAAACAGAACCTGCCTTCAGTTTTTGAAGCTTGTGTCGTCACTGGCAGATTCATTGTGTTTGTGCTTTCACTTTTGGCAGCTGATGTGGGACGTTCCACAGATATCTGAACACAGTAACATTTCAGAAACTGCATCCCACACAAAACTAGCAGATCGTCTGAACAAGTTTCTCACATAAAGGCTCTGGACTGTAGATTTTTGTACTTTCGTGCACAGTAGTGAATCGAAACCAAATAAGATGACATCAGTCACAAACAGAAAGAGGTCCCATAAACAGGCAAATCAGGAGAATTGTTTTAGAAATGCCATCTGCTCTAACCCCCTAGTAGCCCCAATCTCTCTTTTAAAACTCAACCATGAACTATAAACCATGAACCATGAGTGCATTTACGGGGGGAAACAGAAGGCAGGGGAGGCATGGCATTATAAGCAATAAAAGTCCTACGAGGTCTGACACTGAACCCCTCCACCTGGGTGAAAGTCCTCTTCCTCCTCTATGTAGTGGTGTTGGCGCCGTCGATGGGAGAGATCACAGTCCTCGAGGTCAGCGTAAATGTAGAGGTCATCTTCCATGCTGTCGGACTCGCTTTTCTCCCGCGTGTCAGGGAAATACTGCTCCAGCTGCTTCAGTTTGTCTACAGGGAGGAAGTTTGCCTCAGGGAAGACAACCTGGGGGGTGGATCGGGGTACCATCAGTTAATCAGTGTATTTTCATAATATTCTAATGTGCTGTCTTTGCATTGTAATAAACTTTTTTTTTATTGTTTTCCTACTAATTATAACGCTATAAAACATAATTATATTAATTATCACAACAAGACATCACACAGCTAATAATCTATAAAATAAGCAGAGGCTGCACTCACATTAAAGTGGATGATAAGTCTGCCTTTCTCGAATGGCCGACGGTATATAGGCATCCCCTCGTTCAGTACACACTTCTTATCGCCGGGTCTAATTAATTCGCCTGCTCGAGAGAAAGAAGGAGAAAGCGTGAATAGAATATGCAAGAGTGTCTGAATAGAATGTGCAAATATATCACCACAGAAAACTAAAAATTTGGTAAAACACTGACACTAGAATCAGCCAAACTGTTCATCTGTATTTGTCTATATTATTTATATTTTAAGGAAAATAAAGCCTGCATAATTGTGCGATTAGGATTTATTTATTGTCTAACTATAAACAATGCTATAAGTGCAGAAGCTTTTTTGGCTTCGTTCACATTACCAGCCTGAAATTAGGCAGCTATTTACAGTCATTTTAAATCTCTAAGAATAGACAAAAAGATCAAAAACATATTTTAATTCCCTGATAAATCTAATAAAAAAAACTCTTGAATAGTTTGTAACAATCAAGTAAGTAAAGCAAAATAAAAAAACATTTTTCTGTTGATTCTGTCTAGATATCTCACATTACTGCAGATACAATAATGGTTACCTGGATGTGATCTAATAAGGAGAACTCTGTTGTCCAGTGCATTGACAGGTTTCTCAAAGCCACACAATGACTCTACAAGCTGAAGATCCATGGTCATGATCAGGTCCTCATCGTGTCTGTGTAGAAGTGTGACATATGTTAGAGTAATATTACAATGTATTAAACAAAGATCACAAAATAACATGTCAAAAATCTGTAGGCCTTTTAACTGTCTATTGCACTTATATGAGCATGTCCGTCACTATATCAAAACATGCCTTAGATGGTTTTCTCGTGAGCTTACCTCGTGAACACAGGATGTTCCCTCTGATTTAAGACAATAATGATATCTCCAGGTTCTAATCCAGGCTCCTGGTCCCCTTCCCCGTGGAAAACAATCTTCTGTTCATCTTTCATGCCTGTCAAACATAATTTAGTTTTTTTTATTATTATTATTAGTACATATGCCATACTTGGAACTGCAGTTCAGTTCACTAGGAGTGGAAGTCTACAGTCTACAATCTTACAGGTTTTGTTATGCACTTTATGCTTTTCTAAGCCAGACAAGCCCCAGTCCACACCTCCTTACCTTTATCAATGTGCACTTCCAGAATCTTTTTCTGTCGCAGGATTTTGCGTCCAGCGCAAGCTTTACAGCGGTCACGGTGGCTCAGGCGTTGACCTTGGCCGTGGCAGCCACCACAGATGGTGGAGATCTGTTGGACCATGCCAGGAACCAACTGATGTAGCCTAACCTGCACCCCAGTGCCCCTGCATGACGGACACACTTCCATGGCTCCTTTGCAACCCCCACGTCCTAAACAGTACAGCATGTGTTAATAACTAAGTACCTGAAACACTTAGAGCTTACCACATTAATCCATGTATAATGATTTTTTTTACCTTCACATTTTTCACAGATGACATTTTTCTGTACAGCCAGTTTTTTGGTGGCTCCATTGTAAAGCTCCTCCAAAGACACTGTCAGCTGGTGAACTACATTCTTCACTGTGAAATTAAAATCACATGATGTAATTTACAATTTACTCCAGTGCTTCCAATAATAGAGACTCCAAGATCTGTACTGACCCCTGTAGGTCAAAACCACAAATGACAACAAACCCTTTCCTATGCCTTATCAAAGGATTTGGTTTTTATTTTGAATATTTTGTTTTACTCTATTAATTTGTATCGAGTACAACATAACTAACTTGCAGTAATAAATATTATAAAGTCTATGCAAGACTGAAATGCTACCAGAAATAAAATACAAAATAAAAATAAAAATTAGATGTTTACATTTGAATTGTACCATTTATATATTTTTGTTTACTTTTATTGTTTATTGTTACAATTTTAGAGGTCGGTTGTAGTCCTAAGTAATTTATTTAATCTACTGTATTTCTAACCTGTTTGTCCAATTAAGGCTAACCCAAGATAATTGTATATTTTCTACATTAAATAAATGCTTAATTTCTACAAAAATGTAATAAAAAGTATATTTTTCTCCATAGATAATATCAGTAGTTCAATTACAATAAATGCTAACAATATGTTGCACAATCAAGATGAGCCCCAGCCCTACAGATCATGGTCTACTTATGGTAATTTGCAGTAATTCACAAAAAAAAGTTAATGAATATAAAAATATTAGTCATTTAGTATTTAGTTATTTTTTCTTATTTGAAACCATAATTGTCTACGTCAAACTTACTAAAACCATATGGGTGTGATAAAAACTACATTAAAATACAGTCTGTAAACACATTTAATTTCTTAAATTCCCATTACACTTAATTACACTAACTATGCACAGCTAGGTTTAAGGTTTTAGGCTACTAAAATGATAAATATTTTTTTCCTGTATGTTTAACATTTCTACATGGCCTAAATCTACCCATTACAGGTGAATAAGAAAAATAAATGAAAAAGACACCTATTTCAACGTTTTGATTTATATGTGCTAATTTTAGTTAACACACAACCATCCAACATGATTTTACACAAGGCATCAAATTTATCATAAGTCGCATAACAACGACTCTGGTGGGACTCGAACCCACAACCTTTGAATCACATCTCAAGTGCTTGACTAGAAGTCCAATGCGCTATCCATTGCGCCACAGAGCCACCTACTGAGCCCTGCTAGTAAACACAACCCTGAAATCCACCAAGACACCCGACCCTTTAGCACACTTGTGCTAGTGAACTTTATAAGTACCTTTCCTCTCTCGCTGCATGCGGCTCCCTCCACCAAAGAACAAGTTAAAAATGTCAAGCGGGGAGCCAAAGCCCCCCCCTCCACTTCCATTGCCTCCTTCTTTAATGGCCTTCTCTCCTCCTCGATCATACACTTCTCTCTTTTTTGCATCTGAGAGCACTTCATAGGCCTGGGAAATCTGTTTAAACTGCAGCGAGAAAAGGAGACACATGCTTTGGTCATTTCACAAGGACAGAAAAGTTTATTACAGCCTTATGACTATGGTATTTCTGCTTAAATCTAAATAACAAAAATGCATTTACAAGTACAAAACTGAAAGTGCATTTCGCTAAAACAATGACAACTGACAGCCACTCACCTTCTCCCCTTCTGTTGGATTTTTATCTGGGTGGTATTTCAAGGCCAGCTTGCGATAGGCTTTTTTCAGTTCATCAGGGCTTGCATTGGGTTTTACACCCAGCAGGTCATAAAAACCTGTTTCCTTCACCATGTTGACCACCAAACAGTTCAAACTGTGGAAAGAAAACCATAAAGAGCTGGGAAAGATAACTAAAATAAGCTTTTTATTAGCAGCGTAGCTAACTAACTTTTTATTTTGACAGGAAAGTCTATAAATTACAAATAGCTCTCTATATATTTGGGAGACCGTGTTCATCTATATTGACCTAAGTTTAAAAGCTTGCTAGCTAACTTATCAAAGAATTAAGGTTAGAAACATCAGCAACCTAGCTAGCTAACCTAGCTATAACTTACATCTAGCTCACTTCATTAGCTCGCTAAGTCTCCGCCTATACAGATGACAACTGAAGTTAACTACCAAATTAACCTGTCTACTTTACCTAACTAGCTAAGCTAGCTAGCCAATTAAGCTCACTACCCGAACTATTGTCACATGATTCCTGTAGTAGATTATGTAGCAAGGTAGCTAGCTAGCTACCCTTTCACGGCGTTGAGACATTAGCCGGCTAGTCATCTACCTATGTAACATAACAGGGCTATGCTAGTTAGCTTAGCCAGGTTGCTAGCTAGCTAGCTACCGCTCTGTAAGAAGATTATGAAAATAAGCACGTGTTCATTTACTTTTACTTTCCCCAACATGACAGAGTCATTATTTCAATATTATTTAGCAAAAATGTAATGGATAAATGTCTTACAGTGAGCGGCAGTGCTGGCCAGGCTCTTCTCTTCGACCTGTGTGTGTAAGGTTGCTCCTCTTCAGCCAGACGAAGGAACTTCTAGAAGCTTCCAGGGAGCCTCTGCTCCCTGGAAAGATGTTCAGCTCCTACTAAGCATGCGTAGTGCAGGCTTCAAGCATTTTTTTATTTTTATTACGAGCTAAAGTTTTCCACTATAATAATAATAATAATAATAATAATAATAATAATAATAATAATAATAATAATAATTAATATAATATCACATTTCTAAAAAAACTGCTGTTCGTTTGAGTAAGTAGGTAAATAACTAAATAAAAAAGTAATTAATAATTTATTTATAGATCACTCTTTTTAAAGCAAAGTGCCGTACACATGTTATTCAATAGCAGGGTCATTCTAGTACAGTTTAGAATCGATGGTACCAATGCCACCGTATTGAGAAACAAATTAAGGACGTTAGCTACTTAGTTTTCACCAGCATCCACCTACTCCACCGTTCACAAACCTGAGTGACCCTGTGTCCATTAACCCCTGGATCTGCAGCCTTATCTAAAGAGACAAAAATAATTACCAAAAGCTAAACTAAACAAATACGTTTTCAGTTTTGAGACTGAGAATGTGTGAGACTGATAATATCCCGAACATATTCAGGGATATTATTCCAGAGTTGGGGAGCTTTGAAAGAGAATGTTTTTTTGCATTAGCCTTAGCCTTTCGACTATGCCGCCGAGACGCTACCCATTCGCCCCGCTGTGAGGGCGGAATCGAGGGGGTACTAGCTCTCTAACTCTCACCTTGTTTCAGTTGAAATTAGAAATTTACACAAACAAACTGCAGTAGCAAACAGCTAATCCAGCAAACCTGAGGAAAAAGTCTATAAAAGTAGACTGAGAGTGGATTAATAAGTGTGTAGAGCAAAAAGGAAGCAGAGTAAAAGAGAGTAAACAAGAAGAAAACAGAAAAATGTATAAGCTAAAGAGTAGAGCAAGCTAACAGCAGCACACCAGCAACATAACCTGATATTGTTTTCACATTTTCACTCGTATGGGAATCTCCCTGTTTTTATATTTTCTGTACTTTGATACAATTAGTACTTTGATACAATTAGCTAGCAGTTGGACAATAATCCCAAAATAATCCTATTATCTCCTTCACTTAATACTTAAAAGTCCTTACAATAAGTAATACAACTGTAATATGTAATGTAAAATGGTTTTTGGTGGTTTAATTTATATAATTCGTATAATATTAATAGTATATCACCATTAGTAATATAATAATATAATATCTGATATTTATTAACGCTCTATTACACGAGCTTTTTTTTATGTTACTGCAATGTCAGGTTTTTGTTTGTAAACAATTTAAACAGGCAAATGCTGTATACACATTTTTATACATTTATATATTCATGCACATATACACATTTTATTTCATAAAGTTATTTCAATTTTAACCATTAACAAAAATATTTATTTTACTTTTGTTCACTGTAACACAAAAAAAAGTTGAGGCTTAACAAAATCAAAAAGTGCGACTCCGGTGGGACTCGAACCCACAACCTTTGAATCACATCTCAAGTGCTTGACTAGAAGTCCAATGCGCTATCCATTGCGCCACGGAGCCACCTGTTGCTCAGGGGGAAGAACTGCGCCTATGAAATAAACCCACGTGCGAACTAGCTAAAACAACGGTGTTATTTTCAGTAGAGGAAATATATATTATAAAAACAGCACAACGGTTGGGGTTGAAAATGGCATGGCTGTATTACCAAAACACACATTTCTCATGTTTTTAACTTGAATAGGTCATTCAATTGATACACAGGTTATTGTACGATATGTTTTCGGGAGCTTGAGTTTGTAAATTCTTACAGTCTTGGAAGAGACTGTGTTGTTTTTGTTCAGTAATAACAATCAAATTATGCAAGTCTGTTTTTTCTAGTTTTTCAAGTTAATTGCAATTCCTGGAGTTAAAAAATATAACCTATAACGTTATATACACTGCCATCCACGAACGAAGCCCTGCATCAGCAGTTTTAAGGTGGACTGAAAAATTCCAACGCGTCGCAAAACGTGACCGCTTGCGTTTCTGGTTTTAAGAAAAACTCATCGTTGTTAAGTTGTTGGGTTGTAGTAATACGGTTCGAAAATAGTAATATACTGTATGTATGTATACACTTCTTTGTGAAAAGCACTCTCTGTTTTCATTGTTTTTCACTGTATTAAGCCCAGTACATAGCCCTGAAGCCCGGATAGCTCAGTCGGTAGAGCATCAGACTTTTAATCTGAGGGTCCAGGGTTCAAGTCCCTGTTCGGGCGCAAAGTTTTTGCCACAATTTTCAACTCACTGTTCATTTACATAATATATTTATATAACATTAGCATATTTTTGGTAAAATACTGTAAAATAAAATAGATATGACTGCACTATATAAAATATAAGACAAGAGAACATCCTTTTTTAAAAATACAAAGCCATCATAATGCTTTAGCTTGTCTTTACGACTGCACTTCAGGATACTTTAAAAGTTCATGTCTTAAATTAGACTAGAACATTACTCAAATAAGGCTAGTCACTGTATAGCACCTTTACCTCTTCACAACACAACTGATGCTCTTAAACACATTCGAATAAATAACTCTTGATGACGCACAGCTGTTAACTGAAAGCCTGAATTCCAGGTGACTTTACCTAATAAAGCTGACTGAGAAAATCCAGCCAAGATGTGCTGAGCTGTCATCTAAGCAAGAGGTGTTACTTTAAATAACCTAAAATAATAATAATAATAATAATAATAATAAAAACATTCTTACCCTTACTCTTGTGTTGATCTTCATAGTCTTGGTGGCTTTAGTATTAATCTTAATCATCAATGCAAAAAAAAGCACTGAATTTAACAGCATGTGTCCAAACACACTTTTTTTTTCTTCTTGGTATTAATTGCAGTTGTTAATGTTAACAGCACTAGTTTTTATTGTTTTAGCATCGTCTCGGAGATGCAAACTTTTATGATGCATTACACAAAAGAAAAGTTCACACTGTGCTCAATTTCTAACACACACATACATACCAGGTAATATTACTGCAAGCACATAGAATTACTGATTGTCTGGTGACTTCTGATGAAATCTGTTTATGTATTCCTTTTTATTTCATAATAGATTGCAGTACAAAATATACTATGCCATGTCATTTTTCTGAATATTGCGATTCACTGGAATTTGGCAGTAACCCAATCAATGGGTTTACATGCTCCTGGGTAATCGGCTAATTACATAACTCAGGAACTCATCAGATGCCTATTTTGCATCCGGTCAATAATTTCACAAAAGCACGTGTTGTAAAGTTCAAACTTCCTGACACTTCTTTTTGTAGCCATGTATTTGTTTCATGATCTTAATAGAACAAAATGCTGCAGCTCTTGCAGTTTTCTTAATATTGTTGCAAAGAAGGAAGATTTTACTGCAGAAACCTTGGGCATAACTCTTAACCCTCACTGCTGCCTGTAGCAATGGATGCACATGTGCTTGTGAGTGTTCATGTTCACAATTATTTATGGGTTTAAATGCAGGGGCCAAATTCGATCTGTGTAGCTTAAGCATGGACACTGGTTTGATTGTTGTGGTACATGTTCCTCTTTAATGATCAGAAATCTAATCATGATTAGATGAGTGTAGGAAACATTTTAATTCAAACTAATCTAAACCCACAGTGCAAGACCACACAGTTCTGTGGAGGGGTAAAATAAATAAATACATAAATAAAAGGCTAGAGTGAAAACAGCCTCAGATGTTAAATAAGGAACTGAAGGGTGTTGACCCTATGCAGCCACTTTTTATCTTTATTATATAGATTAATCATTAAGGAGTATACCTGATCAACAACTCTTACCTTCTTTACCACCACACCTTTCTCCACCCAGTTTTGCTCTTCTTCTTTAGTAAACTTCATCATCAATAGCCTGTTCACCACCATCTTTCATACTGCTCTCTTCTTAATATATAAAACCCTCACCTCATTTGAGTCCTGCTCCTCATCTTCATTAATGCTCCTGCCTTTCAGTATCTCTCTTCTCCCTCAGTAACTGTAATCTTCATTTGCTTTCATACCCTTCGCTCCACCACTCTACATATCTACAAAAACATCTGCTTTCACTACATTTTGATTTCAACTATACAAATGTCCAGAGTTAATTATAAAACTGATATCCATTGAGTAAAACTTTATCATAATTTCCTATTAAAACAAATTGTGCGCTACCTGCCTGCTTAATTCCTGGGTTCTGTTTTTCTTCTGACTATCCTAGCAGATAGAAAACAAAATCATCAGATCATCAGTTTTATACAATAGAAATACTTTTAATTTCATGTTTTATCACAGGCATCAGTGTTAACAAGATATTTAAAAATGCAGATTAATTCCTCTCAGTTTCAACCTCCATCTAACACTTACACACACACACGTACACACACGCATGCACGCACGCACGCACACACACTCTGACAGACATACCTAACTTAGAACCAGGAGGGGAAAAAGAAAGTGACAGTTTTCTGCTGGATTAAAATCATTATCAGCCCTAAACATTACTTCTCCAACACACAAACAAATGTTTGTGCACACATATGCACATACACACCCACACAGACATTAACAGTCAGACTCTCTTCAACAGCGACACGATGTGTGAAGTAACTTCTACCTGGACAAGGCAGTAATCCTAGAAGGAGAAAAAAAAAGGGAAAACAAGAGCTGTTAAGACAAAATTTGAACTGAAAAGTCAGATCTCTGTGTGAATGGCATTCAATAGCATTTGAATCCGTTTCACGTCTGAAAAAAATATATATTTTTGGGATACTTTCACCTGCTGTGTGAATGCAGGCAAAGAGAACAGGTAAAGGAGGAATGACAAGAGATTTTAGTCTTTCCAATAAAATTTTGGCAATTTCACAATCATTTGTCAGTGCATGGCTGCATGAAACTGTATTGAATCATTGTACCCAGGTCTTTGAAGAAAGCCTGAGTATTAGCAATTTTAAATTCCATTCTAACCATTCATGTGTTTTGCAAATTCCTCGTCCACTATACAAGGTTCATACACTTAACAAATACATTTCCATGATTTTTCCATGACTTTTCTAAGCCTTCAAAAGCTTTTAAAGAGTAAAAAAAAAACTGTATAGCTCACACTGGCAGCTTCTTTTTTTTTTGCTTTGAGTGTTTTGTTTGAGAGAAAACTCACTGTAGCTTCTCCTGCAACAGCTCTAGTCTCTGCCTGTCCACATAACGGGAAAAGAGGGAGAGAAGATTGGGAGGAGTAAAAAGAGGAGGCGAGAGGGATGAGGAGGGGACCTTCAAAAGCTCCCTCGTCACTGAGAATACCAACTCTGTCCTGGGTTGAGAAGACAAAAATAAACAAGTGTGAAACTTGGTATACTGGAAAGAGACACAATCAGCTTAATAAATGCCCAAATACTGAAGTACATACCATCGATTGTCATCCATGAGTTGACAGTTGGGATCAGAGCTCTGCATTCTCTCACCCTCACTCAGAATCAGATAAAGCAGCGTCACACCAAACTGAGATGAAGGGGAAAAATGTGTTAAAGTACAAAAATACACATGCAGAATGAAATTCAGAATGAAAATCAGATGAAAGATGTAATTTGTGAAATAGTGTAAGTAATGCAATACACATTTCAATGTGCACATCTGTATATCTGCTTATTCATGCAATTACCTAACCAAACAGCAATTAAACACAAACTACATGCAGGCGTGAGCATCAACCAACAATCAGAATGCACAAAATCATGATCTGTGATTAAGCATGGCACAACTGTTGCCCTCAGCACACCTAGTTTAACAGTGTTTTTCACAACATACATTTTGCAGTGGCAAATAGTTGTCGCTGCTTCTGAATTTATAGAAAAAGTTATAAAATCACAGACAATATTTTGCAGAGGGCTTAATTTCAACACAAACAAAGGTGGGACCATATAGGAGCCTTACCATGAATCTAGTCTAATCATATACTGATTAAGTAGGCAGCTACCTTATTTTGCAGCACTCGTGGAAATTGCCCCTCACTTCCCTGCAGTTCTTGTAATAGGTCAGTGAGAGCTGAGCTGGACATGGACTGGATTACAACTGCAACCGGCTCCACCAGCCAGCAAAGGACCTGCACAAAAGAAAACATATCAAAAACCATGCAACACACACAGTTGCCTGATCTGCAAAAATGTTTTCTATTCTGCAATTTTACAAATCTGTTTGGAGAGGGCATTATAAATGTGTGGAACAATAGAATTAATTCAATCCCTATTTGCCACCTGTTCTACTTTAAACTTGTGTATTTGTTTAATGACATTCTTGCACATAGTACATTGAAAAAAGCAGCCTCTGGTTTTACATCCCTGTGAAGGTTTTTAGAGACATTTTTTGTGGTTTGTCTACAGAAAGTCCACAGTATTTTGCCTCAGATGTTTATTTAACACTATAAGACGCAAATCATTCTGAAAACTTTCAACGAGGGCTTTAGCAGCAAAATTCTGCAACCTCAGTGGCTCAACAACTCAACCTTTCAACGATTCCCAATATTCTGACTAGAAGTACATTCAGGGACCCATGGGAACCCGTAAAAAAGGACCCTACAACAGGCAAGAAAAACCACCTGAGGTAAGAGCTACCTGATCTTGCTTGTCCTTCTTGGCTAGAGCTGGAAGGTTGCGGGCAACGGCCATGACGACGGCAGCAGCTTGTGGCGGAGGGAGCAAGGGCATGAGCCTGGAGACAAGGCGCTTCCCCTTTCGTACAGACATGATCATCAAACACTGCTCATCACTCACTCTGTGTACAGACAGAAGCAAAAAAGATTAAAAAGATTAAAATAAGCAATTTTTGAAGGGTTTTTAAAAGCACTTTTTGGGCTAACCACTACCCAATAAAACTGATACTTTACAATAGACTACTGTTGAACCAAGCGCATCCTGCATGCAGTACCAAGTTGGAGAGACTTAAACATTTATATTATTAAAGAAGTGTTTTCACTGTTGCACAAACTGATGGACTGCAAAAATGAATCATAGTGTATTTCAAAATGTTAGCTAAATAGTATCTAGCTAGCAAGCGGGCAATTTGCTCCAATGGTTGTATGTATTTCAGGCCCGTCACAATAATTACATTATAGACTTATCAAACAATAAATTAACGAACATGAATGAGATGTTATATTGTGTATTTCTGGGACATCACTCAATCTCTCAAACAATCAATCAATCAATCAATACACAAACAAACAAAACTCATATCCCAATTCATATCCCTTCTCACCGGTCATCCCACTCTTTCTCTCGGAGTGAATTGTAGAGCTGTAGTGTGTGTGTCTTGTGCTGCTCCAGCATAGTTTCTCTCTGCTCCTCAGGGGTCTGCAGAAACTTCTTCTCAAAGTCCTGCACCTCCAGCAACAGACTGTACATCTGCATTGGTCACATACATAATCATAAGCCTCATTATACTGAAATTTAGCATTATTTATACAACCTTTGTGCCTCAATGCCTTACCTTTTCCACAGTGTAAAGGATCTGCCTTCTTTTGTTCCACACCTGTTTTTCTCTCTTCTCCTGTAAAGGCAAATCAAACCAATCAAGGAGCAGCAAATTATGATTACATAAAGAGATGCCCAAACCTTGTTCTATTGCTCTGCGTGTGGTACACAAAAGCATCTGCTTCAAATAAAAGAAGAGCTAACCTCATCATCAGTACGCGTTGTTACCACAGCGTCGATCATCTTCCTGGGGTTGTTTACACTGGAGACAGTTAGTTTACCCAGAGAACCAGCAAACTGGACTGAAAGACATGCATATACACAGCATTACAGGCACAACAGGAACAGAACTAGTTAAGCTTGCTGTATGCTGTCAGGTGTGCTTACCTGGCCGGTAGGTGTGCTCTAGCTTGGCCACCTGTGGGGTGATGAGTTTGGTGGTGTGCTCCTTCCTGCTGCTGTCTCTGTCCCGCTCCTGACGCTTTTCCATCTTCTCATAATAATTCTGTCATAAGAGTTCAAAACATAACATTTTTGTTCATGCCACATGAAAGCTAAATGAGATTTGAAGGCTATGTTGCTGGTAATGAGCCATGTGTAGGGTTGGGCAATGACAAGTTTTGATTATACTGATATATTGCCCATCCCTAGCCATGTGACAAGAGTGAATAAAACTAGTGACTTTCGATCAGTGAAAAGTATCATAGATTTGACAGTTAGGCTTAATAATTTTGTAATTGGAACAATGTTTGAGAGCAATATAACATGTAAATTAATAGTAAAATAACATACTAACAAAAGGACGCGTTGGCTTAAATTTTAGCGCTGGCCCATTTTTTCCCCGACCAATCAAAACAAGCCTTAATGTATATATATTTGTATATAGTGCAACATTTTAACAGTAAAGTCTATGTGCTACAGAAACACGTATGCAAACCTGATAGTAGTAGTCGTCCAGGTAAGGGTCAGTGCTCTGGAGCTGCATCATTTGAATGCGGGCTACCCAGTCCTTCTCCTTCTGAGTCATTAGATTACTATAGGGGTCCCTACTTCTCCTGTCCATTCCTCCCACTCTACCTCCACCTCGATCGCTGAAAGGTAGCAGGAGAGACACCACACAAAATAAAACAATTTTCCTACAGTGTACTTTGTACAGAATAAAATAAAAGTAGTCAGCAGCACAAACACAAACAGGACATACCGATAAACCTACACAACACTCACCCTCTGCTCTGCATCCTCTGGGTAAGCATCCTGCGGTGCTGGGGATGGAGGTGCGTGGTGTTGTGCCGGATGGGTGCATGGTTAGGAGGCGGAGCGTGAGGTGGATGGGGGCCCACTCTAGGAGGAGGCTGCCCAAAAAATGGTCTGAAGCCCCCACCCCCACCAGGCATCATTGGAGGAGCTGGACCAGGACCCCTTTGAAAAGGACCAACCTAGGAGAGAACAGAGAGGAAGAAGTGATCAGTAAAATGAAAATTCCCTAATGTGTGTCTACAGCCATTAATGGCCAGTTTCTGACTACAGAACAATTCTTGGCTGGACATTTTAAAGTGCCACCAGAGACCAGATTTCAAATATCTGCAGATACAGAGTACAGATATCAGCTCTAACTTATTATATCTTCACAAAAATGTCATCACTTACCTGAGAGTTGAGCAACTGGGCCCTCTGTATTTGAGACAGGACTGGACCTACACCTGGAAATGGAGGGCGGCACAGTGGAGAGTTCTGTGTGTGGAGAAGAAAAATAAATGGCACCCATAATATGTAACTGGTTTGTCACCTAGTCAGAATCCAAGACACTACTTGCTTACAAACACAAAAGCAGAGAAAGGGGGGAAAGGGCTAACTTGGGGCTGTATAGGCACTCACAGCAATGTTGAGGAGGGTGTTGGGGGAGAGGCGCTCAGGGAAGGGATGGGGATAACGGTGCTGCACTGGAGCTCTCACATGCACAGCTGTGGGATGGTGGATCTGGGAAAAGAGAACAAACACTCTACAAATCTAGACTTAACTCTAATAAGAATGGATGAGGGAAGAATTTCTAATGAGGACTGATTTTGTACATACTCAGGTCATAAACATCTTGTTTTTTTAAACATATTTAAGTATTTAGTAAAGCAAAACTATGTGCATAAAATACAGTATAACACACTCTTATTCAGCTTAAAAAAAAAAAAAAAAAAAAAAGCTACATTCTGGGAATCAATTATCAACTAAAAAACAGACAACATACCTGCTGATTCAGAGCATGGCCCATGGGTTGTTTTGGTGGCGTTCCAATAGGTACTGCCCTTACAGGTGGACTTCCAATTACAGGGGAGGAGGAACGAGGAGGTGGTACTCTTTCCGATAAGTCCCGACCCTCCTCCCTGCCAACTTGAGGTGTTCTTTTGGGAAGTCCCACTTCTTTGATGATGGACATCAATGGAGAGTCCTACAAATGACCAACCAAAGCAAAATCAGTACTGCCAGCAATGACATTGGAAAAAAAATATTAAAAAGACCAAAACCATGTCTACACACTGCCAGCTTGGGCTTTCAAATGTTTGTTTACAGAGCCTTAAGTGATCTTTTTACCTCCATGTGAGTGACAAGTCCAGGAGCGACACTAACAGGACCAAAACCCATACTGTTTTCCCAAATACTGTGAGAATTTATCTGTTAAGAGGGAAATAAAGTTAATAATGAATAATTAGGCCAATAAAATTATACAAATCTTTTTATAATATTTATAAGTCACAAACATTTGGCCAAACATTTCTGTGCATCGCTAATATCAAACCACAAAAACTTAATTCTCTCACCTGCTGAAGCGGCCCTGCCCCTCTGTGCAGCAGATGCTGCTGTTGCTGGTAGCTAAGCAACGAACTGGGCATGGCACCCAATGCTGGAGGCAGTGCCTGATTCGAAGGTGCAGATGTGAGGCTGGGCCTATCGGGCTCAGCAGCACCCACTCCAGCAATGGCAGGATCGGAGCCAAGGATGAGGCGAGTCAGCGACTCTGCTAGATCACCTCCAGGCTTGTCCCCTAAGCCAGGAGGAGGAACCGAGGAAGACAAGGATATTGGAAATGAGGAGGGGAGTGCTGCACTCTTGGCAGGAGGAGGGGCAGAGGCAGATGAGGAGTCACCTGTTCCCAACAGCCCATCCAGCTCTGCCAGCCGGGCATGCTCCTCCTGCCAGTCATCATCTGTGGGGAAAAATGAAACTGAGATTACTTGAAGTTTGCGATACCAGTTGAGATCTGAGCAACAGCTAGGCTGCAGCATGCATGATGTTCATAAACTTTTTAGGGTTGGGACAGAAATAGTAAAAGGCATGTGTAATATAAAAGGTATGTTGTCATGCAATAAAAGACTACATACTGTATTATTTAGAGGCTCTCATGTTTTAGCGATCTTAAGCCTAATTTAATTTTTTACTCCAATTCGGAATGATAAATCTGACATGTCAATTTCTTTAGAACAGGAAATAACACTGCACGCTTACCAATTGCCCCGGCGCCAAAAGTGTCATCATTAAACTGGTCGATTTCATCTTCCTCCTCTACCAGCCCCCCTTCCTCCTCCTCCTCCAGAGTACAGTCATCATCAAAGGACTAGAGCCAATCAAAAACAAAGAGAGAAGGAGCTATTAAAAAGCTGAAGAACAGGATTTAAAGCAAACAGAAAATGTAGACAAAACAGCCAAGGAGTGACTGGGTTATAGACAAAGTGTGTCAAAGCAGCCAAGCAGAGGGGTCTGCATACTGGGCAGCTTTTCTAGGTCAGGCCCACTGTATCAAATTTCCATGCTGGTTCCCAGACTGGAGCAGCAGAACCAATACTATCTAACCTACCAACTGCTGCAACTGTGTTCACAGAACCTAGGTAAAGATATTTACAATTAAAAAGCAGTAGCAGTATTATAACAATTATAGGGTGACCATGTTTTGTTTTTTTACAATAGAGGACACTGGGACATAAGTGTCCCTAGAGTGGGGATGATGCTGTTGCTGGGGGAAGGATTTGGAAAACGCAGCCATGTTAAACAAACATTAATACATAAACATTTATTCATTTACCAACCAAAACTGTTTTTTAGCCTACACAGCCTAATAAACTGTACCTATAACTTTACCTGTAACTTTACCTTGTCAGTCTCACAAATAAAAAAAAAAAAGATCTTTATCTTGCCAAGATGAAAACACTAACTAATTCATGGACGCATCTCACACTTGGTACCTACATGTGCACACATCTTCATGATCAATACATACCGCGAAAAAAACGGTCAATAACAGTAGTATGGGGTCATGAGCGTATTATGGTGGATTATTATTACACACAAACACGCACTGAATGTAGTGTTATAATATAACTTTTTATGCATGCAAACTATGAAGAATATATGGACTTATTTAGTAAACAAACGAGAACAAGTTTTATATTTCAGATTCTTCAAATATCATGCTTAGATGACATCTTGGCATTTTCTCAGTCATCTTTATGAGGCAGTCAATCTGTAAAAGCTTTGCTCCTCGTCAAGAGTTAATTACTTGGAATACTTGGAATTACTTGTCTCTTAATGTATTTGAAAGCATCAGTTGTAAAGTTCTGAAGAGGTAGAGTGGTATACAGTAAATATCCCTACTTAAGTAAAGGTCTAATTGAATTAATTTAGGAAATGAAGGTAAGTCAAGACGAACTTTGAAGGTATCCTCAAGTGCAATCGCAAAGACCGTCAAAAACAGTCATTGTCTTTCATCAGGACCACCTCAGAAAATAAAGAAAAAAAGGGTTCCACTGTTTGGTATAGTATTTTGCATTTAGTCCACTAAGAGTCATCTAACTTACATAAATCTATGATTATTTAGCTATTTATCTAGTTATAGTCATAACGCATTTGGACCTTTAGGTTAAAATGCGGTCAATAGTCTAGCTAGCTTAAATGATTTGAGGGATTTTTTAAAAATGCTCCAGTCATATATCTCTCTTTCTCTCTGCTTAAAAAAAGAAAAATAAATGTGCCAGCTAGCTAACAAGACTTATTTTAGGTTCTACACTCCCCAATTTGAGTTTATATAAGGGTGGCTAGTATCTATAAGGGCATGGAGCATTTTTTCCACAGGCGTGTTCAGTCCAATAGGCTGCATTAGCTAAGCTAAGCTATCTGTCTGGGAGCTACTGGGACTCCTGCTCAGCTAGTTAACCTAGCTAGGCTAGCTAGCTAACATTAGTCAACAAACAAGCTAGCTAGCTATACGAGCTGGATAACTGTATTTTATATATTTGGTTGAACTACGAAAGCCTTATTTTACCATTATAACATATTTTGAGCCTCGGTCTCCCTACTCCGTCCTCCAGAGTTCGCCCCACTAACATTAGGCCGCACTCGGGAAACTCAGCTAGCCGCTAGCGTTAGCCGGTTAGCTCTCCTCCTCGATAAACAGCGACCTAATTAAACCGACAGGACGAACCCAGACGTCCACACGCCATTTATCTGCTCCGTTTACCCAAAAAACACAGAGAGAAAAACAATAAACGCGCTAAAGGCGAGATTACCTGGAATCGGAACATGTATGATCCGTCTGAAGCGTTAGCTTTTCCCAAAAAACACCGCTGCGCGAGACATCACGCGCGCAGAACTGACTCCTTGTGAACGCGCCTCTCGCTCTCTCTGACCGCTCGGGAGCGCGCCTCAGGTTGAGCGGATGGTGTGATTTATAGCAGAAGCGCCTGTCTGTATAAAATACAGAGAGAATAATGTAATAACAGTGATTTAAATTCTAGTAATTAAAGCATAGTATACTACATTACTTTCTTTATTGTCCTACAAAAAAGAGAGCCATAAACGTAAATAAACATAAATCTTTACATTACATTACATTGCATATATCTACTCTGAAAAAAAAATATTTAATCAGTTTCTTTGATTTTGCTATTTATAGGTTTATGTTTGAGTAAAATAAACATTGTTGTTTTATTCTATAAACTACAGACAACATTTCTCCCAAATTCCAAACAAAAACATTGTCATTTAGAGCATCTATTTGCAGAAAATGGAAAATGGCTGAAATAACAAAAATATGCAGAGCTTTCAGACCTCAAATAATGCAAAGAAAACAAGTTCATATTCATAAAGTTTTAAAAGTTCAGAAATCAATATTTGATGAAATAACTCTGGTTTTTAATCACAGTTTTCATGCATCTTGGCATGTTCTCCTCCACCAGTCTTACACACTGCTTTCTTAATATGTATAATGCACACTGAAGTGAAAAGAATTATGGATTACTACAGGAAAGGTTGTGATCACACTCCCTTGATTTCGCTAAAGGAAATGAAAAGATTACATTTTATAACATAGAAAAAGGCAAAAAAGGAAAAGCCACATGCTGTAAAGCATCAACTACATTTTGATGTTTTTTTATGACTAATATCGATGGAGATCATTTTATCACTTAATTTTATTTTTGCAAAATAAACTTTATTTTATGCCTTTCCTTTCATTTTGTCAGTAAGAGGAATAGGCAACACTCAGAAGCACATGACCGGACCACTATAGTCCGACTATCAGACAATCGGTAGTTTCATTTCTGTATCCAGCGATCATCAGGAGCATGGAGGAGATTAAGAATGAAGGAGATGTGGAAATCTATGTAAATGTGGAGCAGGATAGTGTGAGAATCAGTCACAGTGAAGTCTATGAGAACTTCTGTGGGAAAACAGCAACACCAGAACCAGGTAAAGCAGAATTCACAGAAACACCAGGAGTGAATATATTCTTAATAATAGGAGTGTGTGTTAGTGTATGCAGGCATAGTACTGTACATATGTAGTACTGTATTTAAATACTAAAGACTTATTGCTTGTTACATTTAGACTTAAAAATACTTATTAACAACCTCAATGAGCAGGAGAGGATCTCCATTCTCCTGCCAGTAAGTTCAAGCTCTCATGCTTCTAAGTTTGTTTTTGTTGAAGCCTATGTTAATAAATTTATTAACACATTTGTTAATTAGTTTAAAAATTCACTATTCATTTTTAAACACATGATTATGTTATAATATATACTAAAAACGTTTAAAAAATTCAATGGCTCTACATTATTGTTATGAATCACACTTCCCTTTTTAAGTAACGAATGGAGCCTTAAGCAAAAGGGCTGCTTCATTCTTAACGATGCTAAAATGCTGGACATGCCAAAAGTCACGGTATCCTGCCACATGATGGCACATGGAAGCTGATTAACCCTGTATTAACTTGTGTGTGATATGTGTGGGTTCTCCTGTGTTGAATGTGGACAGGGGGCAGCTGCCCCCCCGGTGCCCTCATGTGTCTTGGCCAGACAGAGCCAACCTTTATGCCACAGCTCGCATTGATGTGCCATCCTGGATGAGCTGCACTACCTGAGCAACTTCTGTGGGTTGTAGAAACCGCCTCATGCTACCTCTAGGGGTGAGAGAACTGATAAAATGCAAAAGTGAGCAAAACATCAGCCAGAAAGGATGAGAACAGAGAAAAGGTCTGTGGTCTCCGCCTGCAGAACCACTGCTTTATTGGGGTTGTCTTGCTAATTGCCTCTCATTAATACCTTTTGTTTGTTCCATTTGCACTACAGCAGGGGAAATTGATTTAGGATCAGTGTTGATTCCTAACTGGACAGGTTGATTTCACAGAATGTAATATACTTGGAGTTACGTTGTGTTGTTTAAGTGTTCCCCTTATATTTCTGAGCAGTGTATTTTGGGGGTGTACCAGGAACTTGGTATGTTATATTGCCTTAGTAAGTTCTCTTAACACTGAATTTGAGTACAGCAGGTGCATTGTAGTTTTAGGTGATGTAATAGTCTCCCCCCATTACCAACCTCTCCAACAGCACTTAGCTAAATCTAAACCCAGAAAAGCAGTAGTGGAAGTGTGAGCATGTTTTTTATTGGAACTCTTGCAGGTTGTGAAGCTGCGTCTGAGGGCAGGCAGGTGCGCTCTGGTAATGCAGCTGCAGTGGGTCTGGGGCTGCTGTGTTTTATCCTGCTGGCTGTAATCGTGGGTCTGAGTATCAAACACAATGCAGAAATACAGCAGATCCAGAACAGCTATACCAACATCACACTGGAGAGAGACCAGCTACAGACCAGCTACACCAACATCACACTGGAGAGAGACCAGTTACAAACCAGCTACACCAACATCACACTGGAGAGAGACCAGTTACAAACCAGCTATGACAATCTGACCTTAGAAAGAGATGGACTTCAAAGCAGGCTTGCTAACATTGGTGAGTTTATTCTTAAAAATATATGATTAACTCATAAAATTGGAATATTTTTTTCACATTGCTGAGACTAAGCTTTAATCTAGTTTGAGACACCAACACCATGTTTAACATTACTCTTAAAGATGTTCCTCTGGAAAAGAATCTTTGATTCTTTAATATCTAAGCATTTTCAGATTTGTAGTCTTTTTTAAATGAATAGTTTGGCACAATTACCATGATAGTTTACAGTATATTTAACCATTTGCAATCAATCAGACAAAGTGTATTTGGTATCTGACGTTTCTATGCTTCTGTATAAACGTACATTCTAAATATTATGACATTTTACTTTTTTTTCTACACCAATTATCTATGTTGTGAGCTTCACTGGTTATATGGTAGCACTGTTGTAGTTCCATAATTAAAGACTGTAGTCCTGTATCTGTTTCTCTGCATATGTTTTTATCCTTCTTTCACCCTGTTCTTTAATGATAAGGACCCACAGAAGAGAAAACCTCCACTGAACAGGTATGATTTGGGTGGTGTGTTGTTCTGATGGAGTTCAGTTGAAGCAGTGCTGCTGGAGTTTTTAAACACTGTATTCACTCACTGTCCCCCACTATATTAGACTCCCCTACCTTCAGCTGCTCCACCTTGTTAGTTTAAGGCCACAGAAAGAGGCTCTGAATCTGTTGCTGCATAGTTTGTGTTGGTCTTCCTTTAGCCCTTCATCAGTGCTTACAGGACACTGCCCACAGGACGCTGCTGCCTAAATATTTCTGGTTGGTGGACAGTTCTCATCAAGTATTGAGATGTTTAAAAACTGTTGGGATTAAAAACTCCAGCAGCACTGCTGTGCTGAGAATAATGACCCACCACCCAAATAATACCTGCTCTCTACCACACTGTATGTATGGAATGATGTAATGTTGAAATTACTTTTTAATTGTACAACTGCATTCCTTCAGACATATTCTGTCCTCCTGGCTGGAAAAAGTTCATGTCCAGCTGTTACTACATTTCTATCAACATGCAAACCTGGGATCAGAGCAGGATGGATTGCAGAGGAAAAGGAGCGGATCTGGTGATCATAAACAGCGAAGAGGAACAGGTAAGAACAGTCTATTTCTCATGTGATGCTTTTCCTGTGTTGTAGCTGTGTGTGTGTGTGTGTGTGTGTGTGTGTGTGTGTGTATAAGAGGCTAAAAGTTTTTTTTTCTCATTAGACTTTTGTTTCTGGACTGGCGAGAAACTTCTGGATTGGTCTGACAGACCAGTACCACCAGGGCCAGTGGAAATGGGTGGACGGCTCATCACTGACATCCCAGTAAGCAAAATATCACATTACATCCAAAAGCCAACAGAGGGCATCCGGGTAAATCAACCAAGAAAACTACTTTTTTGGCCAATGCACAAGTTTATAATAAAACAGTAAAACAGTAACTTGGCTCCGCCCACTGCACTGGAAAAACAGTAGTACTGGAGCCATTTAGTAACTGGAATGTAACAGCTAATTTTTACTAATTTATAAAATATATTTTTTTAATCATGTTCTTACTGTTTAGTGCTGGTTAACAGTGATGTCAGTAACGCGTTACTCTAATCTGACCCTTTTTTTCAGTAACGAGTAATCTAACGCGTTACTATTTCCAATCCAGTAATCAGATTAAAGTTACTTATTTAAGTCACTGTGCGTTACTCTCTCTCTCTCTCTCCACCTCATCTCCTCCACACACACACACACCGCTCCCTTACCCATTCCCCCTCCGCTCTTCCCCAATCACACGCGTCTCGCTTTCTCCCCTGTCTCTTTCTCTTGCGCCCGGCGTGTCTTTAGTTTCCGCCCGTTTTCGTTTTTCGCCAGTTCTCTTTATTAAAGCGTTTTTTTTTTGCGGCCGCGTCCCAATTCACTAGCCAGGGCAGCGGTCTGATTGGCAGAGGAGAGCATCTAAAGATTTTACACCACACGTGATTGGAAGTTCACTGCGCGTATACCGTAAAGACAAGAAAAGTTCCGGTGCTTTAAATGAACACTGTCAGAATTAAATCCTTCTCAGTAGTTGGGTCCGGTATGGGTCCGTATTGGACAACTTCTGGGTCCGGACCCAGACCGCAGTCTGCAAATATGTGATCCCTGGTCTAGACCATATACACGGTTCTGTTTTATAAAACCACTCCTTGCTGCCCTGCAGAGAACAACAGGTTCAATGTTCAGTTTTAGTGTTAAATATGTCAGGTCAAGAAAGACTTTCTTTATTTTATATATTTTTTTATAAAAACAAGTATTTATGTTTAGTAAAATCAAGAAAGACCATATTTTATTTTTTATAAAAAAATATATTTATGTTATTTTTTTTATTTTTATAAAAAAAAACGTATTTTTTTAGGAAATAGTTCAACTTAACAGAGATAAATTGTTGCTGTTAAAAATGCATTTTCCAATAAAGGGAGTATTGGCAAAACTGGTTATAATGTTTATGTTAAGGCGGCGGGAGGTGGTGTCTGCAGCTGCAGCTACTTTTTAAAGGAGTAATCAGTAATCGGATTACTTTTTCAAAGTAACTATACCATCACTGCTGGTTTATGAAATAAAAAGGTCAATATAAAAAATAAAACATTTTGCACAGGCCTCCACAATGGGAATGAAAAAAAAAACCCAGACAAAATATTTTTATATAATTAGATTTATTTGCTATATAGATTTTATAGTAGATTTTAGAGTCTTCTTTTCGGCATTTTTAAATTTCTTTTTTTTGTTTTTACATTTTTTCAGAAAACAGCATTCTTACATTTTTGCCTTTGGAGACAATTCAGGTCTGAAAGGTTTAAGGATATCTTATCCTATATCTTACAATACGAAATTATTACAGTTTTGGCAACCTTCTGGATTATATTCAAAATGTATTGAGCAGGAGAAGCTACTATCATATTTCCTTTGGAAAAAAACTATGTACCTAACTATGTTGTTGTATTTATTTCTGTTTATATTTTTCTAGGTACTGGATGAAAGGAGAACCAAATGATTTTAAATATTGGAAAACTGGATATACATACATATATGAGGACTGTGCTCAGATAACCTTTAGTTATGACCCATTGTCCAACTGGAAAGACGTTCGATGTGATACTCAGCTCACTTGGATTTGCGAGATGAGGACCCAGTGCCGGGAACATCATCTTTAAATTCTTGTGAACACAAATTAATTTTAAACTTTACAGGAAAAATATCCAAATATCATTTTATATATGAATAATGTTACAACCTGTAAAAAGCTGGTTTCTTTCTTTTGTCTTGTTTTTTCTCATGACTTTTTTTGCATGGCAGGTCGTTGAAGTGATATGAGGGCCTTCCTCTGTTTGTAATGTGGCGTCTTTGATTGGCTGAGTGCCAAATTCCTGCCACTACAAAGGGTGGTGGTTTTGGCAGAGGCCAATATAATGTGCCTTTTTTTTTCACAACATAGTTTTTAAAATTTCATATAAACTCTGTGTATTAATATGTTTTTCAAGGTTTACTCTGAATAAACAAATTATTATAAATGTAGATGAATTAAAATTTTCACTTTAAAGAACTTTTAATACATTTTATAATTTTTTTTTGATGTGGGGTGTGTGCTTTTGCCAAATCTGTGGTGCTGCGAGGTTAAGATGAATAATTATATGGTTGCATTTTTAAACACAATTTTTTACATTTCTTAATTTTGTAATTTCTTACATTTTCTTACAGTTTAAAGATTTAAAAATATATTTAATTATTTGTTTATTTAGCTATTTTCACAAAAAAATATCAAGCTATTTAAATGTGTCAGAGAATTCCTTGTCCATTCTGTCATTTTGGGATAATCCCGTCCCATTAAGACAGTAAGAATACAAAGCAATATCAAAATGAAATCATGAAAATGTTATGTTTCTAGTACTGGCATAAACAATCCATGAATATTGCATTATAGTATTGCATTATAAATAAATTATGCAATGTATATGACGGTGTTATGAAGCCCCTTTGTAAGCACTATTCAAAAGAAGTGTTGCCAAATAATCCTAATCTTCTTACTGATGCTCATATTGTGTCTCGTTGTGTTAAAATAAGCAGAGGTGTGAAGTTTGGCTTTTACGCCGGGTTTTATTCTGTGCATTTTTTTTGGCAGGTTGCAAAAAAAACATCAAATAATTGTCTGCCTTATTTTAACTCAGGGTTTTCCCGTGACCTGATAACCCAGGTGATCAGATAACTGATAAACCCCAGTTTCTCCCCAAGTTCTCCAGTTGTTTGATTATGAAATGCATTCTGCTGATATGCATATCTGTTGACATTCTGTGATATTTGTGTTCTGAACAGTAAGACAGTGAGACGTCTCACTGCCATTAGTGCTTCCACTTAACTAGCTTTGCTTCTCTTACTTGTCTGTGGTTAGTTTTTGCACATTTCCTGTATAACTCTGCTAATGCAGTGATTAATAACACTGTGTTCATTACTCTGCAGGAGAGAAAGAGAAGTGCTGAAAGTCAGAGAGAGAATCTGTGAAGTGTTTGAAAATTCGTAATATTCTTACAATTAAATCATCTTTGTTTATACATTTAAATAATGCATATTAATTCATTATTTTTTTAGATATTTAATTATAGTTTAATTATATAATCAGGCAAAAAAGGGAAAAAAATTATCTTCAAAGTAACCCCGAACAGTTATCCTTTAGCACAGCCAATTTACCAACAAACAAGTACTTATACACTTTCACTGTTTATTTTTTTACAATGGCTTACAATGGCCTAAAATAAAATATTCTTAGATTAACTGACTGCATATCAAAACTTGTTAGCTCTTCTGAAGAAAAGTTATTGTTTCAGCACAGAAAATATGCTGTATTTAGGTGCAACCATATTATACAATAAATTAGTTTTATTTACATAATAAATCCTCACCAAGACTATTATTCTACAAAACATTTAATAGAATTGATTTATTATTCCATTAAAAAAAACACCAAACTGAAAGAGAAATGTCAGTGTTTTTTATTTTGAACACAAATATCTTTTCATCAGTTTCCCACACCTAGAAATGTTTATCTCCACCAAATCTAAGCCACACACGCTTCTGAAACCCTGCTGTGCCCCTCTGTATTTCCTGTTTGTTGCTTCTAATGCATGCTGACAAGTCTAAAAGTTCAGATACTGTTAGAGCTCATAATATTGTTAAACAGTTAGAGCAAGAAGTTAAATATATAAATAAATAAATTAACATTTAACATGTGGAATTATTCTGTAAACAAAAAGGGTTAAATAAACCAGAATACGTTTTATACTGTAGATTCTTCTAAGTAGCACATTAATCTTTGAGAACAGATCTGCACACTCTTGATATTTTAATCTCAGTGTCTTTATGAGGGAGAATCACCTGGAATAGTTTTCTCAGCATCTTGAAGTCCCTTAATTGTTCTTATGTATTTAATATTAATCTACAATGTAGAAAATCAGTTAAATAAAGAAATAAAAACACTGAATGAAAAGGTGAATCCAAACTTTTGACCAAAGTTCTCTGGTTCAGTTTTTTTTTTCTGCACACTCCACAAAACATGTTAGCTATATTTAATGAGCCAAAAGAAATAAATATAAATAAAGAAGGGACTCCTTCTCCTGTAAACATACCATATAATAGATACAAGATATGGGCATGACTGTGAGGATAAAACCTGTTTAATTGTGAAGAAACTCTGGGCAGACAATGTTTATTTAAAACAACATTTTTTGGATAAATACAAATCAAATTCTTATCCTTATTCTTCTGGCTTTTACAGATTAAGGGATTAATATAGATGAGACTTTGGCATTAGTCATTAAACTTAAATTACAAAAAAAACTAAACATCAGTATCAGTATTATAATATTAAGGGCCCTATCGTACAGCCCACGGAACAGTCAGTCATTGAGCTCCCTAACGATATCAAAGACACAGGACACGCCCCTAAATCCAGCTGCGCAAAGCGCAATTAACTAGTGCGCTTTAGATCCTTAAAATTGGGTCCTACGACTAATAAAAATGATTTTTAACACAGAAATGTTGGTTTATTACAAGGTATGTATTAGTATTGCTGCATCAGTGAAACATAATTACATTTTTAATGATATTCTATTTTTTCAACATTTACTGTATATAATGAGCATTTATTTAGGAACACCATATACTAATACTGGGCAGAGCATTTCTTTTGCTCTCCAAACTGCTTTATTTTTATATGGGATGATTCCACAAGATCTTTAAAACATTTCTTTAAGATTTGAGTCTAGGGAGGATGGGTCGGGCAGACTACTCTCTCCAGTGCTTGGAAATTGGACTGCTGTGCTCATTTTTACTCATTTAGTTCTGACTGGTCCTGTAAGTCATAAAAGAGAAAGAGAAGGCACTGCTTGTTTACCTAACATACATATTTTTATCATGATAAAGCAGGTGCTGGTATTTTAGAGTAAGGATACGTCCCTTGTACCACATTCTACCACAAGCTTAGGCTCTATAAACTAAAAGTATATAGAGACAATATTCAGTACTGACTATGCAGTACGTGCCTTAAGTCCCTTGAAGATAAAACAGTATGAAAGCTGTGATGTCACTGATATTAAAGATTACTATCTTAAAGTAGTGGGGTTATCCAAAGATGACCGGGTGAACAGGGAATTCTTGGACGTGTTTATATAGCTTAATATTTTTATAAAAGTAGCTAAATGAATCACTGAATGCTGAAATTATAACGCAGTGTTATTTAACAGCTTAAAACAGCAGACATGCAGACATGCCACCCCCACACACATCAAAGAAACGTGGATAAAATGTGAAAAGAAAGTTATTTAAAGTGACGTTTAATATTTCTTTATATTAGAGTATATCTTAAATATACTGATACACAGTGTTTATATGCTGTGGACACCAGACACATGTTATATTGATACTGATGCTACAGCTGTACTATTTAATTTCAGTCTGGTGGATCTGTTGGCTCAAACATGGGGTCTGCTCAATAAACGAGGTGTTAATGGTGTGTCTGTTTGTTTTATGTTAATAGTATATACATATAAACTCACAAAAGAATATATGTGAGATTTTGTCTCACTCTCATTTGGACTTGATTTGGTCAGACAGACCTTTGCTCACACCTGTGACTCCATTTAAGGTGTTTACATTGTGGGCCTACTAAAATAACTTTATTTATTTATTTATTTATTCATTTATTTTACCAAAAAAACATGTTTATTTTCATTGTCTAATAATTTTCATGTGTCTAAAACTTTTTTACTCATGTCTGTGTCTACTTGTGAAGCAATAACCATTTAAATTCTTGGAAATCTAACAACAAAAAACAGTTTTACATAGTTTTAAATTTTATTTTGCTTGCTATTTTGGTTTTAACTCAAATTAAAACCAAAAACCCTCTTTCAGTAGGACCACCGTGTTCATTTCCTGTTTTTTTTGCTTGTACAGATTTAAAAATGCATAGAGGACATGCTGCTCTTGCAGAAGAGACAGCTTAAACTGGCAGAGGTTATGAGAGTTCATTGTAAAAGTGAGCTGCTTTGAGTTGAGTGAGATGGACAAGAATAACACAAACCGTAGGAGGAGAGCGGAGAGAACACAGACAGGTAATATGACTTTAAAATATTTATTTTGTGTTACATTTAACACAAAAAATCTAAGCATATAATAAACTATTTTTGAAAAGGAATTATAATAGACATTTTTTGTCAAACATATACAGGGCCATCTCAAAAAAATTTGAATATCTTGGTTGGTTTGGAGAGACGTGTCATCTGCTGGTGTTGATCCACTGTGTTTTATTATCAAGTCTAAAGTCAGTGCAGTTTTGTTTTCCCACAAAATCTTACAGCACTTCATATCTTACAGCTTCACTCTGCTACTGACAACTTTTATGAAGATGCGGATTTAATTTTCCAGCAGGATTTGGCACACTGCCCACACTGACAAAAGTACCAATTGGATTTTTGGGTTTTATTGGCTGTAAGCCAGAATCGAGTAAAGTAACTTTTCAAAGATATTCTGTTTTTTTGAGATGGCCCTGTATATAAAGTTTTTGGCTGACAGTGAAGGTTTGGTCATATTTAAATTGTATAAAATGTAAATAAATTTACATAAAAAAAAAACTGCAATGATTTGCCGATCTCATAGACCCACATTTTAATCGCAACAGAAAATAGAACACGTATTAGTTGAAGTTGAAAGTGAGACTTTTTACCATTTCCTAAAACATTAATTCTTTTAGACTCATTCTTTCACTAATGTTTGTAGAAGCAGTCTGGATGTCTAGGTTCTTGGTTTTAGTTCCATGATTTGGATGGGTGAGACATTTGGGAATATAGTGTATTCAGTGGTGATTTCCTTCATGATTTCTTATTTTTTTTGCATGTCTGTCACTCTTAAATGTTTCAGATTTCCAAATAAATGTAAATATTAGTCAAAGACAACACAAGTAAACACAAAATGCAGTTTTTAAATAAAGGTTTTTATTATTAAACCTTTGATGCGCAACATGGGTCAAATGTGACCCGGGTGAGTTTTAATTTTCTATGTCTTTGCAATAAATTAATTTATTCATTTAGTATTTAAGCTATTCCTCAATTAACTCATTTTGGATCATATTACCTCCTTATTTTTTTTCCCCCTCACTTACTTTTTGATTAAAAGTCGTTTTGTATCACTACCCCTCTAATGCACAACATGGGTCAAAACTGGCCCGCATTTATTGTCTATGTAACTTTATGTATGAGTGTTTCTATGATACATCTTAGCAATAAATAAATTCACTTATTCAGAATTTAAGGTATTTCTTAATGAACTTTGTTTTGATCATCATACATCCTTATATTATTTATAATTTTATAATTATTATTATTTTTTTTAAAAGCTCTTTTTGTAAAGGTAAAGTTACTGTAAAACAGTAGTGTGTTGTGAGATAGGAGCTGTGCTGAGTTGTGAAATGGTAAATGTGGGTGGTGTCTGACGTGTGTGTGTAAACCTGATGTAAAAGTACAAAAGCTTCTTCATAAAGTAATAAAGGAAAATAAAAATGAAGGTTTGTGTTAAAGAAACACTCAGCCATACATGAATTAAGATAAAAAATGAATGCAGGTAATTTTTCACACATGTTGTACATTAGAGCGGTAGTGATACAAAAAGTGTGTTTATTGGTTAACGCACAATTACTTTGGAATTATTAATGTGTTATTATTTTTAATGCTAGTTAATTACAGCACCATTATTTACCCCAACTTCTGCCAGAAGAAAAATAAATACATTAATAAATTAATAATAAATAAATAATAAATTAATTTAAAAATATATATATATTTCTCTGCACCTGGGACAATTTCCTAGTTTCTATTCCCATTGTTGTAATTTCAGAAATGGAAAACATGAACAAATGTCAGCTTTTATCACCTTATTAGAAGAGACAGCTATTTACTTTTTGAGTAATACTTTGCATTAAGTGTTGACTAAATAACATAAATTAATGCATTAGTTACCATGAATAAGAAATGAGGTAATACATTAACAAAGCTTAGATAATGTTAATTAAGCACGGAATAACAGCATTAATTAATGTTATTTTCACATTACAAGTGAATCATTTGTTAAGGTGAACAATATATCATATACTTTATTATCATATACTTTACTAATGTTAGATAAACAAGTAACAACTGCATTAGTTCATCTTCTTATCATTTGCTTGTGTGCTGCATTTATGCATACGGTAATCCTTAAATATTTCAATCAATCAATCAATTAACCTTTATTTAAACTCGGAGTACATTGAGGGTGACCCTCATAGAATAAAATAAGTAATAAAAAAAAAATTAAAAACAGCATTTTAATAAGGTATATCAATTATTAAAAAAAAGGATAATAATTTTACAAATATTAAGATATAAGGTAAAAATAATACTTTAAGAGTAGGAATCATAAAATCACAGGCAAAAAAAAGGTAATGAATATTAATTATTAATAATAAAAATTAAACTACAGATATATAAATAAAAACTAAACACATAAAATTAGAGTAAAATATAAATAAGCAATACCTAAAAATATAAATAAAACAAAAGAAAAGAAAGAAACTAAAAAGAAATGTGAAAAAAAAAGCTAAAACAAACCAACATTAAAAACTAAAAAGTTAACAAAAAATAAATAAATAAATAAATAAACCTAAAACATACCAAAGATCATAAAAAAATAAATAAATAAAATGAGCTAAAACAGGTACAGGCTGTCTGAAGGTGGTTAGAGACTAGGAGTTTAAAATGATTTAGTGACACCAGTGAGCTGAGCTTTAGTGAGCTTCAGTGAGTTTCCTGTAGTGAATAATTCCAGCTCGCTGGTGCTCTGTGGCTAAAAGCAGATTTTTCCAGTTCAGTTAAAACTCTCGGTAACTTAAGGGTGATCCAGTCACTGGAGAGAGTCTGGTAGGTTGTGCTATTTTTAATACGTTTTTGTGAGATGTCTGGATGAACTTTTTCATTGAGTGAACAGTGATGTGTACTATACGGGTCACCAGTAATGAATCTTAGCACCGCATGATGATACAGAATCTAGTGGTTTGAGTGTAGTTGCTGATGCATGTCTATAAATCACATCATCAGAATCTAGCATAGATAAAATCGTTGCTTCTACAATCTTTTTTCTTGTGTTTGTTGGGAAGCATGATTTATTTCTATATAGGAAGCCGAGATTTTGCCTCAGATTACCTGAAAGCTTTATTCAGTAAATATTAGTGTGGATGGTGCATATGCTTCATTTTATCATATACAGTGCCCTCCATAATTATTGGCACCCCTGGTTAAGATGTGTTCTTTAGCTTCTCATAAATTGAGTTTTGTTCAAAATAATATAGGACCACGATGGAAAAAAGAGTAAAATACAACCTTTAACTCAAGTAAATTTTAAGGGGGAAATAAAATCCCTGACTAAGAAATAATTATTCTTCATAAAATCACCTGTTCCACAATTATTGGCACCCCTAACAATTCTTAGGAAATAAATTTAATAAAAGTATTTCTGTCACTTCTACAGTAGTTTACGAAGTTGATCAGAGTATGTAGGAACATTTAATTAGTAATTCACAACTTCCTGTTTCCCTGGGGTATAAATATGACGGGACACAGAGGCCATTTATCTTCAACATGGGAAAGACAAAGGAACATACCATTCAAGTGAGGCAGATGTGTGTTGACCTTCACAAGTCAGGCAATGGCTACAAGAAAATCGCTACTCGCCTACACCTGTCCATATCTACTGTCAGAGGATAAAACAAGTAACTGTCTACCACTGCAAAAGTGTTATCACAGCCAAATATATATTTATAACTAATTTTTAATTAATAAAATTTAACAATGACTGTATCCATAGCTGCAGCATATTGTATAAGCAAATGACAAGAAGAGCAGCTGTTACTTTACTTAACACTATTAATAAAGTGTTTAGATCATGTGAAAATAACATTAATTAATGCAGTAGTTCAGTGTTTAATTAACATTATCTAAGCTTTGCTATTGTATTACCTTATGTCTTATTCATGGTAACTAATGCATTAATTGATGGTAGCTAGTCAACACTTAATGTAAATTTTCACCACTTTTTGTATGAAGAATTCTTTAAAATTATGAATTTCAGCATGAATGTCTACTTTCAAGTAACTTTCATTAAAACACCTCCGCAAAGGTGGATTTAATGGTTTTGTGAATCTTGGCAAAAGATCATTTAAAGTAATATTTGGTTTCCTGCAGGGTTGTTTCTCACATATCATCTATTTATTTTCTTTAGTGAGAGCTTAAACCAAATGTACATATAAGGCCATTGCAGAGTAGCAGTTCCTGAAAGCTGTCAGTTAAAGGGTCTGAGAAAGCTTGGGTTTAGAGGTGTAGTTAAAGTAGAGCAGAACTCAGAGAATAGAGCATTAAATCTACATAAATGTGAGCAATTTAGAACTGGATAGAGAGGAGATTCAGGATACCGGCACTAAAAGAACAACACCAGACCAGCAGCCAGGTAAAGAGACCCACTAAAACAAACATTCAGCTAGATAACTTTCATTAATGCACTTTTTCTAACTCAGTTCTCTCTTTTTCAGATGATAGAGCAGGAGGCAGACGCTCCAGACTGGCTGCAGTGTGTTTGGGGCTGCTGTGTGTTCTCCTGCTGATCACCATCATTGTGCTCTGTGTGCGCAGTGAGTGCTGTATCTATAAGAAAATTTGCGATTTTTTTCTCTCTCACAATTTTAACACAAATGACACAAAAATCTGTAAAAAAAAAAAAAAAAAAAAAAAAAAAAGGAATTATTTCCCAGATTAAAAATATGTTTGTACAGATTTCTGTGTATTTTGTGTCAAAATGTTTATGTTTTTGAAGAATACTGTTTACAAACATATAATATAATTCTGAGATTGGGACGCAGGGATTGATGATGGCATGACCCCATAACCTGTATCCACTTTCTAGAGAGGAGGAATTCTATATGTGGTTGAAGACATTACATTTAACCACTCAGTTACATCCTCCCAAGAGTCCACGTATCTGCTCTTACCATTTTATCAGATTTAGGTCAGATTTATGCAGAAATTTGGAACATTGCTAAACAGTTCCCAAAGCACCACTGTGTTCCTGCACAAACGCTGTACATTTTAAAGGTCTTTTGAATCTTCTGTGATGTTGATCAGCTGAGGACTGTGTTGTGTTTTCTCTGTACAGACGATAAAGAAAAAGAAGCTAAGGACCAAACAGTCTGCTCTCGGAGTGACAACTTTACTGCAGAGAGAGAGACCCTCTTATCCAGCATCACGACCCTGACTGAAGAAAGAGATCAGCTAAAGATCAGCAACAAGGACCTGACTGAAGAAAGAGATCAGCTAAAGAACAGCAACAAGGACCTGACTGAAGAAAGAGATCAGCTAAAGATCAGCAACAAGAACCTGACTGAAGAAAGAGATCAGCTAAAGACCAGTGGCCAAAACCTGATTGAGCAGACAAAAAAAGACCAGCAGAAAAATCCTATACACATTTTAAATGGTAAGGACAAATATCCGCTGTTTATGCCAAAAGCTTTTATTTAAACAAAAGGAAAATCAGTGTGTTTCATTCAGAGGTGAAACAATAGAAGGGTAAAGAGAAAGTAGGTATTATTCACTGAATAAGAATTTTGCCTTATATTATTGTCTAGTAGTGAAAAAATACATAAGGGGCTGTGGGACAGTGGGAGAAGCAGCAAAAAATGTTTGCTGCATCCCTAAAGTGTATTGCACATTGAAGCCCTATACAGACAGGGATTAGTTCCACCTGGGAAAGTGGTGTAAAGTAATATTATTAAAGGACATTAAGAAATGTATTATATTTTTTTATGGGAAAAGAAATTTCAGCATAAACAACTTAAATGGGAGTGGCTACCTGATTTACACACTGCTTTCACCTCTTTAGAACAAGGTAAAAGTCAAAAGGCTCCAGAATCCAGTTTAAGCGTCAGATAGCATCACAATGCGTGAACAGGGCTGCTGCTAAAGCGAGGACTAAAGCCAGTGGAGGTTAACAGGGAGAAGCTGTCAGTGTTACAGAAGTGAGGGGATGGACGTAAGTGCAGAATAATTATATTTATTTAAATGAACAAACTAAAACAAATTAGCAAACAAGCAAACAAAATAAACCAAAGTTACACTGAATACAAAACTACAAAACACTAAACTTGAAAACAGGAAGCTAACAAACATCAAGAGACATGAAACAAACCTGATCACAGACAGCAAACAAACTAACAAAAGACTAGACAAAGAAGGCTTGAAACAAAGGGGCTTATATACACATGGAGGGAACAGGAAACTGGAAACACCTGAGGATCAATCAAGAGGGGGCGGGGTTACAAATCACTGATGACAGGGTGGGGCTAGGGCGGAGACAGGACCAAAACACAACAGAAGCACATGGCTGGGAAACATGACAGGTAAACAGAGGGGCAGGAGCACAAGAGACCAAATGAGGGAGAAACACAAGGCAGACATGGGCTAAGCTGTGACAGTCAGGGCTTTTGCAGAATTATATGAGCATTTTTGTGGTCGTGGAGGAACACATGCAGCTGCAGAACAGAAGGTAAAGACTGTCTTTACCAATTTGACCATCCCCAAAGTGTCACGTTTAAGCAGAATTCAGATGCGTGCTGATACAATAAATAAAGAGGTAAAACAAAGAGTGGTCAGAACAAACAGGCTCAATACCAGCAGACAGGAGCAGCAAGGGTTAATCACTTCAGAGTAGAAGGACAGTCCAGGGGTCATACACAGCAAGGCCATATCAGAGGGTAAAGGAGAAAAACTAATCAAGGTCGGTACCCGAGAGATCAAAACACAATAATCAGAAACGTGTGGTAAAGTGGGGTTTAGCCAAACAATACTCAGCAAGTAGTGAGTGGATTGGAGGTGTATTTATACTGCATGGGACAGGTGTAATCAATAAGTATCAATAAGGTATACAGGTTCCAGGTGTCCTGTGCAGTCTAATGTGGTTGCATGAGGGTGGGATTTAAGTGTGTGGTGCATTCTGGGTAATGTAGTTTAGAGACTGGAGATCGCAGGTGGAGCAGAGTGTGGGTGAAAGTGATGAGCTTCAGAAATCCACAACATGACAACACACAATCATTCAGATATATAATCAATATCACTAAAAACATGACTTTTCTTAGATCTGGCATCCTGGAAGAAGTTTGGAAGCAGTCACTACTACATCTCTACTGAGATAACGAATTGGGATAAGGCCAGGCAGAACTGCAAAAAGAGAGGAGCAGACCTGGTGATCATAAACAGCAGAGAGGAACAGGTGAGAAGATAAGAGAGAAGATCCTCCCCTCTGATCTCTGATTTTAAACTCATTATTCTCATTATATTCTCTCTTCACCTCTAGGAGTTCATTAAGAGACAAGGCAAAAATGTCTGGATTGGTCTGACTGACGCAGAAGAAGAAGGAGTGTGGAAGTGGGTGGATGGATCACCACTGACCACCAGGTGAGGATATTATAATCAGTGGAATATTAGTGTTTTATAGTCATATGAAGGGTGAATTACAAGCAGTGAATTTTATATTAGTATTTAAAGCTGCGCTGCATATTGTGTTTTGATCCTAGATTCTGGATGGCTGGTGAACCTAACAGTTTTGCTAGAGCAGAGGACTGCGGTTTTTCCAAAGTTGGAACTTTTACACTGCAGACATGGCTTGACATACCTTGCTGCGATGAGAATATCTGGATCTGTGAAGCTACACTTTCATCCTCCTGAGAATTTCATTTATTTCAGCTATTTTTTTGCTTTCAGCTCCTCACTTACCGCTATTATAACTATAATCTGCTGGCAAACTGATTTAAAGCAGCATTGAAAAGTCCTTGAGAACTCCAAGCCTCCAAAAATGATTTCTTAGGCCTCCTAACAATTTCTGAAGTTTAGCATCAGCAGCCGGAGTACGTGACAGCACAACTGACCATGCTCTCACTGGGTTGGTAGATGGTGCTCTCTCCTCTCATCACTCCATTTGTGATGCAGGATGCACCGGTCTCTGATAGTTCCAGGGATCTGGTGCAGATTAATTTAGGGTGACCATATTTTCATGTGTGAAAACCTGCTGGGGGTTGTGGGGGTTGGGGGATGCTGGTCTCAGGGATTATGTCACACGCAGTGCCGTGTGCAGTGCCCTAGTGCCTGTAAATTTAATGGTCCAATGAATGTTTAAAAACCAGGACATTTCCTCACTTTTAAAAAAAAAAACCCGGGGCGCCCGGGACAGGACGTGAAATACGGACATGTCCCGGGAAATACGGACGTTTGATCACCCTAGATTAATTACTAAAATTGAATTAGAATTGAAACTATAAACTGTTGACCAATCAGTGCTCTTTGCCAGGACTTTTGTATTAGTTTGTTACAAAGATTAAAATGGCTTTAAATATATGCAGTTTATTGTCATTAGCTTAGTGCTCAACATGCTAGAATAACATACAAAATTCAGATTATCATTTGTGTTTTTGTTTTGACTCACTTTTGATACTTAAAGTATTTGTCATTTATTGTTTGCAATGTTCTAAGATATGTTAAAGCAAAACATGATTTTTAAATATACGATTTAGTAGTATAGCGCTTTTTGCACGTAAATAAACTTGGATTCTTTAAATTTAAGCCACCTTTATTCTTTTTTTGAAATCTGATTATTTAGTTTTTTATTTTTAAGGCTAAATGGTGTTAGATCTGATATGGTGAAAATTCTGTGCTCTCTCTAGATTTATGTATTGATTAAATATGTTCTGCCCAAATTCAAAATAAAGAATTCATACTTTCAGTCTCACTCTCTCCATTCATTTAGTATGTTTTGGTTTTGAGTTAATGGTTTACAATTATGATCAACCTCACAGAATTAAAATTAAAATTGTGGTTGATTTAGAGTTGTAGACATGTTGGATTGTTCATGAGGATCTTGTTCTGTTTAAAATGTACATTTTAGTTTCATAAAATTATTTTAATAACCTTGACATTTTACCACAACCAGTGGACAGCTCAAGCTTAAGACAATATAAAAATATTCATCTATATCTATATCATTAATTGCTGGACATGCAGCAAATATCTGAAAATAAAACAGGGTGAAGGTTGTGATGTCACTGATGATGCTAAAGGATAAGTGGCAGGGTTATCTCATGATGACTGTTCAATAGCAAAGACGCACAGACACGCCCTAAATTAAACTGGGTGGTGTGCAGTAGATGGATCACCTAAAGATTCAAGGATTCAAGGAGATTTTATTGTCATTTGCATCACATGTGGTACATGAGGTGGAACGAAATTGTGATCTCACGATCCAGTTTTACACCCAAAGAGCTGTTATTAATAGGTATATAGATAAAAAAGAATACAATAAAAGAAATAGAATATACAAAATAGATAGATAAATACCCCAAAAGAATAAAAAAAATAAATAGAGAAAAATAAATAGAGAGAATAGAGCAGAGAGTTCAATCAGAGTAAATCTTACTGTGTTTGTGTAAGAGCTGCTCCAGAGCTGAGCAGCTTCTGCTCACCAGAGGGAGACAGCTGATGGCCTCTGGAGACAATCAAGATTAATCAGCATCACCTGCATTTAAAAGAGGGGAAACACAGAGCAAAATGAGTTGTGTCTTTGTGTGTGTGTGTGTGTGTGTGTGAGTGTGTGAGAGAGCAGCCAGTGGCTGTTATCTCTTCTCTTTTCAAGTTTTGGGTTTCTAAAACCTCATTTCTTTTCTCTCTTTCAAAACAAGCAAAAAAGTGGAGAGGAAGGTAATGTCTTTCTCTTCTCTGCTTTCTTTTTCATTTGTTAAGACAGCTTCCCCCTGGAATCCTCCCCCCCCCACAACAAATAAGACACAGTATTAGACTTTTTTACTCTAGACAGCACACCGTCATAATTTATTGAAAGAATGGAACCTAGAGGGCACAAAAGCAGCCAATAGGGCACCTTGTTACGCTGGATGTGTTCAGACTGCAGTCAAATAAGATTTTTTTATGAAATCAGATCTGCAGAACCTTTGCTGCCAGAGTTGCTGACTTAGAAAATAAAAATATAAATAAAATATACCCAACTTGCTCTCTCTTCCTGTGGTGATTATTTCCCTGAGACCTTTTTTAATCTCGACCTTCCCCATGTCTTGATTTCACAATGAATCAGAAGTTCTGAAATTGGATTTTGAGGGTAAATCTGGATCATAGTAGTTTTGATTCCTCTCAAGGTGATTTTCCAATGGCATGGTGCTGGTGCTGGTGCCAGGTTTCTGAATGGTTCTTTGCTTTCCACAAAATTACAGGTTCTGAGCCAGAAAAGGGCGGGGCGTTAAAGCGTCTCTGGGGCAAACCTCACCGCCATACTCAGCTAAGAGCAGCAGAAGCAGCTAAATGAATAAAAATGAATCAACAGTGCGTCACTGAGGAGAGCAGCACAAGTTTTAAAAGAAGCTCGGGTTCCGCCATGTTTTTAAATCCTCTCCACCCAGATCGAGAAGTACGAGTAGGGAAACACAGCCTTGGTCGGCCGCTATAAGTAGATTGTTTGTTATTCTAACTAAAGCTGTCTCAGTGCTATGATAAGGCCTAAATCCAGATTGAAATTTTTCATAGATATGGTTTCTTTGCAGGTAAGAGCAAAGTTGTTGGGCCACAGCTTTTTCTAAAATCTTAGCATCATGGTATGAGGTTGTACGAGTTCTGCTAACAAAGGGGAACAAAGGGGAACTGAATGCTGACATGCACTGGGACTTTCTGAAGCAGTGCATAATTCCTCACTTCGGAGACTGGGATGTGATGTCATAATGGAGTGGAGTTCTTGTAAGCTTCATGCCCAAAAGAGTTAAATAATGACATTTTGGGCATAATTTTGAACATCTGTGAGATGTATCCGTATGTGCTGCCAGCTATATAAATGGCTGTGTTATTTTCACAAGTTAATCTATATTACTATTCAAGCTGCACACAGGCAACTCTGAAGTTATGTCCAAGTTTCTTTCCTACAGTGTTGTCCAATGAAACAATAAAATATTTGCAGGAATTTGAGGGGTGAACTCACTTTTCATGTGTGTATGTATGTATGTATGTATGTATGTGTGTGTGTGTACGTGTGTGTGTACAGTGCCTTGCAAAAGTATTCACCCCCTTGGATTATTTCCCTATTTTACTACATTACAACCTGTATGTATTTTTTTTTATCTGAATTGAATGTGATGCATCTGCACAAAATAGTCTACGTTTTAGAAGTGAAATGAGAAAAAAATATATATGTATATAAAGAAAATATGAAAATAAAAAACTGAAAATTGGCATGTGCATATGTATTCACCCCCTTTGTTATGAAGCCCCTAAAAAGTTCTGGTGCAACCAATTACCTTCAGAAGTCACATGCTTAGTGAAATGAAGGCCACCTGTGTGCAATCTAAGTGTCACATGATGTGTCAGTATATTCACACCTTTTCTGAAAGGCCCCAGAGGCTGCAACACCATTAAGCTAACCAAACAACACCATGAAGACCAAGGAGCTCTCCAAGCAAGTCAGGGATAAAGTTGTAGAGAAGTATAAGTCAGGGTTGGGTTATAAAAACATATCCAAATCTCTGATGATCCCCCGGAGCAACATCAAATCCATCATCATCAAATGGAAAGAACATGGTACCACAACAAACCTGCCAAGAGAGGGCCGCCCACCAGAACTCTCAGCCGGTCAGGGAGGGCATTAATCAGAGAGGCAGCACAGAGACCAAAGGTAACCCTGAAGGAGCTGCAGAGTTCCCAAGCAGAGACTGGAGTATCTGTTCATATGACCACAATAAGCCGTACACTCCATAGAGTTGGGCTTTATGGAAGAGTGGCCAGAAAAAAAACCTTTACTTACAGGCAAAAATAGGAAGGCTCGTTTCGAGTTTGCAAAAAGGCATGTGGGAGACTCCCAAACTGTATGGAGGAAGGTACTGTGGTCAGATGAGACCAAAATTGAACTTTTTGGCCACCAAGGAAAACGCTATGTCTGGCGCAAACCCAACACATCTCATCACCCCAAGAACACCATCCATTTTTCAGCAGCGGGGACTGGAAAACTGGTCCGAGTCGAGGGGAAGATGGATGGTGCTAAATACAGGGATATTCTTGAGCAAAACCTGTTTGCGTCTGTCAGTGATTTGAGACTAGGGCGGAGATTTACCTTCCAACAGGACAATGACCCAAAGCATACTGCTAAAGCAACACTTGAGTGGTTCAAGAGGAAACGTGTAAACACATTGGAATGGCCTAGTCAAAGCCCAGACCTTAATCCAATTGAGAATCTGTGGTCAGACTTGAAGATTGCTGTTCACCAATGGAAACCATCTAACTTGAAGGAGCTGGAGCAGTTTTGCCATGAGGAATGGGCAAAAATTCCAGTGGCAAGATGTGGCAAGCTCATAGAGACTTATCCAAAGCGACTTGCAGCTGTAATTGCTGCAAAAGGTGGCTCTACAAAGTACTGACTTACGGGGGTGAATAGTTATGCACACTGATGTTTTCAGTTATTTTGTCCTATTTGTTGTTTGCTTCACAATAAAAAAAAAAGTTAAATGTTGAAAGTTGTATGTATGGTCTGTAAATTAAATGATGCAGACCCTCAAATATTCCCTTTGAATTCCAGGTTGTGAGGTAACAAAATGTGAAACATGTAAAGGGGGGTGAATACTTTCGCAAGGCACTGTATGTATGTACACACACACAATGGATTTTGGACAGAATGAACTTGAATCTGACAAAATTACAGTGGCTTGCAAAAGTAATCGACCCTCTTGAACTTTTCAACCTTTTACCACATTTCAGGCTTTAAACTTAAAGATATGAAATTATTTTTTTTTTGTGAAGAATCAACAACTGACTTTCATTTGATTTTCCATTTTCATAGCATTTTTATTTATTATTACTTTTGTCAAACTCAAGTTATTTCTTAGACTATTGAGTGGTACCAACAATTCATTTACAATTTCATTTATTATTATTAAGGGAAAAAAATCTATTCAAATCAATCTGGCCCTGTTGTGTCACACTCGGAGGCAACAACTGCAGTCAAGCTTTACTGATAACTGACAACTAGTCTTTCACAACTCTGTGGAGGAAATTTGGCAGAGTCGTCTTTACAGAATTGTTTTAATTCAAAAACATTGGACTGTTTCTGAGAACGTTCTTTTTAATTGTGTAAATGGTTTTAGATATGTTAGTGTGAGGCAACATATTGGGCATTTCACACTAATGAGGAAGTGAAAAACGCTTTCTGTCGCACTATTAGTCTCCATTACTCTTTTTCACAGTATTTTCTCATGAATTATACATTCTAGAGAACACCAGGCATTGATTTTTGTCAAGGCTTTAATATAATTAAAGCAGCTATACTAATTTTTTTTATTCATTCATTTATTTTTATTCATTTTTTAAATGAGTAAAATAACATGTAGCTAAATATTTTTAAATGGTGTAAATCTTTTGGCCGGGTTGTAAATATCCAGAGAATAAATAAAGCCCTATATTAAATAAATGAAGCTCTATATTGTTTAAACTGTTTGATTAACAGCGTACATCCTGCCTACTAGCTGGTGAACACGCCTGCCAGCCACTCATCAGCTGCTACACCGGTGGTGACGGGGAGCGATTCTATCATTTTCGGAGTGCACACAGATATAAGACCCTCAGCTGCGGAGAGTATTACCCTGAGTTTAGTTCCGCATTCCAGCTCTTCAGGTGTGGCTCATACTAAAGTTAAAGTGTGAGAGGCTGAAACACTCACTGCGCACACAGAGCACAATGATGGTGATCAGCAGGAGAACACACAGCAGCCCCAAACACACTGCAGCCAGTCTGGAGCCTCTGCCTCCTGTTCTGATACCTACAGACAAATACATTTATTTTAGTAAATACTCAGATTATCCTAAGCAGCCATACATTACAAATACTGAACTATGTGAGACACAAGGAACGTCTTTGCTCTCAGAAATGATAGGCTACAATATAGTGAGATCTGTGAGCCATACTGTGCACACTATAAGGAACACTTTATTGGGGCAAGTATTGGTACTTCTTAAATCAAAGATATTAAAATTATACAGAGGGAGTTTATCCTGCTTCTGGCATGTCCATGTACTCAGTTTTTCCAATTAATTTCTTCTACAAACATTTTCCAAAATCCTCAGGTCTGTGCTTCTATTAACATCATTCTGAACTCAGAATTTAAAAGCTCAGTTCTAACTACAGTCTGCAATCAGACTTTGACTCATTATAACAGTTATTTTTTTTGTGTATGTGTATTTATCTATTCTATTTTTATTGTATTCTTTTATTTTGTTATCTTTTTTTTTATCTATATCTATTTTAACAACACCATCTTGGGTGTAAACTGGATCACAATTTCATTCCACCTCATGTACCACATGTGATGCGAATGATAATAAAATCGCCTTCAATCCTTGAATAGGGTGGGATGATCTAATCTGTAATACAGACCTCCTTTAAATACAAAGCCAAAAAAGAAGCTACACATCACATGACCATGACGGCCACTGTTAACTGACTTTCTGAAAGAGAAGCTGTAGTTTCCATTCTGCATCCAACCGCTGTTAAGAAAATGAAGCATTCTAAGAAATGTGGAGATTCTGAGAGCATCGCCTATAGTAACTTTGATATGATTGAAGTGAATGACAGCACCTACCTGGACAAGGCAGACCAAACACAAGGTAATTATCAACTTACAATATACTGTAGGTACGTACATATAAATTCATAGATATTTACTTTAGGAGAAAACAAAAAACAACTTTCAACATTAAATGGCAGTGTAAAAAATATCTAATTACAGGTCACACTGGAGCATTTCAATCGGTCCATTCATCATGAAATTCTGAAAAAAGGAATTTGTTTTTTTGTGACAAATACAGTAGTGTGCAGTGTGCACATTTTTTAGACACCCATTTAAATCAAAATAAAAAGCTGCTTTTCTGGGTAGATTATTTACTCAATAAAACAGTATAGATATAAATAACAACTAAATAAAAAGTAGTGGTTGTACATTGTGTACACTGTGTTTATTAAAACATCTCAATCTCTGCTCATGAGAGTCCAGTATTATTTATAGCTATCATCCATAATGTAAACTGTACTGTATAAAAGATTTAGGCACTTAATCGAAGTTTGTTTGGTATCAGACCTCTCACGGATCTCTGCATTGGTTCTTATGGCATCTAAGTGTGATTACTATAGAAACACCAGTTGAAATGAAATGCACCAATGGTGAACACTAACCAGAGTTTACACTCTAAATTGTGCTTGTGTGAAATTGGCTTCAGGCTCTGCTGCTGATGGTAAACCAGATAGTGTAAGACACAGACACACATTGTAATAGAAAATCCACATAAAAGAATACCTGACTACCTGTTAATTACTACATTTTTAAGCAGCAATTAAGAATTTCCCATGTTTTTTACTGTACTGTTTTAACCCTCTGGATTCTGAAGCCTGTCAAAAAGCATTTTCTACAGCACTTTACATCATTTATTTTATATTATTGCTGTTGTAAACATTTGGTATCATATTATGTTATGCCTTTTTATAGCCTAGTCAAGGCACTATTGCCTATTAATTGTTTTATTACTACTTTATTAAGCATTAATTAAAATAAGTAAATCCTATGAAGCTTGTAAATAGTTTGGAAAACAAAAAACATTATTATTATTATTATTATATTATTGCTGTTGTAAACATTTTGGTATCATATTATGTTATGCCTTTCAAGTCAAGGCACTATTGCCTATTAATTGTTTTATTACTATGAAGCTTGTAAATAGTTTGGAACATTTTTAGAAATAAAAAACTGAATACACAGACATGCAAAAAGCAGGATGAACTCTCTCTGCATAATTTTAATATCCTTGATTTCAGAAGTACCAATACATCAACAGGTGCCCAAATACAATTTTTCCTATAGTGCATGTGTGTGCGCGTACTTCCCAGTGCATTATCTGTGAAGGATGGCTGCTTAATATACACATTTTAACATTTTAGCTCTGCTATTGCACAGGCAGCACAGGCAGCAGTGTTATGTAGAATATCTGCACTCTTCTCATTTTCAGTGGCAAATCTACACTGTAAAAATTCAACTCAAGAAAAGTTGTTTAATCTGAGTATTTATTTGTCTGTAGGTATCAGAGCAGGAGGCAGACGCTCCAGACTGGCTGCAGTGTGTTTGGGGCTGCTGTGTGTTCTTCTGCTGATCACCATCATTGTGATCTGTGTGCGCAGTGAGTGTTTCAGCCTCTCACACACAAACTTTAGAAGAACTCAGATAACCCCCTGTAGCTGGGGGGGGGGGGGGGTATTATCCTGTGTGCACACTGCAAATAACACTGCAAGGAGCCACTTGCATGTGCACACAGGGAGGTATTTACATTACATTACATTACATTACATTACATTTGGCAGACGCTTTTGTCCAAAGCGACTTACAATAGTTGAGTACAATGTAAAATAAGTTTAAAGGTAAAACATCTTTGGATAGGGATAAAAGGAGGACAAAGGGGAATAATAGGATAGAGGAGTGAAGGAGAGGAAGAAGGAAATGAGGATAATTTTATATTTAATATTTAATGCTTACACAGCAAATTTCTGGAGTTAGAAAATCTGGAGTTAAACAAAAATGTGTGAAAGTGTTAAACTGTGTGAGTTTATTCTCCAACTTAAACTACAAGTTGAGTTGAGGGAAACTCTTTGGTGGTGTATCAAAGTATTTCAGAGTTTATTCTACGGTGTTGAGGAGCGTCTTTAATGTGTGTGTCCCCAATCCCAGCTTACCATCATTGTGAAGTCTTGCCCAGCAGGGCTCCTGACATAGGGTGTTTCATGATATTTTAAACAAAGTGACATGTGATAAAGTGCTGGCAATGCACTAAAAACTGCGATGAAGGATTAAAGTTACCATGTAATGAAAAATATACACTGGTATACACTTGTTGAGTATTAAAATTGTTATTGTAATCAGTAATTATGTTTTTAGTTGTAATTTTTACTCCTAAATGTTCCAGGGTCATAAAATATTTTTGCATTATTTGTTAACACGGCAAAGGATTTTTTGGTAAAATTAACTGCTGCTGACTGCCAGCACACTGCTTTACATGAAATGTGACTGTGTTAAATAAAAAAAAAAAGAAAAACAATAGAAATTTCTGGGTCATATTTTAATAGTTTTGTATAATCACCTTACAATTAATAATGACAACTATTTAGTTTGAACTCAAATAAATGAAGTCTCTTTTACATAAAATTTGATATTTCCATGACTGCTTCTTTTCTATCAGCTTCTGGCACATTTGCATACTAAGTGTGCCCCCCAGTTTCTCTGGGGACAGAAGCATTAGAAATATTTATAGTAAGTTAAGAAGTTAGAAAATAAATCTATTTGGTGTCATTGAGGACAGTTCTACAAAGGAACATTTTAAATGTTTACTAAATTATACAATGGGAGCAGTAGCATTAGTTAAAACAGAGAACTCTGTGACTATTAAAAGTAAAGATATTTTCTTTAGAGAAGATACAGGTGATGCAGTGAAGGAAGAATTAGACGTCTGACAGATAAAGTGAAGAAAGTCACCACTAAATAATAGGGTATAAATGCAAGTTTATTTAAACACCACATTTACAAAATTCTTATATATGTTCTTATGTACTACTATTTGATATTTAACATTGAAAAATGTATTTCACATCCATGAAATACATATTTTATGAGCCCTAAATGTATTTAAGTATATTACAACAGTAAAAACTGTGAGAAAGCTGCAAAATTCTATAGGGTATTAGAATACAATACAAAATGATAAATACAAATGTATGAAATATGAATATGCCCTGTAGTGAAAACAGGACACATGCTTATTTTATACAGTATTTTGTACAGTATGATTATTTGTTTACATATTCAGGGAAAATAGATATATAGAATGGCTAGATTATTTTCTGTACCCTATTAAACACACTAACCCTGAAAAGTTACATTATATAGTTTATTAATTGATTTCAATAAAAAAAGATTGGTGCCCATTACCAAAGTTACTAGGCCATCCAATTTGTGGTGTTAATATGTTCCTTTTAGTAATAAAACCAACTATAATGGTTATTATGGTCATTATTATTATTGTTGTTAATTCAACATGAATGGTGTCTTCACTACAACACTGTACATGTTTAATCTAGGTATAAACAATGTATTGAAGCTCGTAACCTGGTCACTCTTCTGTAGTTGTGTTGTGTTTAGTTGAGGAATATGTGTTTTGTCTGTACAGGCGTTAGAGAAAAAGAAGCTATGGACCAAACCATCTCCTCTCTGAGTGAAAACTGCACTGCAGAGAGAGAGACCCTCTTATCCAGCATCACAACCCTGACTGAAGAAAGGGATCAGCTAAAGAACAGCTACAAGGACCTGAGTGAAGAAAAAGATCAGCTAAAGAAGAGCAACAAGGACCTGACTGAAGAAAGAGATCAGCTAACAAAGAGCAACAAGGACCTGAGTGAAGAAAGAGATCAGCTAACAAAGAGCAACAAGGACCTGAGTGAAGAAAGAGATCAGCTAACAAAGAGCAACAAGGACCTGAGTGAAGAAAGAGATCAGCTAAAGATCAGCAACAAGGACCTGACTGAAGAAAGAGATCAGCTAAAGAACAGCAACAAGGACCTGACTGAAGAAAGAGATCAGCTAAAGAACAGCAACAAGGACCTGACTGAAGAAAGAGATCAGCTAAAGAACAGCAACAAGGACCTGACTGAAGAAAGAGATCAGCTAAAGAACAGCAACAAGGACCTGACTGAAGAAAGAGATCAGCTAAAGAACAGCAACAAGGACCTGACTGAAGAAAGAGATCAGCTAAAGAACAGCAACAAGGACCTGACTGAAGAAAGAGATCAGCTAAAGAACAGCAACAAGAACCTGACTGAAGAAAGAGATCAGCTAAAGAACAGCAACAAGGACCTGACTGAAGAAAGAGATCAGCTAAAGAACAGCAACAAGGACCTGACTGAAGAAAGAGATCAGCTAAAGAACAGCAACAAGAACCTGACTGAAGAAAGAGATCAGCTAAAGAACAGCAACAAGAACCTGACTGAAGAAAGAGATCAGCTAAAGAACAGTTGCCAAAACCTGATTGAGCAGAAAAAAAAAGACCAGCAGAAAAATCCTATACACATTTTAAATGGTAAGGAACAAAGTTTTACTGTTTATGCCAAAAGCTTTTATTAAATCTTCACAATTAAACAAAAGGAAATTCAGTGTGTTTCATTCAGAGGTGAAACAATAGAAGGGTAAAGAGACAGTAGGTATTCACTGCATTAGAATTTTGCCTTATATTATTGGCTAGTAGTGAAAAAATGCATGAGGGATTGTGGGACAGCGGGAGGAGCAGCAAAAAATGTTTGCTGCATCCCTAATGTGTACTGCCCATTGAAGCCCTATACAGACAGGGATTAGTTTCACCTGGGAAAGTGGTGTAAAGTAATATTATTAAAGGACATTAAGAAATTTATTAGCATAAACAACTGAAATGGGAGTGGCTACCTGATTTACACACTGTGGACGGTGGAAGGTTTTGATAATAAGAGGGTTGATGATTTACTACAAACATTCAGGTATAATCAATATCACTAAAACATGACTTTTCTTAGATCTGGCATCCTGGAAGAAGTTTGGAAGCAGTCACTACTACATCTCTACTGAGGCGAAGACTTGGGATAAGGCCAGGCAGAACTGCAGAGAGAGAGGAGCAGACCTGGTGATCATAAACAGCAGAGAGGAACAGGTGAGAAGATAAGAGAGAAGATCCTCCCCTCTGATCTCTGATTTTAAACTCATTATTCTCATTATATTCTCTCTTCACCTCTAGGAGTTCATTAAGAGGGAAAATAAATACGTCTGGATTGGTCTGACTGACGCAGAAGAAGAAGGAGTGTGGAAGTGGGTGGATGGATCACCACTGACCACCAGGTGAGAATATTAGTATTATTAGTGTTTTATAGTCATATGAAGGGTGAATTACAAGCAATGAATTTTATATCAGTATTTAAAGCTGTGCTGCATATTGTGTTTTGATCCTAGATTCTGGAATACTGGTGAACCTAACAATTATGCTAAAGGAGAGGACTGCGCTGTTTTCAAAGATGGCACTTCTACACTGCAGACCTGGAATGACTTGCCTTGCTGCTATGAGAATCTCTGGATCTGTGAAGCTACACTTCCATCCTCCTAAGAATTTCAGTTATTTCAGCTATTTTTTGCTTTCAGCTCCTCAATTACAGCTATTATAACCAGTGGCGCAAAAAGGGGTTTGCAGCATATGTGACGCATAGGGGGGCGCTGCACTAGAGTTGGCGCCGAATCGAGGCCGGAAAATTATTTCTAGTCGGCATTTTCTGTAAGAACTGTTTGTTCATGTATGATAATACACATGGGCTTTGCCTGGCCTGGGCTTCCGGGGCATTAGCCCCAAATCAATTTCCAGTAGCCCCGAATAGTTTCACTCAGCTCAGCTGTATTATTAATGAGGAGACAGGTCACTGTCCGCTGTTAATGGAAAATCACTTAATGCTAATCATGGAGCCATGTTAAATAATAAGCCATATAAAGTTACGCCTTTCAGGAGAAACAGCCAATCAGCTTGCTGGTTTTGCAGAGCACGCCCAAGCATCCCCACCGCCTAGCTGGGAGGATTTTTGAGGGTTTTTGAGTCCTTGCACCGGATTTAAGCGCTGATGATAAAACATATCTGGATATACTGCGATTTTTCTAATAGAAAGGTAGCTGAACTAACCATGTAAACTGTGATATGTTTCTGATAGCTGGTTAAAAAAAATTGTCTCTGAATCAAAACACACAAATCAAGGTTTGAGAAAACAAAACTTTATATGTTTAACTTGCCCTGATGTACCTGATCAGCCAGTAACTGTTTCATTTTCAAATGAATACTGTGTGTTTATTAATTTAGGATTGCTCTCTCCTCTCATCAGTATCAGTTCCGGGGATCTGGTGCAGATTAATCACGAAAATTGAATTAGAATAGAAACTATTCTGTTGACCAATCAGTGCTCTTTGCCAGGACTTTTGTATTAGTTTGTTACAAAGATTAAAATGGCTTTAAATATATGCAGTTTATTGTCATTAGCTTAGTGCTCAACATGCTAGAATCCCATACAAAATTCAGATTATCATTTGTGTTTTTGTTTTGACTCACTTTTGATACTTAAAGTATTTGTCATTTATTCTTTGCAATGTTCTAAGATATGTTAAAGCAAAACATGATTTTTAAATATACGATTTAGTAGAAGTTCTTTATTTTTGAGCCACCTTTGTTCTTTATTTGAACTTTGGAATCTGTTTATTTAGTTTTTTATTTTTAAGGCTAAATGGTGTAAGCTCTGATATGGTGAAAGGTCTGTGCTCTCTCTAGATTTATGTATCGATTAAATATGTTCTGCCCAAATTCAAAATAAAGAATTCATACATCCAGTCTCACTCTCTCCATTCATTTATTTTGTTTTGAATTTTATGGTTTACAATTATGATTATGATCCTAATTAAAATTGTGGTTGATTTACAGTTGTAGACATGTTGGATTGTTCATGAGGATCTTGTTCTGTTTAAAAGATACATTTTATTTTCCTAAAATTATTTTAATAACCTTGAAATTTTACCACAACTAGGTGAACAGCTTAAGCTTTACCGCCACTAAATATGGAGACAGTATGAAAAATATTAAGTGAAATTAATATCATTAATTGCTGAACATGCAGCAAATATCTGAAAATAAAGCAGGGTTATCTCATGATGACTGTTCAATAGTAAAGACGCACAGACACGCCCTAAATTAAACTGGATGGTGTGCAGTTGATAGATCACCTAAAGATCTGCAGAATAGAGCAGAGAGTTCAATCAGAGTAAATCTTACTGTGTTTGTGTAAGAGCTGCTCCAGAGCTGAGCAGCTTCTGCTCACCAGAGGGAGACAGCTGATAGCCTCTGTAGACAATCAAGCCTAATCAGAATCACCTGCCTTTAAAAGAGGGGAAACACAAACCACAGTTAGTTGTGTGTTTGTGTGTGTGAGTTTGTATGAGTGTGTGTGAATGATTTCACAATCAACCAGAAGTTCTGCAATTGGACTTTGAGGGTAAATCTGGATCATAGTAGTTTTGGTTCCTCTCAGTGGTAAACAGAGCTGACATCTGGAACTTTAATTTGATGGGGTTCATTTAATAGAAGTTAAATTGTTTGGCTTTTTACAATTGATGTTGTGGCAAAGTAGCTTTACAGAAATGTGATCGCAGGACAGAGAATCAACATACAACACAGAACCTCCAATGAGCAATGGAGGCAGGGAAAAAAATCACATGTACCTCATTACACTCACATGTACTCACATATTAAAACTAATATATAAGGGGGGACCCATCCTCCTTTGGTCAGAGCTTATAAATGAACGTTAAAGTCTTTATAAATCCATACAGGTCTAATATATTTAGGTGAATAGCCACACCAGCAGTGGAAGCAGATCGAAAATTCCTAGACAGAGTTCATATAATATTGGATGTAATCGGTAGTGGAGAGTGAGCACTTAGTTCGAAGCAGGTGGCAAAATCTGGACGATGGGCTGCTGATCTGTGCGGTATCGGGTCAGACAGGTGGGCAGTCAGTAACTCGGAGGAAGGCAGAGAGATTGAATTAGCTTTAACTAGATTTATGGAGAACAAAATATGCAACATTATTAAAGAGTGACTAATAACTCAGGCAGATCTGAATAAAACAGCCTAACTAAAGGAAGAGAGCCAGAAGGTAACATGGACACGGAGGCACATTGTGATCTAAGTAAACGCAGTGGTTCATAATAGCTGCACATATTATTTAACCTCCCTGAACGTGACCGCAGGAGGAAAATTGATGGCAAATCAAAGAGACAGATCATAAGAATGGAACAAAAGAGCTCAGAAAGAACTTAAAGCTCAAGGAACAACAGAGAAAGATTGCACCATCCGTTGTTGTTTAAGCGAAAGTGGACTTAATGAGAGACAAAAAAAAAAGCCTGAAAAAAGACTGAAATATGAGAAACCTCATGTTGACAAGACACAAAGCTTATTCGAGAATGTCTTAGTGACAGATGAGACAAAAATTTAACTTTTTGCCTTATTTTTATAATATAATTTTTTTAAATAATTCTGTTGAAGCATGGTTTAAAAGCAATGTCAATATAATTCAAATAACAAAAACCTGAGTAAATTTTAACAAATCTGTGAATTTCATTTGTAATTAAAGTAAAAAAAAAATCTATTCAAATCAACCTGGCCCTGTATGAAAACATATTTGCCCCTAAACTTAATAACCTGGTTGTGTCACACTCGGAGGCAGCAACTGCAGTCAAGCTTTACTGATAACTGACAACGAGTCTTTCACATCTCTGTGGAGGAAATTAGGCACAGTCTTCTTTACAGAATTGTTTTGATTTAAACACGTTGGACGGTTCGGAGCATGAACGTTCTATTTAAATGTATATATCATTTCAGATATGTTAATGTTGACTGATGGAAAAGACAAAGTACACTCAACAAAAACAGGATAATACCCATGATAATAATATAGCTTTTTAATACCCTTGATTTAGAACTCAAAATAACCATATTATTAATGCAACCCCAAGGGAGTCAGAACTAAAATCTATATGTATATGTATATATGTATATATGTGAAGCAACATATTGGGCGTTTCACACTAATGAGGAAGTGAAAACCACTTTCTTTCACACTATTTTTCGCCACACTTTCTTACAGTATTTTCTCAAGACTAATACACACTAGAGAACATTATAGAATTTTTAAATTCCAGGCTTTTCTATACAGTAATTAAAGCAGCTAATAGTCTCATGTGTAATTTTAGATTCTTAGCTTAAGCCAGTGTTTTTTTGCTAAAACATTAGAAGTTTCTGAGTAGTTTAACATGTAGCTAAATAGTTTTAAAATGGTGTAAAGCTTTTGACTGGGTTGTAAATCTCTAATGAATAAAGCCCTATATTAAATAAATGAAGCTATATATTGTTTAAACTGTTTGATTAACAGCGTACATCCTGCCTACTAGCTGGTGAACACGCCTCCCAGCCACTCATCAGCTGCTACACCGGTGACAGGGAGCGATTTTCAGAGTGCACACAGGGTAATACTCTTCCCAGCTGAGGGTCTTATATCTATGAGGAACACTTTATTGGGGCATCTGTTGAAGTATTGGTACTTCTGAAATCAAATTAAAATTATACAGAGGGAGTTTATCCTGCTTTTGGCATGTCCATGTACTCAGTTTTATCTATTTAATTTAAAATACTTAATGTATTACTTGTTCTAATAATTAAAAGTGTTTTATAATTGCAGCTACTTTAGCCTAATTCAATTAATTACATATAATTCATTACTGTGTCAACAAATAATGCTTGAAACAAGCCAAATATTCTTAAAAAGTGTAATAATAAGCACATCTGAAAATACATACATATATGAGGACTGAGCGCAGATAACATTTAGTTATTATTGGCCAACTGGAAAGATGTTCAATGTAATAATCCGCTCATTTTGATATCGCTCTTACCATTTTATCGTAACACTTATCTCCAAAACAGCAACTTTACAGGAGAGAGAAAAAACCTTGTAAACTTTTAATGGAAGTCAATTTAAAAAGAGTTTATTCCAGGTCATTTTGAAGCATTTATGTTGGTCCGTTTATCAAGAAATTTTGGCACAGTGTAAGAAACAGTTTGTCTGTTCAAATTATGTAGTAAACTAAAAATCGTCAAAAATAGAGATAAGTGTTTTTCGTGGGACAGCGACGATATGATAGATGAGGACCCAGTGTCAAGAACATCATCTTTAAGTTCTTGTGAACATGAGCTAATTCTATTTTATTGGACAGCAGGACATCTGCATACATATTTGCACACATATTTTGAAAAATCATTGATTTTATTAACAGACTGAAATAAATTGTGTTCTAAAATGTGTATATTTAGTTTTATCTGATTTAACTTATTTCCGCGTCTACTCAACAAAGCATGGAATTTTGAATATGAGTCTAAATAAAAAGATCAGCTAAGAACAGGAAAAATGTTAAAATTGGTAAAAGGAAACATTACAGAAAAAGGCAACATATTCATATTCTGTAATATAAAGTAAAAAAAAAGCATGTATGTATTTTGATGGATCATACAGGGCTTGAGCTTCTGTCCATCACAGCCTGTTGTAAAGGCCACCATTTACTCCATATACTGTTTAACACCCTCATCTGTTTATCAGCTTAAGTGTGAAGAGTTTATCACAGCTGAAACCACACCTACATACAAGAGCAGAGAGAATGTTCACACTCGTTTCTGTTCACAGACACATTAACACATCACTGTATCACGTGACTCTGCTCAGTGTAGTGTCGGCCTTCAGTTACCGCAGAAGAGACAGCTTCTAAGTTTGTACTGCTTCTAATAACACTGGTACCTTTTATTTAGGTGATTACATGTAAAACAATGAGATTTGGCAACTGATTCAAACCAGTATGACAGTAATGTTCAACTACCAATATTAACTTTAGTTTTCTTCAGTCTTCCTGAATCAGCTTTGTTTTTTCTGCTGGTTCACTGTCAGTGAGTTTTGTGGTTAATGGAGATCTGGCTGTGTGCCATCAGCTAACTACATGAAATAGTCCATCACTAATATTTCTACAATGTAAATATATATTTGAGGAGGCATGTGCTATTAGTCTTCACACAGCTAGAGTTGGGTGCATTTCTAGTGATAAGGTTGCTCATATGAACAGGGAATGGGTTATTGGCTTTCCAAATTGGTACAAACTTAAATTAAATATATTTAATGATATAAAATATCTAATAAGGATTGTGAACATTTTAGCCTCTTCTGACTCAGTTTGTTTAAGCTGGATTGCTTGATGATACAATGACAGAAACATCATTGCCTGCTGCTGGGTGACTGAGAGAATGTATTGCGTGCAGTGTTAAGACAGGGTAACAGGAAGCTTTGCAGAAAATACATTAATACATCACTGTAGCATGTGACTGCTGCAGAACAGACAGCTTCTTACTTTGTGTATGTTGCTCTGAATATGATTTCTGCTAAATGAGACCAAAGGTGAATTTAATAATTTGGTGAATCCTGGAAAAAGCCAGTAATATGGATTTCCATTTTAACCCCTTATATTAATATTTGGTTTATTTCTTAAAGGTTTAATCAGGGCCTTGTGTGGCTGACTACCACTACCTGTGGGTGTGGCATGTTGTTTCACACATATCTATTTTTTTCTTTAGTGAGAGCTTAAACCGAATCTACATATAAGGCCACTGCTTCGCTTTAGTTAACGCTTTGAGTTGCAGTTCCTGAAAGCTGTCAGTTAGAGGGTCTGAGAAAGCTTGGGTTCAGACGTGTAGTTAAAGTAGAGCAGAACTCTGAGAATGGAGGAGGAGGTCTATGCGAATGTGAGCAGTTTAGAACTGGATGGGATTCAGGATACCGGCACTAAAAGAACAACACCAGACCAGCAGCCAGGTAAAGAGACCCACTAAAACAAACATTCAGCTAGATAACTTTCATTAATGCACTTTTTTCTAACTCAGTTCTCTCTTTTTCAGATGATAGAGCAGGAGGCAGAGGCTCCAGACTGGCTGCAGTGTGTTTGGGGCTGCTGTGTGTTCTTCTGCTGATCACCATCATTGTGATCTGTGTGCGCAGTGAGTGCTGTATCTATAAGAAAATAACTTTTACATGCAGTACATGAAAGCTTGCTTTACCCAGCAAACATGCCCACACTGGGCCAATGCATCAAACTGCCAAACTGCTAAGATGCATGATTTCATGGCCACTTCTTTTCAGCAGATGAGCTAAATACAAAGCAGAGAAAATATGTGGTTATGGGCATGTCCTCACCATCAGACTCTAAAGCAGTGTATAGTGTAAAGCAGCCTGGAGTCTCTGAGCAGTGCAAGCCATCGCAATACTTAAGGACAAAGACACACTCTTGCACTGATTCACTAAACATGACAGAGCAGTACACGTTTCTCTAACCACAGGAAAAAATGTGTTTGCTGCTCAAACCGTGAATGCTCTACAGGAACACATGCGGAATAAAAAAGTGTTAAACAAACCAGAATATGTTTTATACTTTAGATTCTTCTAAGCAGCACATTTATCTTTGAGGACAGATCTGCAGACTCTTGGTATTTTAATCTCAGTGTCTTCATGAGGGAGAGTCACCTGGAACCGTTTTCTCAGCGTCTTGAAGGAAGGAGTTCCTGGAGGTGCTGAACAATAGTTACTGCTTTATAGAAGCTCCAGCTCATCCCAATTAAATCACCTCAAATCACCATCTCAGTTCATCAGGTTTAGATCAGGGGAATAATGTGGAGGATAAATCCTTTTTGTATTGATGTCAAGAGCTCTAAAATCACCAATCTGGATTAAAATGATTTTTGCGTGGATTTTATATAAGATTGCATCAATTGGATGACTCAAAAGTGCCCAATTACAACTACAAACTACAGACAAGTTTACATATTTAGGGAAAATAAAAATCATTGCTATTTATAATAGTAGGGTCTTTCTTGCCTTGTTTCTGGCTGCACTTTAACCTCAAAGGAGGAATTTAAGTGAAACCAAAATAACAATAAACCTTTTCCTTTGTCATTTGTAGTTTTTATCTTTAGTAGGGGGGAAAAAACAAATAAAACAACTATCATTTTTTTGTGTGGAAAAAAATCAAAGAATTTTTAGGCCATATCACCCAGTTTTAAATTAAATGTTTGCTAGATTAAAAATTTCAGTGTTTCCTTTGGTTTGGTTTGGTTTGGTTGGAAACTTTCTGTACCCTGTTGAACCCACTAACCCTGATATATTACATTGTATGGTTTATTAATTGGTTTCAATAAAAAAAATATTGGTGCCCATTTACCAAAGTTTAATATGCTCCTTTTAGTGATAAAACCAATTATAATAGTTATTAATGTCATAATTATTGTTGTTAATTCAACATGATTGCTGTGTTCAACACAGCACTGTACATGTTTAATATAAGTATAAAAATAGTTTAGTTGAGAACTGTGTTGTGTTTTCTCTGTACAGACATTAAAGAAAAAGAAGCTAAGGACCAAACCATCTCCTCTCTGAGTGACAACTTTACTGCAGAGAGAGAGACCCTCTTATCCAGCATCACAACCCTGACTGAAGAAAGAGATCAGCTAAAGAACAGCAACAAGGACCTGACTGAAGAAAGGGATCAGCTAAAGAACAGCAACAAGAACCTGACTGAAATAAGTCGTAAACTCCAGAATATAGATCCTGATTTAGTTAAATGGTTGGGTGAGTGACGCAGCTGTCAATGCAAACACAATAAAAAACTATGAAAGCCTAAAGCTTACATAAAACTTAGCAGACGCCGTGCAAAAAGGAACACAACAGTGCTGAAAACGGCTTGAAAACTTCGCTAGTAAAAATGTACGTTTTGCCTATACAGGCGAATGTAAACAATACAACCAGAAACGTCCGAGCCGCATTACTTGAAATGCGGTACAGTTTTTTTGAAAACTGGTACAGTGAGTGGATCATGCACATTTTTTCAGCACAGGCAAATCCATACACACAGAGAATCAAACAGAAATAAGAATACTCAGGACTCTGATACCAACACATTATAATAACTTCTTGCATAATCTTGCCTATATAATAAGACTTACCTCTTACTGATTATTTTAGTCAGTGTGTAGAGCAGTGATTTGCAGTTTTACAACCTATTATTGTAAATTAGTTTCACATTGAAGCCACCTTTAAAAAGGCTATTTAATATGAGGTGACACAATATCTGTCTGATTTGCAGTTGCAATTAATAATAATTGGGCTCTTGAATTAATAATGCATGGGCTTTGTGTTTTGACTAACCAATGTGTAGCACCTTCAGCACAGCGCTGAGAAAGGGGTTAGACAGCCATGGCCCCGCCCCGGAGTGAAAATCATGAATCTGATTGGTTCGATTTTCCTATGACTTTGCTATTATACTCATTACTACACCCTTCCAAAAATTAGGGCCGTTTCTCAATCTGGGTTCTTGTCTATACTTGTGTTCTTGTGGACTCGGGAAACGTCATCAGTCGCAGCCCAAGTACTGTTCCAATTCAGAAGATTGCAGTTTGCCAAGTACACAACTAATACCCGGATGTGTTCTTGCTCCTCCCACTTTATCAAGGATGCATGGAAGGTGACTTGTGAACTTCTTATAGCCCGATAACCCAGAATGCACCTCGCAGCAGTATCAGCGTAATGCAGGATGAGAAGGTACATAACTGTAAGCACCTGTACGTTTTTAAAACAGTACGGCTGTGTGTTAAAACAACGTTTTAAGTAATTTTTAGGCGAGAATGTGGGGGTTTAGACTTCAGATATGTGGTTTATTTGTCAAGAAAGCGGCTTGGTGAAAATGTGCTCCTATGTTTTCGGAACAACGCTTTCCGCTCCTGTAAGACGGTTACGTCACCAAGTACACAGCTGTTCCAATTACACAACAACCGTCCCGCTTCCTCCCGTTCTCGGAAGTCCGCACTCGCGATCCGAACTTCTCAAGTCCGTTCTTGACAAGTACGGGAGTACAGACTTGTGTACTTGTGTATTGAGAGATGGCCAAGGAGAAGGGGCACGCAGACACAAGGGGGCAGAAGCCATTCTAAAACAGTTTTGATTGGTCAGTATCGCTGTCAGTCAGATATGAGTGCTATAGCAACTGAAAAACAAAGACCAATGCTTTGAATTGAGTTGCTGTTTTTTATTTTAGATAATTAATGAAATACATGCTTATACTTACAATATCTATGATATATATTTCCTGATTAAATCTTATGTAATGATTTACATGCACTTATTGTCACCCCTTCTCTGAAGGGTTAGAAGGGCCTCACTGCACACCACTGGTGTAAAGGAAGTACTCACATTCATAAAATATGACCATGTCTTTACTATTTTTTAGAGAAGCTGCATCCAGATGGGTGGAAGAAGTTTGGAAGCAGTTATTACTACATCTCTTCTGAGGAGAAGAACTGGAATGTGGCCAGGCAGGACTGCAGAAACAGAGGAGCAGATCTGGTGATCATAAACAGTGAAGAAGAACAGGTGAGAAGAATGGAGAGAAAATCCTCCTCTCTGATACTGATCTCCTCATTCTAATCACTCTCTCTTTTCCTAGGAGTTCATTAAGAAGCAAAACAAATACATCTGGATTGGTCTGAGTGATGCAGAGAAAGAAGGAGAGTGGAAGTGGGTGGACGGATCTCCACTGACCACTAAGTGAGTAAGACAGTTATATTTCTCTGCAGTTTTGTTTTTGAACATCATATAATATAAATGAACGTCCTTTATTCTGTCTATAAATCCTAGGTTCTGGAGAAGTGGAGAACCCAGCGATACGCATGGAAATGAGAATTGTGTTGCTTTTTCTAACCCTGCTACGACAATCAATGCATGGAATGATGTACCCTGCTCTGTTGATGCTTTTGGGTTCTGTGAATTTACTTTTGCCAAAGTGTAATTTTGTCCAGCTTTTTTTTTTCCTCATACACTCTTTAAAAAAAATCTGCTTCAGAATGTTCTTTCAGCAATGCCACTGTAGAATCATGTTTAGTGATCGGCCACTGCAAAAAAAAAAAAGCTGCTTCAGAATTTTTGGAAACTCCATGAAATTGAAATTGTAAAACATTCTAAAAGTACTACCGTATTTTTCGGACTATAAGGCGCACCGTATTATAAGACGCACTATCAAAGAACGCCTATTTTCTGCTATTTTTCCATACATAGGGCGCATCGCATTATAAGGCGCGTTAAGTGACACTAGAAAGGGTGCCTATATCAAAGTGAACAGGGGTGGCGCCATGTTTCCCTTCCCCCACCGGGGTGGTCGCTTGCCGGTGGAGCGTCTCAGTATACAAATCTAGCTCTTTCAAAGTCAAACGAGTGCTGGATATTAATCTACACAGATTTCTCTCCTGAAAACTGTTTATTTGGGTGAGTAACGTGCTTCAGTTTATTTACAGTAAGCTTAGATTTCCAGATGTCCACTAAGGCTTGCTGCACCAGCGTTAGCATAGCTATCCGCTAGCACGCTAGCTAGTCACCTAAACTAGTAAAGTTAACCCAAACTTAAACGACAGCGTTACACTGAGTAATCCTGCGTGTTCTGGTAAGACAGTGAGATATTAGCTAGCGATTCGTCCCCCGTAGCTTGTTTTAACACGGTAAACAAGCAGATTACAGGCTGATAAAACTCACCTCTGAGAGAGTTAGCGCTTAGCATCTAGCTAATGCTAGCCAGGCAAAGCAGCACAGACTTACAAGCCGATAACTCACCTCTGAACGGTGAACGCTTAGCGATTAGCATCTAACTCTAATAATACTGCTCCAGCAGTATTAAAAGTACTAAATTTAGAAAATACTGATCTCTGAACAGTGAATAAGCTAGCTAATGCTATTTGCTGCTCCAGCCTCGGAGCTGCACGGCTCTGGACTCTGTATAGCACTGAAACTCTGTATAACGCTGCACGGAGTGTGTGTTTACTGCTCCTTACAACCTGACGAGTAAAATTTAGATAATACTGATCTCAGTGAATAAGATAGCTAGCTTAGCGGTTAGCATCAAGCTAATGCTATTGCTGCTCCAGCCTCGGAGCTGCACGGCTCTGGACTCTGTATAGCACTGAAACTCTCTATAACGCTGCACGGAGTGTGTGTTTACTGCTCCTTACAACCTGATGAGTAAAATCCATACAAAAGGCGCACCGTATTATAAGACGCACTGTCAATTTTTGTGAAAATTAAAAGTTTTTAAGTGCGCCTTATAGTCCGAAAAATACGGTAAGTTAAAGTAAAGCCAATTTGAGCAGATGGTGTGAGTTACACATAAAACAGAAGCCAATCTTTTGGTAAACAGACATGCTGGCTAAATGCTAAAGCTAAGTTACTATCCTAGCTCTGTACAGCTTATACCTTTGCACCTTTTTATTTCATTTCATTTATGAGAGCTGAATGTAAAAAATAATTTACATTTGCTTAAGCATATGATATTATTATTATATTATTATTATAATTATTTACCAAGTTCTTTACCAAGTTGAATAATACAGTTAGCTCAGTGAACTTTACTATCCTAGCCTTGTACAGCTCGTATATTTCATATGACTAAAAAGTTTTTACCAAGTGTAATAATACAGGAAGATCCTGCACCTGATAATTAGAGTTACTAATAGGGACCATCCCATTCTCTTTCCCTTATACTTTAAATACCCGCTACACCACAAGCCCTGTGGGGTACTATAGCCACCTCATTTTGTCAGCATTTCACTGACATTCCACTTCTGTGGTTTGAAGTGAAAACAAACGAATTTGAGAGAATTAGGGACAAAGCTAAGGGATGAATTGACTATGTCAAGTAATCAGAATCAGCATAATTACATTAAACAAATTATCACTGCAGGCCATAGACTCATTGAAGTATGATATTTAGAGAATGATGCTGAATTAAAGCATAACATAATGTCTTAGTCATGTTATAATGGTTTTATACTAAGTTTATAGCAATATTAACACTGAATGTCAAAATTGAGGTTGTATTTAATATTGCCAAATTTACTGTGTAAAAAAAAACTTTATTTCACATTGCATTTTAGTGTCTTATCTTGTTTTTGTAAACTGAGAACTAACTCAAATGTTTTTAAAATATATTCATCAAAACATGTTTATCGGTCAATCATTTGTCAAAAAATATGTTTAAAATGTATTGCAATTTAAAATACACACATGTTCGGGGATTTTAATGTTAACATTATTTTTTTTCATAAGGATTTGATCAGTGTACTCCAATTAATTTTGTAACAGACTTTACATTTTTTTGTTAATAAATGTGCTTTTTGGCAAAAATGAGTCTGTGTATGATTTATAGCACAAATAGAAAACTACTTTCTACCAACAACTTCTAGAAAAGTGACTCATATATACACATTTATACGCTATTTGTGAAAAGTGTTGCATGTTCACTAGGGTAGTTTGTGCACAGCTTATTGAAGTACATTGTGGGATTGTAATAGTGTACTGGAAATTCTTCACAATCTTTTTGGACACCAGTACAGTGAAATGGTGCAAATATGGCACAGATTCAGACATAGGGGCTGGGCCTAACTGGCTTTAAAGGAACCACTGCATCCCCCTCTAGTGGCTGATGCAAATATCTGAAAATAAAACAGTGTGAAGGTTGTGATGTCACTGATGATGCTAAAGGATAAGTGGCAGGGTTATCTCATGATGACTGTTCAATAGTAAAGACGCACAGACACGCCCTAAATTAAACTGGATGGTGTGCAGTTGATAGATCACCTAAAGATCTGTAGAATAGAGCAGAGAATTCAATCAGAGTAAATCTTACTGTGTTTGTGAGCTGAGCAGCTTCTGCTCACCAGAGGGAGACAGCTGATGGCCTCTGTAGACAATCAAGATTAATCAGCATCACCTGCCTTTAAAAGAGGGGAAACAGAGAAGGTGTGTCTGAGTTAGGTGTGTCTTTGTGTATGAGCAGCCAGTGGCTGTTATCTCCTCTGTTTTCAAGTTTTTGGTTTCTAAAACCTCTTTTCCTTCTTTCTTTCTCAAAATAAGCAAAAAAAAAGTTACATTTAACTCTGGAAAGGAAGATTATGGCTTTCTCTTCTCTGCTTTCCTTTTTTATTTGTTATTTTTTTTCTCTCTTAATAAAGACAGCTTCCCCCTGGCATCCTTTGTTTTTTCCTCCACCAAATTACCAAATTAAGTTTGGACTTTTCTTTTGTTTTCCACTTGCTTTCAGGACTCACCCCTCTTGTAAGCCCATCTGCGCAGTTTAAAGCACCACTGGTTTGGTAGACGAGTGGTAGAGCAAATCCCAGTAGGTATTTTATTGTGAGAGCACCTATAGAACTCTGTGTCTCAATTAACCCACTGAAGGAGCTTTTATTAGAAAACCTCCCTGTTTTACACTCATGTAGATACATCCTTTACAGTACAGCATCACATTCCCAGCTAACAGAGAACGTTATAAGAACATTAAATACAGTTTTGAAATCTTTTCTCACAAAACTTTATTACGAAATTTTAAAAATCACGTTTTCAAAACTAAAAATTAAAACATTGACACAAATGATGTTGCAGAAACGTTACCAGAATGTTTATAAAAATTAAATAAAAAATATACAACATCCAAAAAAATTAACATAGTGAATGTTCTAAGAACGTAACATTCAGAAAATGTTCTACTAACCAAACACTGATAGATGGGTTTAATCCACTAATGGGACACCTATCTATTAGAGAAGCACCTAACTGATCACATAATCCTACATAAAACTGGATAGACACTCTTTGAGGGCACTCTTTGTCTAGTAAGCGCTCAATAGAGGGCACTTAATAATAGTGATGGGATGATTAATCTTTTCAGCTCCGATCCCGATATTTAACGGATATAAAACTGCTGATACCGATACTTTTAGTTTATTATTAGTACTATGATTAAGGTTACATAATGAGGCTGAAACAGACCACACAGCCTTTGAAGAGTATACACAAGTGCATTTGATGTAAATGCATTCCAAATTCATTTATTTGACACACTTTATATACAAACACACAATATTTTTGTTCCAAATTAAATACTTTTATTTTGATTAATATAAAAAAAAGTTAGTAAGTGGATCGGCTGCGCTCACCCGATATTCGATTCATTAAATTAGGTCAATATCGGCCCCGATACCGATATTGTATCGGATCGGTCACATCTCTAATTAATAACTCACCCTTAACTACTTTCATAATTTATTGGAAGAATAACACCCTAGAGCAGGGTATTTCTTCGGGGTGTAAATGGAAACCAGTACAGCGAAGACGCTGCTTCACTAAACTGAAATCTTACAAATGTCTCGCTTCCTTACTGTAATGTCTACAGCATGTAAAAGATAAATCCATTACATCAGCTAATGTAGCACATATATACCACACAATAACCTTTATAGCCATAAACAATATAATATACAGCAAAATCCACAGTTAATCCTGCAAAAACTCACACAATGCTATTGACTGCTATCTTTCATCAGCTTTCTCACCTTTAATTTTTAATTCATATTCTACAGGTCTCTCCCGCAGGAATAATTTGTTATTTAGTTCTAAATAAATAAAACATAACAATGTAGCTGAAAATCCCTGTAGATTTTGTCCCTCACCTCACCCACATATTTTGACACTGGGACTACAATATTAAATGTTATGGGGAGATGTAGGAATGTATTTATATAGCTTGGCTAATGCCTTTTAAAAAGCTTGACTATTGTTAATTTTCAAAGTAGCCTAATAAAAAGATTGAAACTAAGTCTTACCTTAAAAATTGTAATACACCAGTTAAACTACTTATCAAAATAACTAATTCCTCACTGGGTCTGACTTACTGCAGCGTCTTGTTCACATTTAACTTCCACCTTAAAAACATATTTCCATTCCACCTTAACAGTTTCCCTGCATTAAAACAAGTTTTCTCTTTAGACTGTAGTAGATGATAGAGTTTTAAGAGTTTTACACATTTCTGTTTAGGGTGTGCACAAATCACACAGTCAAACGGTCCATATAAAACAGAACGTAGATTTCCATTTGAATGTTCAGTTCCACCTTAAAAACGCCAAAATAGTATCTACAGCCTGAAGCCCGTGTGTCGCTGCAGCAGCATTTAAGGCGGAATGGTAAATTAGCAGCATTTAAGGTGGAATAGCAAATTCATGTGAGTTTGTGAGTTATTTATGTAAGGAAAAGTGTGTTTAAAGTGCATATTTAATAAAGCTAAGTAGATAGGAGCTACTTACACGTAATGCAATGCTGTAGCTTAAGCAGCTCGCGCACCTTAATTTAGATGCGAGCCACCTGACCAATAATGATTCAGCAGGCAGGTAAACCGGAAGAATGATTATTACCATGGAATGGTATGATCCACTTTAGGGGGGATTAAAAAAATCGTATCACAATATTCTTCCAGGCACATATACTGCATTGTTTTTGTAGTATTTAACATGATATGTTACAATTATATTTACATGTTTTGACCCCTCCAAACTATTGTTTTTCCACCTTTAGGGGGGGTTGAAGTCTTAATTGGGGGGGGGGGTCTGACACAGTAAACACAGTGGTTCATAATAGCTGCACATATTAGCACATATTATTTAAGACCCATGGGACTATAGCTAACCTCCCTGCACGTGATTTGACAATTGATGACCAATCAAAGAGACAGATGATACGAATGGGAAAAAAAAGAGCCCAGAAAGAATTTCAAGCATTAGAGAAGATCAGAGACAGATCACACCATCCGTCATTGTTTGAGCCAAAGTGGATTTAATGGGAGACGAGCAAAAAAAGCCTGAAAAAAGACTGGAATTTGCCAAACTACATGTTGACAAGCCACAAAGCTTCTGGGAGAATGTCCTATGGACAGATGAGACAAAAATTGAACTTTTTGCCTTATTCTTGACTTTTTTTATAATATAATTTTTTTATAATTCTGTTGAAGCATGGTTTAAAAGCAATGTCAATATAATTCAAATAACAAAAACCTGAGTAAATTTTAACAAATCTGTGAATTTCATTTGCAATTAAAGTGAAAAAAAAAAAATCTATTCAAATCAACCTGGCCCTGTATGAAAACATATTTGCCCCTAAACTTAATAACCTGGTTGTGTCACACTCGGAGGCAACAACTGCAGTCAAGCTTTACTAATAACCGACAACGAGTCTTTCACATCTCTGTGGAGGAAATTAGGCACAGTCTTCTTTACAGAATTGTTTTCATTTAAACACGTTGGACGGTTCGGAGCATGAACGTTCTATTTAAATGTATATATCATTTCAGATATGTTAATGTTGACTGATGGAAAAGACAAAGTACACTCAATAAAAACAGGATAATACCCATGATAATAATATAGCTTTTTAATACCCTTGATTTAGAACTCAAAATTATCATATTATTAATGCAACCCCAAGGGAGTCGGAACTAAAATCTATATGTATATGTATATATGTATATATGTGTGAAGCAACATATTGGGCGTTTCACACTAATGAGGAAGTAAAAAAACACTTTGTTTCACACTATTTTTCTCCACTCCACTTTCTCACAGTACTTTCTCATGACTAACACACTCTAAAGAACATTATAGAATTTTTAAATTCCAGGCTTTTCTATACAGTAATTAAAGCAGCTAATAGTCTCATGTGTAATTTTAGATTCTTAGCTTAAGCCAGTGTTTTTTTGCTAAAACATTAGCCGTTTCTGAGTAGTTTAACATGTAGCTAAATAGCTAAGTAGCTGGGTTGTAAATATCTAGAGAATTAATGAAGCTATATATTGTTTAAACTGTTTGATTAACAGCGTACAGCCTGCCTACTAGCTGGTGAACACGCCTGCCAGCCACTCATCAGCTGCTACACCGGTGACGGGGAGTGCACACAGGGTAATACTCTCCCCAGCTGAGGGTCTTATATCTATGAGGAACACTTTATTGGGGCATCTGTTGAAGTAAATTGTCATTAAATTGTGGCAACAAATAATGCTTGAAACAAGCCAAATATTTTGGAAAAGTAAAATGAAAAGCACTTTTATAAATGAAAAATGACTTTAAATATGTAAAAATTTTAGTAATAAGTTGAATAGACTTATAAAACAACAAGTTATACATTCCTATTTTAGAGTAGATATTAGAAGATCTCACTTAATTTGTTTCACTTCATAATGTTTTAAGTATTAATCACAAGGAGAAACAAATCATTTGAAATATTGGGAATCTGGAAATACATACATATATGAGGACTGAGCGCAGATAACATTTAGTTATTATTGGCCAACTGGAAAGATGTTCGATGTAATAATCAGCTCATTTTGATATCGTCACTGTCCAATGAAAAACACTTATCACCAAAACAGCAACTTTACAGGAGAGAGAAAAAACCTTGTAACTTTTAATGGAAGTCAATGTAAAAAGAGTTTATTCCAGGTCATTTTGAAGCATTTCTATTTGTCTGTTAATCAAGAAATTTGTCTGTGTTGGCTGACCAGTCCAGCTTATCAACCAGATGCAGTCCACCATCTCCACATCAACTCCCACAATAGATACTGGCTGTGTGGGTGGCCTGGCCCTGCGGAAGTCCACCACCATCTCCTTGGTCTTGGAGGTGTTCAACAGCAGGTTGTTTCTATTGCACCACGCCACAAAGTCTTTCACCAGGTGTCTGTACTCCTCCTCCTTTCCTCCCCGTATACATGCCACAATGGCAGTGTCGTCTGAAAACTTCTGCATGTGGCACGTCTGGAAGTCTGAGGTGTAGAGTGTGAACAGGAACGGGGAGAGCACAGTCCCCTGTGGTGCTCCTGTGCTGCAGACCACAGTCTCTGATGTACAGTCCTTCAATCTGACATACTGAGGTCTGTCAGTGAGGTAGTCTGTGATCCAGGAGACCAAATATGAATTCACCTGCATCCCCACCAGCTTGTCTTTCAGTAGGAGAGGCTGAATGGTGTTGAAAGCACTGGAAAAATCAAAGAACATGACTCTCTCAGTGCTGCCTCCTCTGTCCAGATGAGAGTGGGTCCGGTGGAGAAAGTACAGTATGGCATCATCCACTCCCACTTTCTCTCTGTAGGCAAATTGCAAGGGGTCCATTGCATGTTGAACCTGGGGTCTGAGGTGGTGTAGAAGCAGACGTTCCAGGGTCTTCATGATATGTGATGTAAGGGCGACAGGCCTGAAGTCATTGAGCTCACTGGGGTGCGTCTTCTTGGGTACTGGAACCAGGCATGATGTCTTCCACAACAGACAGTTCGTCTGTTCAAATTATGTAGTAAACTAAAAATCGTCAAAAATGGAGATAAGTGTTTTTCATAGAACAGCGATGATATGCGAGATAAGGACCCAGTGTCAAGAACATCTTTGACTTCTTGTGAACATGAGCTCATTCTAGTTTTTACTGGACAGCAGGACATCTGCATACATATTTGCATACAAAAATTGTGTTCTAAAAAGTGTATATTTATTTTATCTGATTTAACTTGTTTCGGCTTCTACTCAACAAAGCATGGAATTTTTAATATGAGTCTAAAAATCAGCTAAGAACAGGAAAAAAAAGCATGTATGTAATGTGTTTTCTGATGGATCATACAGGGCTTGAGCTTCTGTCCATCACAGCCTGTTGTAAAGGCCACCATTTACTGTTTAACAATCTCATCTGTTTATCAGCTTAAGTGTGAAGAGTTTATCACAGCTGAAACCACACCTACATACAAGAACAGAGAGAATGTTCACACTCGTTTCTGTTCACAGACACATTAATACATCACTGTATCACGTGACTCTGCTCAGTGTAGTGTCGGCCTTCAGTTACTGCAGAAGAGACAGCTTCTTAATCTGTACTGCTTCTACTAACACTGGTACCTTTTATTTAGGTGATTACATGTAAAACAATGAGATTTGGCAACTGATTCAAACCAGTATGACAGTAATGTTCAACTACCAATATTAACTTTAGTTTTCTTCAGTCTTCCTGAATCAGCTTTGTTTTTTCTGCTGGTTCACTGTCAGTGAGTTTTGTGGTTAATGGAGATCTGGCTGTGTGCCATCAGCTAACTACATGAAATAGTCCATCACTAATATTTCTACAATGTAAATATATATTTGAGGAGGCATGTGCTATTAGTCTTCACACAGCTAGAGTTGGGTGCATTTCTAGTGATAAGGTTGCTCATATGAACAGGGAATGGGTTATTGGCTTTCCAAATTGGTACAAACTTAAATTAAATATATTTAATGATATAAAATATCTAATAAGGATTGTGAACATTTTAGCCTCTACTGACTCAGTTTGTTTAAGCTGGATTGCTTGATGATACAATGACAGAAACATCATTGCCTGCTGCTGGGTGACTGAGAGAATGTATTGCGTGCAGTGTTAAGACAGGGTAACAGGAAGCTTTGCAGAAAATACATTAATACATCACTGTAGCATGTGACTGCTGCAGAACAGACAGCTTCTTACTTTGTGTATGTTGCTCTGAATATGATTTCTGCTAAATGAGACCAAAGGTGAATTTAATAATTTGTTGAATCCTGGAAAAAGCCAGTAATATGGATTTCCATTTTAACCCCTTATATTAATATTTGGTTTATTCCCTGGTCTCTTAAAGGTTTAAACAGGGCTTTGTGTGGCTGACTACCACTACCTGTGGCTGTGGCATGTTGTTTCACACATATCTATTTTTTTCTTTAGTGAGAGCTTAAACCGAATGAACATATAAGGCCACTGCTTCGCTTTAGTTACACCTCAAGTTAGAGTTCCTGAAAGCTGTCAGTTAGAGGGACTGAGAAAGCTTGGGTTTAGACGTGTAGTTAAAGTAGAGCACTTTTTGCCTTATTCTTGACTTTTTTTATAATATAATTTTTTTTATAATTCTGTTGAAGCATGGTTTAAAAGCAATGTCAATATAATTCAAATAACAAAAACCTGAGTAAATTTTAACAAATCTGTGAATTTCATTTGTAATTAAAGTAAAAAAAAAATCTATTCAAATCAACCTGGCCCTGTATGAAAACATATTTGCCCCTAAACTTAATAACCTGGTTGTGTCACACTCGGAGGCAACAACTGCAGTCAAGCTTTACTGATAACTGACAACGAGTCTTTCACATCTCTGTGGAGGAAATTAGGCACAGTCTTCTTTACAGAATTGTTTTCATTTAAACACGTTGGACGGTTCGGAGCATGAACGTTCTATTTAAATGTATATATCATTTCAGATATGTTAATGTTGACTGATGGAAAAGACAAAGTACACTCAACAAAAACAGGATAATACCCATGATGATAATAGAAGCTTTTTAATACACTTGATTTAGAACTCAAAATTATCATATTATTAATGCAACCCCAAGGGAGTCGGAACTAAAATCTATAAGTATATGTATATATGTGTGAAGCAACATATTGGGCGTTTCACACTAATGAGGAAGTAAAAAAACACTTTGTTTCACACTATTTTTCTCCACTCCACTTTCTCACAGTACTTTCTCATGACTAACACACTCTAAAGAACATTATAGAATTTTTAAATTCCAGGCTTTTATAGACAGTAATTAAAGCAGCTAATAGTCTCATGTGTAATTTTAGATTCTTAGCTTAAGCCAGTGTTTTTCTGCTAAAACATTAGCCGTTTCTGAGTAGTTTAACATGTAGCTAAATAGCTAAGTAGCTGGGTTGTAAATATCTAGAGAATGAATGAAGCTCTATATTGTTTAAACTGTTTGATTAACAGCGTACAGCCTGCCTACTAGCTGGTGAACACGCCTCCCAGCCACTCATCAGCTGCTACACCGGTGACGGGGAGTGCACACAGGGTAATACTCTCCCCAGCTGAGGGTCTTATATCTATGAGGAACACTTTATTGGGGCATCTGTTGAAGTATTGGTACTTCTGAAATCAAAGCTGTTTAAATTATACCGAGGGAGTTTATCCTGCTTTTGGCATGTCCATGTACTCAGTTTTATCTATTTAATTTAAAATACTAAATGTATTACTTGTTCTAATAATTAAAATGTTTTCTATTACAGATACTTACTTTTGAAACAAGCCAAATATTTTGGAAAAGTAAAATGAAAAGCACTTTCATAAATGAAAAATGACTTTAAATATGTAAAAATTTTAGTACCGTAATAAGGTGAATAGACTTATAAAATAACAAGTTATACATTCCTATTTTAGAGTAGATATTAGAAGATCTCACTTAATTTGTTTCACTTCATAATGTTTTAAGTATTAATCACAAGGAGAAACAAATCATTTGAAATATTGGGAATCTGGAAATACATACATATATGAGGACTGAGCGCAGATAACATTTAGTTATTATTGGCCAACTGGAAAGACGTTCGATGTGATAATCAGCTCATTTTGATATCGTCGCTGTCCAATGAAAAACACTTATCACCAAAACAGCAACTTTACAGGAGAGAGAAAAAAACCTTGTAACTTTTAATGGAAGTCAATGTAAAAAGAGTTTATTCCAGGTCATTTTGAAGCATTTCTATTTGTCTGTTAATCAAGAAATTTGTCTGTGTTGGCTGACCAGTCCAGCTTATCATCCAGATGCAGTCCGAGATACCTGTAGGTCTTCCCCATCTCCACATCAACTCCCACAATAGATACTGGCTGTGTGGGTGGCCTGGCCCTGCGGAAGTCCACCACCATCTCCTTGGTCTTGGAGGTGTTCAACAGCAGGTTGTTTCTATTGCACCACGCCACAAAGTCTTTCACCAGGTGTCTGTACTCCTCCTCCTTTCCTCCCCGTATACAGGCCACAATGGCAGTGTCGTCTGAAAACTTCTGCATGTGGCACGTCTGGAAGTCTGAGGTGTAGAGTGTGAACAGGAACGGGGAGAGCACAGTCCCCTGTGGTGCTCCTGTGCTGCAGACCACAGTCTCTGATGTACAGTCCTTCAATCTGACATACTGAGGTCTGTCAGTGAGGTAGTCTGTGATCCAGGAGACCAAATATGAATCCACCTGCATCCCCACCAGCTTGTCTTTCAGTAGGAGAGGCTGAATGGTGTTGAAAGCACTGGAAAAATCAAAGAACATGACTCTCTCAGTGCTGCCTCCTCTGTCCAGATGAGAGTGGGTCCGGTGGAGAAAGTACAGTATGGCATCATCCACTCCCACTTTCTCTCTGTAGGCGAATTGCAAGGGGTCCATTGCATGTTGAACCTGGGGTCTGAGGTGGTGTAGAAGCAGACGTTCCAGGGTCTTCATGATATGTGATGTAAGGGCGACAGGCCTGAAGTCATTGAGCTCACTGGGGTGCGTCTTCTTGGGTACTGGAACCAGGCATGATGTCTTCCACAACAGACAGTTCGTCTGTTCAAATTATGTAGTAAACTAAAAATCGTCAAACATGGAGATAAGTGTTTTTCATAGAACAGCGACGATATGAGAGATAAGGACCCAGTGTCAAGAACATCTTTGACTTCTTGTGAACATGAGCTCATTCTAGTTTTTACTGGACAGCAGGACATCTGCATACATATTTGCATACAAAAATTGTGTTCTAAAATGTGTATATTTATTTTATCTGATTTAACTTGTTTCGGCTTCTACTCAACAAAGCATGGAATTTTTAATATGAGTCTAAAAATCAGCTAAGAACAGGAAAAAAAAAGCATGTATGTAATGTGTTTTCTGATGGATCATACAGGGCTTGTGTTTCTGTCTATCACAGCCTGTTGTAAAGGCCACCATTTACTGTTTAACAATCTCATCTGTTTATCAGCTTAAGTGTGAAGAGTTTTTCACAGCTGAAACCACACCTACATACAAGAGCAGAGATAATGTTCACACTCGTTTCTGTTCACAGACACATTAACACATCACTGTATCACGTGACTCTGCTCAGTGTAGTGTCGGCCTTCAGTTACTGCAGAAGAGACAGCTTCTTAATCTGTACTGCTTCTACTAACACTGGTACCTTTTATTTAAGTGATTACATGTAAAACAATGAGATTTGGCAACAATATGAACGGGAAATGGGTTATTGGCTTTCCAAATTGGGAGGAAAACTTTGATAAAAATTTTAATTAAATATATTTAATGATATAAAATATCAAATAAGGATTGTGAACATTTTAGCCTCTACTGACTCAGTTTGTTTAATCTGCTTTGCTTGATGATACAATGACAGAAACATCAGTCAGCAGCTCATTGGCTGCTGCTGAGTGACTCTGAGAGAATTTATTGCGTGCAGGGCTAAACGCTTTGCAGAAAATACATTACCACATCACTGTATCACATGACTGCTGCAGAACAGACAGCTTCTTACTTTGTGTATGTTGCTCTGAATATGATTTCTGCTAATTGAGTAAAATTATGAATTTAAACTCTTGCTAGAACAACATGAATACCAGCCATAATAAAATGTGTTAATTTAATCACCTCAGCAAAGGTGAATTTAATAATTTGTTGAATCCTGGAAAAAGCCAGTAATATGGATTTCCATTTTAACCCCTTATATTAATATTTGGTTTATTTCCTGGTCTCTTAAAGGTTTAAACAGGGCCTTGTGTGGCTGACTACCACTACCTGTGGCTGTGGCATGTTGTTTCACACATATCTATTTTTTTCTTTAGTGAGAGCTTAAACCGAATGAACATATAAGGCCACTGCTTCGCTTTAGTCACGCCTCAAGTTAGAGTTCCTGAAAGCTGTCAGTTAGAGGGTCTGAGAAAGCTTGGGTTCAGACGTGTAGTTAAAGTAGAGCAGAACTCTGAGAATGGAGGACGGAATCTTATCGAATGCGAGCAATTTAGAACTGGATGGGATTCCGGATACCGGCACTAAAATAACAACACCAGACCAGCAGCCAGGTAAAGAGACCCACTAAAACCAACATTCAGCTAGATAACTTTCATTAATGCACTTTTTCTAAGTCAGTTCTCTCTTTTTCAGATGATACAACAGGAGGCAGACGCTCCAGACTGGCTGCAGTGTGTTTGGGGCTGCTGTGTGTTCTTCTGCTGATCACCATCATTGTGATCTGTGTGCGCAGTGAGTGCTGTATCTATAAGAAAGTAACTTTTACATGCAGTACATGAAAGCTTGCTTTACCCAGCAAACATGCCCACACTGGGCCAATGCATCAAACTGCCAAACTGCAAAGATGCATGATTTCATGGCCACTTCTTTTCAGCAGATGAGCTAAATACAAAGCAGAGAAACTATGTGGTTATGGGCATGTCCTCACCATCAGACTCTAAAGCAGTGTATAGTGTAAAGCAGCCTGGAGTCTCTGAGCAGTGCAAGCCATTGCAATACTTAAGGACAAAGACACACTCTTGCACTGATTCACTAAACATGACAGAGCAGTACACGTTTCTCTAACCACAGGAAAAAATGTGTTTGCTGCTCAAACCGTGAATGCTCTACAGGAACACATGCGGAATAAAAAAGTGTTAAACAAACCAGAATATGTTTTATACTTTAGATTCTTCTAAGCAGCACATTTATCTTTGAGGACAGATCTGCAGACTCTTGGTATTTTAATCTCAGTGTCTTCATGAGGGAGAGTCACCTGGAACCGTTTTCTCAGCGTCTTGAAGGAAGGAGTTCCTGGAGGTGCTGAACAATAGTTACTGCTTTATAGAAGCTCCAGCTCATCCCAATTAAATCACCTCAAATCACCATCTCAGTTCATCAGGTTTAGATCAGGGGATTAATGTGGAGGATAAATCCTTTTTGTATTGATGTCAAGAGCTCTAAAATCACCAATCTGGATTAAAATGATTTTTGCGTGGATTTTATATAAGATTGCATCAATTGGATGACTCAAAAGTGCCCAATTAGACTACAAACTACAGACAAGTTTACATATTTAGGGAAAATAAAAATCATTGCTATTTATAATAGTAGGGTCTTTCTTGCCTTGTTTCTGGCTGCACTTTAACCTCAAAGGAGGAATTTAAGTGAAACCAAAATAACAAACCTTTTCCTTTGTCATTTGTAGTTTTTATCTTTAGTAGGGGGGAAAAAACAAATAAAACAACTATCATTTTTTTGTGTGGAAAAAAATCAAAGAATTTTTAGGCCATATCACCCAGTTTTAAATTAAATGTTTGCTAGATTAAAAATGTCAGTGTTTCCTTGAGGTTTGGTCGGAAACTTTCTGTACCCTGTTGATCCCACTAACCCTGATATATTACATTGTATGGTTTATTAATTGGTTTCAATAAAAAAAATATTGGTGCCCATTTACCAAAGTTTAATATGCTCCTTTTAGTGATAAAACCAATTATAATAGTTATTAATGTCATAATTATTGTTGTTAATTCAACATGATTGCTGTGTTCAACACAGCACTGTACATGTTTAATATAAGTATAAAAATAGTTTAGTTGAGGACTGTGTGTGTTTTCTCTGTACAGACATTAAAGAAAAAGAAGCTAAGGACCAAACCATCTCCTCTCTGAGTGACAACTTTACTGCAGAGAGAGAGACCCTCTTATCCAGCATCACAACCCTGACTGAAGAAAGGGATCAGCTAAAGAACAGCTACAATGACCTGAGTGAAGAAAAAGATCAGCTAAAGAAGAGAAACAAGGACCTGACTGAAGAAAAAGATCAGCTAAAGAAGAGAAACAAGAACCTGACTAAAGAAAGAGATCAGCTAAAGAACAGCAACAAGGACCTGACTGAAGAAAGAGAACAGCTAAAGATCAGCAACAAGGACCTGACTGAAGAAAGAGAACAGCTAAAGATCAGCAACAAGGACCTGACTGAAGAAAGAGATCAGCTAAAGATCAGCAACAAGGACCTGACTGAAGAAAGGGATCAGCTAAAGAACAGCAACAAGGACCTGACTGAAATAAGTCGTAAACTCCAGAATATAGATCCTGATTTAGTTAAATGGTTGGGTGAGTGACGCAGCTGTCAATACAAACACAATAAAAAACTATGAAAGCCTAAAGCTTACATAAAACTTAGCAGACGCCGTGCAAAAAGGAACACAACAGTGCTGAAAACGGCTTGAAAACTTCACGCTGGATACTCATTTTGACCTCTCGCTAGTAAAAATGTACGTTTTGCCTATACAGGCGAATGTAAACAATACAACCAGAAACGTCCGAGCCGCATTACTTGAAATGCGGTACAGTTTTTTTGAAAACTGGTACAGTGAGTGGATCATGCACATTTTTTCAGCACAGGCAAATCCATACACACAGAGAATCAAACAGAAATAAGAATACTCAGGACTCTGATACCAACACATTATAATAACTTCTTGCATAATCTTGCCTATATAATAAGACTTACCTCTTACTGATTATTTTAGTCAGTGTGTAGAGCAGTGATTTGCAGTTTTACAGCCTATTATTGTAAATTAGTTTCACATTGAAGCCACCTTTAAAAAGGCTATTTAATATGAGGTGACACAATATCTGTCTGATTTGCAGTTGCAATTAATAATAATTGGGCTCTTGAATTAATAATGCATGGGCTCTGTGTTTTGACTAACCAATGCGTAGCACCTTCAGCACAGCGCTGAGAAAGGGGTTAGACAGCCATGGCCCCGCCCCGGAGTGAAAATCATGAATCTGATTGGTTCGATTTTCCTATGACTTTGCTATTATACTCATTACTACACCCTTCCAAAAATTAGGGCCGTTTCTCAATCTGGGTTCTTGTCTATACTTGTGTTCTTGTGGGCTCGGGAAACGTCATCAGTCGCAGCCCAAGTACTGTTCCAATTCAGAAGATTGCAGTTTGCCAAGTACACAACTAATACCCGGATGTGTTCTTGCTCCTCCCACTTTATCAAGGATGCATGGAAGGTGACTTGTGAACTTCTTATAGCCCGATAACCCAGAATGCACCTCGCAGCAGTATCAGCGTAATGCAGGATGAGAAGGTACATAACTGTAAGCACCTGTACGTTTTTAAAACAGTACGGCTGTGTGTTAAAACAACGTTTTAAGTAATTTTTAGGCGAGAATGTGGGGGTTTAGACTTCAGATATCTGGTTTATTTGTCAAGAAAGCAGCTTGGTGAAAATGTGCTCCTATGTTTTCGGAACAACGCTTTCCGCTCCTGTAAGACGGTTACGTCACCAAGTACACAGCTGTTCCAATTACACAACAACCGTCCCGCTTCCTCCCGTTCTCGGAAGTCCGCACTCGCGATCCGAACTTCTCAAGTCCGTTCTTGACAAGTACGGGAGTACAGACTTGTGTACTTGTGTATTGAGAGATGGCCAAGGAGAAGGGGCACGCAGACACAAGGGGGCAGAAGCCATTCTAAAACAGTTTTGATTGGTCAGTATCGCTGTCAGTCAGATATGAGTGCTATAGCAACTGAAAAACAAAGACCAATGCTTTGAATTGAGTTGCTGTTTTTTATTTTAGATAATTTATGAAATACATGCTTATACTTACAATAGCTATGATATATATTTCCTGATTAAATCTTATGTAATGATTTACATGCACTTATTGTCACCCCTTCTCTGAAGGGTTAGAAGGGCCTCACTGCACACCACTGGTGTAAAGGAAGTACTCACATTCATAAAATATGACCATGTCTTTACTATTTTTTAGAGAAGCTGCATCCAGATGGGTGGAAGAAGTTTGGAAGCAGTTATTACTACATCTCTTCTGAGAAGAAGAACTGGAATGTTGCCAGGCAGGACTGCAAAAACAGAGGAGCAGATCTGGTGATCATAAACAGCAGAGAAGAACAGGTGAGAAGAATGGAGAGAAGATTCTCTCTCTGATCTCTGATCTCCTCATTCTAATCACTCTCTCTTTTCCTCTAGGAGTTCATTAAGAAGCAAAACAAATACATCTGGATTGGTCTGACTGATGCAGAGAAAGAAGGAGAGTGGAAGTGGGTGGACGGATCTCCACTGACCACTAAGTGAGTAAAACAGTTATATTTCTCTGCAGTTTTGTTTTTGAACATCATATAATATAAATGAACGTCCTTTATTCTGTCTATAAATCCTAGGTTCTGGAGAAGTGGAGAACCCAGCAATACGTATGGAAATGAGAATTGTGTTGCTTTTTCTATCCCTGCTATGACAATCAATGCATGGAATGATGAACCCTGCTCTGCTGATGCTTTTGGGTTCTGTGAATTTACTTTTCCCAAAGTGTAATTTTGTCCAGCTTTTTTTTTTCTCATACACTCTTTAAAAAAAATCTGCTTCAGAATGTTCTTTCAGCAATGCCACTGTAGAATCATGTTTAGTGATCGGCCACTGCAAAAAAAAGAAAAGCTGCTTCAGAATTTTTGGAAACTCCATGAAATTGAAATTGTAAAACATTCTAAAAGTACTAAGTTAAAGTAAAGCCAATTTGAGCAGATGGTGTGAGTTACACATAAAACAGAAGCCAATCTTTTGGTAAACAGACATGCTGGCTAAATGCTAAAGCTAAGTTACTATCCTAGCTCTGTACAGCTTGTACCTTTGCACCTTTTTATTTCATTTCATTTATGAGAGCTGAATGTAAAAAATAATTTACATTTGCTTAAGCATATGATATTATTATTATATTTTTATTATAATTATTTACCAAGTTCTTTACCAAGTTGAATAATGCAGTTAGCTCAGTGAACTTTACTATCCTAGCCTTGTACAGCTCGTATATTTCATATGACTAAAATGTTTTTACCAAGTGTAACAATACAGGAAGATCCTGCACCTGATAATTAGAGTTACTAATAGGGACCATCCCATTCTCTTCACCCATACTTTAAATACCCGCTACACCACAAGCCCTGTGGGGTACTATAGCCACCTCATTTTGTCAGCATTTCACTGACATTCCACTTCTGTGGTTTGAATTGAAAACAAACGAATTTTAGAGAATTAGGGACAAAGCTAAGGGATGAATTGACTATGTCAAGTAATCAGAATCAGCATAATTACATTAAACAAATTATCACTGCAGGCCATAGACTCATTGAAGTATGATATTTAGAGAATGATGCTGAATTAAAGCATGACATAATGTCTTAGTCATGTTATAATGGTTTTATACTAAGTTTATAGCAATATTAACACTGAATGTCAAAATTGAGGTTGTATTTAATATTGCCAAATTTACTGTGTAAAAAAAAAAACTTTATTTCACATTGCATTTTAGTGTCTTATCTTGTTTTTGTAAACTGAGAACTAACTCAAATGTTTTTAAAATATATTCATCAAAACATGTTTATCGGTCAATCATTTGTCAAAAAATATGTTTAAAATGTATTGCAATTTAAAATACACACGTTCGGGGATTTTAATGTTAATATTATTTTTTTTCATAAGGATTTGATCAGTATACTCCAATTAATTTTGTAACAGACTTTACATTTTTTTGTTAATAAATGTGCTTTTTGGCAAAAATGAGTCTGTGTATGATTTATAGCACAAATAGAAAACTACTTTCTACCAACAACTTCTAGAAAAGTGACTCATATATACACATTTATATACGCTATTTGTGAAAAGTGTTGCATGTTCACTAGGGTAGTTTGTGCACAGCTTATTGAAGTACATTGTGGGATTGTAATAGTGTACTGGAAATTCCTCACAATCTTTTTGGAAACCACTACAGTACAGTGAAATGGTGCAAATATGGCACAGATTCAGACATAGGGGCTGGGCCTAACTGGCTTTAAAGGAACCACTGCATCCCCCTCTAGTGGCTGATGCAAATATCTGAAAATAAAACAGTGTGAAGGTTGTGATGTCACTGATGATGCTAAAGGATAAGTGGCAGGGTTATCTCATGATGACTGTTCAATAGTAAAGACGCACAGACACGCCCTAAATTAAACTGGATGGTGTGCAGTAGATGGGTCACCTAAAGATCTGTAGAATAGAGCAGAGAGTTCAATCAGAGTAAATCTTACTGAGTTTGTGTAAGAGCCGCTCCAGAGCTGAGCAGCTTCTGCTCACCAGAGGGAGACATCTGATAGCCTCTGTAGACAATCAAGATTAATCAGCATCACCTGCCTTTAAAAGAGGGGAAACAGAGTAAGGTGTGTCTGAGTTAGGTGTGTCTTTGTGTATGAGCAGCCAGTGGCTGTTATCTTCTCTGTTTTCAAGTTTTTGGTTTCTAAAACCTCTTTTCCTTCTTTCTTTCTCAAAATAAGCAAAAAAAAAAGTTACATTTAACTCTGGAAAGGAAGATTACGGCTTTCTCTTCTCTGCTTTCCTTTTTTATTTGTTAATTTTTTTCTCTCTTGATAAAGACAGCTTCCCCCTGGCATCCTTTGTTTTTTCCCCCACCAAATTACCAAATTAAGTTTGGACTTTTCTTTTGTTTTCCACTTGCTTTCAGGACTCACCCCTCTTGTAAGCCCATCTGCGCAGTTTAAAGCACCACTGGTTTGGTAGACGAGTGGTAGAGCAAATCCCAGTAGGTATTTTATTGTGAGAGCACCTATAGAACTCTGTGTCTCAATTAACCCACTGAAGGAGCTTTTATTAGAAAACCTCCCTGTTTTACACTCATGTAGATACATCATTTACAGTACAGCATCACATTCCCAGCTAACAGAGAACGTTATAAGAACATTAAATACAGTTTTGAAATCTTTTCTCACAAAACTTTATTACGAAATTTTAAAAATCACGTTTTCAAAACTAAAAATTAAAACATTGACACAAATGATGTTGCAGAAACGTTACCAGAATGTTTATAAAAATTTAATAAAAAATATACAACATCCAAAAAAATTAACATAGTGAATGTTCTAAGAACGTAACATTCAGAAAATGTTCTACTAACCAAACACTGATAGATGGGTTTAATCCACTAATGGGACACCTATCTATTAGAGAAGCACCTAACTGATCACATAATCCTACATAAAACTGGATAGACACTCTTTGAGGGCACTCTTTGTCTAGTAAGCGCTCAATAGAGGGCACTTAATAATAGTGATGGGATGATTAATCTTTTCAGCTCCAATCCCGATATTTAACGGATATAAAACTGCTGATACCGATACTTTTAGTTTATTATTAGTACTATGATTAAGGTTACATAATGAGGCTGAAACAGACCACACAGCCTTTGAAGAGTATACACAAGTGCATTTGATGTAAATGCATTCCAAATTCATTTATTTGACACACTTTATATACAAACACACAATATTTTTGTTTCAAATTAAATACTTTTATTTTGATGAATATAAAAAAAGTTAGTAAGTGGATCGGCTGCGCTCACCCGATATTCGATTCATTAAATTAGGTCAATATCGGCCCCGATACCGATATTGTATCGGATCGGTCACATCTCTAATTAATAACTCACCCTTAACTACTTTCATAATTTATTGGAAGAAGAACACCCTAGAGCAGGGTATTTCTTCGGGGTGTAAATGGAAACCAGTACAGCGAAGACGCTGCTTCACTAAACTGAAATCTTACAAATGTCTCGCTTCCTTACTGTAATGTCTACAGCATGTAAAAGATAAATCCATTACATCAGCTAATGTAGCACATATATACCACACAATAACCTTTATAGCCATAAATAATATAATATACAGCAAAATCCACAGTTAATCCTGCAAAAACTCACACAATGCTATTGACTGCTATCTTTCATCAGCTTTCTCACCTTTAATTTTTAATTCATATTCTACAGGTCTCTCCCGCAGGAATAATTTGTTATTTAGTTCTAAATAAATAAAACATAACAATGTAGCTGAAAATCCCTGTAGATTTTGTCCCTCACCTCACCCACATATTTTGACACTGGGACTACAATATTAAATGTTATGGGGAGATGTAGGAATGTATTTATATAGCTTGGCTAATGCCTTTTAAAAAGCTTGACTATTGTTAATTTTCAAAGTAGCCTAATAAAAAGATTGAAACTAAGTCTTACCTTAAAAATTGTAATACACCAGTTAAACTACTTATCAAAATAACTAATTCCTCACTGGGTCTGACTTACTGCAGCGTCTTGTTCACATTTAACTTCCACCTTAAAAACATATTTCCATTCCACCTTAACAGTTTCCCTGCATTAAAACAAGTTTTCTCTTTAGACTGTAGTAGATGATAGAGTTTTAAGAGTTTTACACATTTCTGTTTAGGGTGTGCACAAATCACACAGTCAAACGGTCCATATAAAACAGAACGTAGATTTCCATTTGAATGTTCAGTTCCACCTTAAAAACGCCAAAATAGTATCTACAGCCTGAAGCCTGTGTGTTGCCGCAGCAGCATTTAAGGCGGAATGGTAAATTAGCAGCATTTAAGGTGGAATAGCAAATTCATGTGAGTTTGTGAGTTATTTATGTAAGGAAAAGTGTGTTTAAAGTGCATATTTAATAAAGCTAAGTAGATAGGAGCTACTTACACGTAATGCAATGCTGTAGCTTAAGCAGCTCGCGCACCTTAATTTAGATGCGAGCCACCTGACCAATAATGATTCAGCAGGCAGGTAAACCGGAAGAATGATTATTACCATGGAATGGTATGATCCACTTTAGGGGGGATTAAAAAAATCGTATCACAATATTCTTCCAGGCACATATACTGCATTGTTTTTGTAGTATTTAACATGATATGTTACAATTATATTTACATGTTTTGACCCCTCCAAACTATTGTTTTTCCACCTTTAGGGGGGGTTGAAGTCTTAATTGGGGGGGGGGTCTGACACAGTAAACACAGTGGTTCATAATAGCTGCACATATTAGCACATATTATTTAAGACCCATGGGACTATAGCTAACCTCCCTGCACGTGATTTGACAATTGATGACCAATCAAAGAGACAGATGATACGAATGGAAAAAAAAGAGCCCAGAAAGAATTTCAAGCATTAGAGAAGATCAGAGACAGATCACACCATCCGTCATTGTTTGAGCCAAAGTGGATTTAATGGGAGACGAGCAAAAAAAGCCTGAAAAAAGACTGGAATTTGCCAAACTACATGTTGACAAGCCACAAAGCTTCTGGGAGAATGTCCTATGGACAGATGAGACAAAAATTGAACTTTTTGCCTTATTCTTGACTTTTTTTTATAATATAATTTTTTAATAATTCTGTTGAAGCATGGTTTAAAAGCAATGTCAATATAATTCAAATAACAAAAACCTGAGTAAATTTTAACAAATCTGTGAATTTCATTTGCAATTAAAGTGAAAAAAAAAAAAATCTATTCAAATCAACCTGGCCCTGTATGAAAACATATTTGCCCCTAAACTTAATAACCTGGTTGTGTCACACTCGGAGGCAACAACTGCAATCAAGCTTTACTGCAAGCTGTCTTTCACATCTCTGTGGAGGAAATTAGGCACAGTCTTCTTTACAGAATTGTTTTGATTTAAACACGTTGGACGGTTCGGAGCATGAACGTTCTATTTAAATGTATATATCATTTCAGATATGTTAATGTTGACTGATGGAAAAGACAAAGTACACTCAACAAAAACAGGATAATACCCATGATAATAATATAGCTTTTTAATACCCTTGATTTAGAACTCAAAATTATCATATTATTAATGCAACCCCAAGGGAGTCAGAACTAAAATCTATATGTATATGTATATATGTATATATGTGTGAAGCAACATATTGGGCGTTTCACACTAATGAGGAAGTAAAAAAACACTTTGTTTCACACTATTTTTCTCCACTCCACTTTCTCACAGTACTTTCTCATGACTAACACACTCTAAAGAACATTATAGAATTTTTAAATTCCAGGCTTTTATAGACAGTAATTAAAGCAGCTAATAGTCTCATGTGTAATTTTAGATTCTTAGCTTAAGCCAGTGTTTTTCTGCTAAAACATTAGCCGTTTCTGAGTAGTTTAACATGTAGCTAAATAGCTAAGTAGCTGGGTTGTAAATATCTAGAGAATGAATGAAGCTATATATTGTTTAAACTGTTTGATTAACAGCGTACAGCCTGCCTACTAGCTGGTGAACACGCCTGCCAGCCACTCATCAGCTGCTACACCGGTGACGGGGAGTGCACACAGGGTAATACTCTCCCCAGCTGAGGGTCTTATATCTATGAGGAACACTTTATTGGGGCATCTGTTGAAGTATTGGTACTTCTGAAATCAAAGATGTTTAAATTATACAGAGGGAGTTTATCCTGCTTTTGGCATGTCCATGTACTCAGTTTTATCTATTTAATTTAAAATACTAAATGTATTACTTGTTCTAATAATTAAAATGTTTTCTATTACAGATACTTTTGCCTATTTCATTAAATTGTGGCAACAAATAATGCTTGAAACAAGCCAAATATTTTGGAAAAGTAAAATGAAAAGCACTTTTATAAATGAAAAATGACTTTAAATGTGTAAAAAATTTAGTAATAAGGTGAATAGACTTATAAAATAACAAGTTATACATTCCTATTTTAGAGTAGATATTAGAAGATCTCACTTAATTTGTTTAACTTCATAATGTTTTAAGTATTAATCACAAGGAGAAACAAATCATTTGAAATATTGGGAATCTGGAAATACATACATATATGAGGACTGAGCGCAGATAACATTTAGTTATTATTGGCCAACTGGAAAGACGTTCGATGTGATAATCAGCTCATTTTGATATCGTCGCTGTCCAATGAAAAACACTTATTGTAAGGGCTGGTGCCCGATCGAGGCTACCTCCAGGGCATCGGAGGGCGCGCCAGGCCAGCGCCGAGGGTTAGTTGGCTAATTATCAACACCTGCTTTCAACAGCTTATAAGCAACGCCAACTAGCCACTCGGCGCTGGATCTTTGAAGCTCGTGAGAGCGAATCTATGCCCGATTTTCGAGCGAGCCTCGGCTCTTTTTCTCTTTTCTTCCCTGCTATCCCTTTGGAGAGAGTATTGTTCGGCACACGCCGGCATACTCCTCCCGCATAAGTATCTTCCTCTATCCCTTTCCTCTCCCTCTCGAGTCTGGTGGAGCTGTGTGCTCTCTCCGGTGTGTGTGTGTGTGTGTGTGTGTAGCAGCCGCGAGGAGCGGATTGCTCACCTCTCTTTCCCCCCCGCTGTTCCTCCCCTCTCTGGTGGAACAGCATATAATCCATAAGCACCTCAGTTCAGTTTGTTTTCTTTGGAAGCCATTTTGTTTAGTTAATCCTTCACCTCATCTCATAAGAGGTAGCCGTAGCTTCCACGGCGAGCCTTGTTTACAATTCTCCCCTTCTCTTTCACTCACGCTAGGCGTGAGGTTTTGTTTTCCACCCGTTTTCGTCCTCCGCCCGTTTTCGTTGCTCCGCCCCTTTCGGCGAAGGCTCTTAAGGGCGATTAAAGCGGTGGTGTCCCAATCCACTCGCTGGTGTAGTGGTTAGGGCATTGGGCCGCGACCGCGACAGCCTGGGTTCAATCCCCGCGTGGAGCGGGGTTTAATAATAATAATAATTATATATATATATATATATATATATATATATATATATATATATATATATATATATATATATATCATATTATTATATAATATCATTATATATCCTATTAATATATATATTAACGATTATATATTAATTCTTCTTCTTCTTCTTATAATTATTATTATTATTATTATTATTATTATTATTATTATTATTATTATTATTATTTTCCCCTTTTTCTTGGGTTTACCTGCTTTGAGATCTGCTGCTCTGCACTTGGTTCCTACAACCTTCTGGGCTGGAGAGCTACTGCTCCCCAACCCATTACAGAAAGATCCAGCACCAACATGGATCCAGCAGAGCAGGTAAAGGCCGCCCTGGGGAACCAGGGGGCAGCTATAGGGAGGCATGAACAGACCCTGCGGCAGATTCTAGACCAGCTGCAGGGGCTAGCTAATATTTTGGCACACAATCTGCCACACCCCACACAGCCAGCCCCCCGAAGTCTCCAGGGGGAGCATGTTGTGGCTGAGCCACCCACAGCGCACCGGGTCGAACCCCCACTACCTTCCCCTATGCGCTACGTGGGTGAACCAGGAGGCTGTAGGGGATTTCTCCTACAATGCTCACTCGCTTTCGAGCTTCTCCCTTCCCGCTTTCAGTCAGAGCGTGCCAAAGTGGCATACATTGTCTCCCTCCTCTCTGGAAGGGCGTTAGCATGGGCTACCCCAGTCTGGGAACACCAGCCAGGAGTTTGCTCCACTGCTGCGCTGTTTGCCACCGCCCTTTGGCAGACATTCGATCTTCCAGTCCGAGGAGAGGAGGCAGGGACCCGCCTCCTTAACCTACGTCAGGGTAGGGGGTCGGTGTCTGAGTATGCCATCGAATTTCGTACGCTCGCCGACACTTGCCAGTGGAAGCGGGATCCACTACAGGTCAACCAGGGCCCCCGCGTACTCAAGGGGTCTTCCTAAATGTGACGTTGGCATGGGGGGCTTCCGAGGTTCGCCTCTCCGCCTTTGTGGACTCTGGAGCAGCAGGAAACTTCCTTGATGCTGCTGTAGCTAGGAGGCTGGCCCTGCCGCTGGTACCCCTACAGGAGCCTTTGCCTGTAGCAGCCATCGACGGGCGGTCGCTGGAGCCAGGGGTGGTGTCTCAGCAGACACGCCCCCTCAGGCTGCAAGTCGGGTCTCATTCAGAGGAGATAGCACTATACATCATTAATGCCCCTGACTTGCAGCTTATTCTGGGTTTTCCTTGGCTCCAGAGACACAACCCCCGCGTTGACTGTCTGACTCGCTCGGTTCTGGTGTGGGGCCCAGCCTGCCGGGCCTCCTGCCTTCAGCCCCCCAGGACCACTAAAGGCATGAACCTCGATCCCGCAGGTCCTGATCTCTCTCGGGTACCCTCTGAATACCAGGACCTCCGGGTGGTGTTCAGTAAGGAGAAGGCCCAAATACTTCCTCCCCACCGTTCCTGCGATATGGCTATCGACCTCCTCCCTGGGGCTTGTCCCCCCAGGGGAAGGTTGTTCTCCCTATCGGGCCCCGAACGCCGGGCAATGGAGGAATATATCCAGGAGGCCCTTGCCTTGGGATTTATTCGGCCATCCACCTCCCCGGCCGGTGCCAGCTTTTTCTTCGTGGGCAAAAAAGACGGTGGGCTGAGGCCCTGTATCGACTACAGGGGCCTCAACAAAATAACAATCAAGAACCGCTACCCCTTGCCCCTAATGTCATCCGCCTTTGAAGCACTGCAGCAGGCCACCATTTTCACCAAACTGGACCTGCGCAGTGCTTATAACCTTGTCAGGATAAGAGCGGGTGACGAGTGGAAGACAGCGTTCATCACCCCATCCGGGCACTATGAGTACCTGGTAATGCCGTTTGGGTTGATGAACGCCCCCGCCGTCTTCCAGGGGTACATCAACGAGGTTCTTCGGGAGGCGTTGGACCGGTATGTGTTCGTCTACCTGGACGACATTCTTATCTACAGTCGGTCCGTAGACGAGCACGTTACCCATGTCCGATGGGTTCTTCAGCTGCTTCTGGAGAACCACCTCTACGTCAAGCTTGAGAAGTCCGAGTTCCATGCACAGACCATCTCATTTTTGGGTTTTGTCGTGTCACACAACGCGCTGCGCCTGGATCCCACTAAGATCAAGGCAGTGGAGAACTGGCCCCAACCTACCTCAGTGCGCCTGGTTCAGCGCTTCCTGGGCTTTGCAAATTTCCTCAGATGGTTTGTAAGAAATTTTAGCTCTGTGGCTGCTCCATTAACCGCCCTGACGAGGAAGACGTCCGGGCGGTTCAAGTGGTCAACAGAGGCCCAGGAAGCATTTGATGCTATCAGGCGCCTGCTGACTGGGGCCCCAGTACTCCAACTGCCTGATCCCGGACTTCCGTTTGTCGTAGAGGTGGATGCTTCTGAAGTAGGCGTGGGTGCGGTCTTGTCCCAGCGAGCGGGGCCTGGAGGCCGACTGCACCCATGCGCCTACTACTCCCATCGTCTTACCCCTGCCGAGCAGAGGTACGACATGGGAGACCGGGAGCTCCTGGCCGTGAAGCTCGCTCTGGAAGAGTGGAGGCATTGGCTAGAGGGGGCGGAACACCCCTTTCTGGTCTGGACAGACCACAAGAACTTGGCCTACATCCAGCAGGCCAAGCGTCTAAACCCACGCCAGGCCAGATGGGGGTTGTTTTTCACCCGGTTTGACTTCATTTTGTCGTATCGTCCCGGGTCCAAGAACGTCAAACCAGACGCCCTCTCTCGCCAATGGGAGCCCCTCCCTCATCCAGTAGAACCATCCACTGTGGTTCCCACGGCCAGGATCTTGGCGCCCCTCCGTTGGGGCCTGTCGGACGCTGTCCGATGGGCCCAGCAGGTTGACCCAGACCCGGGTAATGGCCCCCCGGGTCGGGACTTTGTACCCAAATCCCTTAGGAAGCGGGTACTTGACTGGGGTCATGCCTCTCTCCAGACTGCTCACCCGGGAGTTATGCGCACACTGGAGTTCTTGCGGCGTCGTCTTTGGTGGCCACACATAGAAAGGGATGTACGTTCCCATGTGGCCGCCTGCGCGGTATGCGCCCAAGGAAAGGACCCCAGGACCAGGCCCACAGGTCTGTTGCACCCTCTGGCCGTTCCCTCACGTCCCTGGTCACACCTGTCCCTGGACTTTATCACGGGGTTGCCCTCGTCTCGGGGTAACACGTGATACTGGTCATAGTGGACAGGTTTTCCAAGGCCGGACGTTTTGTGGCATTAGCAAAATTACCATCTGCTCAGGGAACGGCTGAAGTGGTGCTCGACCAGGTTGTACGCATCCACGGGATTCCCGCGGACATTGTATCCGACCGAGGAGCGCAGTTTATCAGCCGGTTCTGGGGGGCCTTCTGTCGCCTGTTGGGGACAGAGGTCAGCCTTTCCTCTGGATACCATCCTCAGTCCAATGGCCAGACAGAGAGGGTTAACCAGGACCTGGAACGGACCCTCCGCTGTCTGGCTTCCTCCTTTCCGTCTACCTGGTCCGACCAGTTAAAATGGGCTGAGTATAGGGCTGTCCCTAACGATTATTTTTTAAACGATTATTCTAACGATTATTTTTTTCGATTAGTCGACTAATCTATTTATTGAGAAACATATTTAAATAATTATTATTTTACGTTTTAAAGCAAACGATAAATTACTATATTAATATATAATAATAACAACAACAACACAAGCCTACTAAACCAAACCCCACACTTATAATCACTTACATGTACAACACGTTTAGATCTATAACGCTAAAAATGGTAAGCTCCCATACACCACAACCGTGTGTTGCACTGTTTTCTGTGACCGCTAGATTTTGTGACCACGGGCAAGTAGTTCTCAGCAGACCGGTGCACTGGCCGATTCGAAACGTGTTCGTTTCTAATGTTTACCCCGACTGGCCAAAACGGTTAAGTTTAGGGCTGAGGGTAAGGTGTAGGTATAGAAAGCTTCTGTTTTGCCAATGAACGCTCATAACCGTGAGCACTGGTCACAAAATTCCGACGGTGACAGAAAACGGTGTAACACCGCAGCGCCGACGGCGCTAGCTAAAATAACTTAAGGCAGCTAGCTTAGCTAAACACCTGAACTTATGAATAATGCTACTGTTTCTGGAATCTGCGAAATGCCATGCACAAATATAAACCAAAACTGTATAATTTCTGCCTGTGGCAGGTTTAAAACCTTTGGTAGACAGCCTTAAGTCTTTTTAAGGACACCCGCGGAGACCCTGATGTAATCGGTAACTTACTGTGTGACCCTGTTGACATAGTGCTCCTGGATGTTTGCGCTTCAAGTGCTCCTTTTGCACGTATGGCAGAGGACCACATTGTTGCCCTTTTGCGTGAAATGCTCCCAAACTTTAGATGCCCGCTGGCGTTTTTTTGTAGCTGGAGATTGCTCTCCGGAGTCCATGCTCTCCTCTGCCCGAACCCGACATGACCCGAGGTCCGACCCGAAATCCGACCCGGGCTCCAGAAAATAGTCCGAGATGTAGGCGTCTGTTTTTTAATTATATTTTTATGTAAAAAAAAAAATAACGAAAATAACGAAAACTGAAAGTGAAACTAAACTAATTTATTTATAAGCGCTGTTTTCACTACCGCAGTTCTACAGCGGGGGTGTTGTGCCGATTATGTCCGCGAAGCGGGAGTCAGATTCAGCAGAGAGTCGGATTCGGCACAAACGCGGCGGCACCTCGCGGTGCGCGGTGTCAGTTGTAAGCGCTCGCGCTAGCCGCAAAATACGGCAGAAAACACTGAGGGAGCTGCAGAATTATGTATGGGACTAGAATATGAGCTCTCACCAGAACAAGCGAAGCGAATCTCTCTCTCTCTCTCTCTCTCTCTCTGTCTCTCTGTCTCTCTGTCTCTCTCTCTCTCTCTCTCTCTCTCTCTGTGTGTGTGTCTCTCTCTCTCTCTCTATCTCGCACGTGAACTCCTCCGCGTTTGACCTGCAGAACTGTGTTTAGCTGTTCTTAAAAATCATTTTAATTAAATAATAGTTCTATGCTTCTATGTTACCGTGTTAATTAACATAGTTCTGATCATATTTACGACGTGCCGACGCACGTTATGCAAATCGATGCATTTTCGTAATCGATGACGTCGATTATGTCGATGCGTCGCCCCAGCCCTAGCTGAGTATGCCCACAACACACTCTGGCACTCGTCCTTGGGAATGTCACCCTTTGAGTGCCAGTTTGGGTATGCTCCGCCTGCTTTACCCGGACAGGAGACTATCACTGGGGTGTCCACGGCCGATCAGATGGTCCGTCGTTGCCAACGGGCCTGGAGGAAGGCCCGGGCTACCCTCCTGTCTGCCAGGGCAACTCAAAAACGAAACGCAGACAGGAGGCGAAGGCCCGCCCCTTCTTATCGGGTTGGCCAGCGGGTCTGGCTTTCGGCCAAGGACCTCCCTTTGCGGGGCAGCCCACGTAAACTGGCCCCGCGGTATGTAGGGCCATTTAAGATACTCCGCCGCGTCAATCCAGTCTCCTACCGGCTTGCCCTGCCACCTGCCCTTAAAAGAATTCATCCCACCTTCCACGTGTCCCGCCTTAAGCCCTACCTCTGTTCCTTGGGTCCGGCTGCTCCCCCGGGTCCCCGTACCATTGGTGGTGCCCCCGCCTACACCGTCCGCCGGCTCCTGGACTCCCGAAGGGTGCGCGGTGGTCTCCAGTATCTGGTGGACTGGGAGGGGTACGGGCCGGAGGAGCGGTCCTGGGTACCAGCTCGCCACATCTTGGACCCGGAACCGGTCAGGGCTTTTCGGCGAAACCGTGCGGCGGGTTTAGGGCCGTCGGGTGCCGCCCCTCGGGGGGGGGGGTCCTGTAAGGGCTGGTGCCCGATCGAGGCGTCCTCCAGGGCATCGGAGGGCGCGCCAGGCCAGCGCCGAGGGTTAGTTGACTAATTATCAACACCTGCTTTCAACAGCTTATAAGCAACGCCAACTAGCCACTCGGCGCTGGATCTTTGAAGCTCGTGAGAGCGAATCTATGCCCGATTTTCGAGCGAGCCTCGGCTCTTTTTCTCTTTTCTTCCCTGCTATCCCTTTGGAGAGAGTATTGTTCGGCACACGCCGGCATACTCCTCCCGCATAAGTATCTTCCTCTATCCCTTTCCTCTCCCTCTCGAGTCTGGTGGAGCTGTGTGCTCTCTCCGGTGTGTGTGTGTGTGTGTAGCAGCCACGAGGCGCGGATTGCTCACCTCTCTTTCCCCCCCGCTGTTCCTCCCCTCTCTGGTGAGGTTTTGTTTTCCACCCGTTTTCGTCCTCCGCCCGTTTTTGTTGCTCCGCCCCTTTCGGCGAAGGCTCTTAAGGGCGATTAAAGCAGCGGTGTCCCAATCCACTCGCTGGTGTAGTGGTTAGGGCATTGGGCCGCGACCGCGACAGCCTGGGTTCAATCCCCGTGTGGAGCGGGGTTTAATAATAATAATTATATATATATATATATCATATTATTATATAATATCATTATATATCCTATTAATATATATATTAACGATTATATATTAATTCTTCTTCTTCTTCTTCTTCTTATAATTATTATTATTATTATTATTATTTTCCCCTTTTTCTTGGGTTTACCTGCTTTGAGATCTGCTGCTCTGCACTTGGTTCCTACAACCTTCTGGGCTGGAGAGCTACTGCTCCCCAACCCATTACACTTATCACCAAAACAGCAACTTTACAGGAGAGAGAAAAAAACCTTGTAAACTTTTAATGGAAGTCAATGTAAAAAGAGTTTATTCCAGGTCATTTTGAAGCATTTCTATTTGTCTGTTAATCAAGAAATTTTGGCACAGTGTAAGAGACAGTTCGTCTGTTCAAATTATGTAGTAAACTAAAAATCGTCAAAAATGGAAAAAAAGTGTTTTTCATAGAACAGCGACGATATGCGAGATGAGGACCCAGTGTCAAGAACATCTTTGACTTCTTGTGAACATGAGCTCATTCTAGTTTTTACTGGACAGCAGGACATCTGCATACATATTTGCATACAAAAATTGTGTTCTAAAATGTGTATATTTATTTTATCTGATTTGACTTGTTTCTGCTTCTACTCAACAAAGCATGGAATTTTTAATATGAGTCTAAAAATCAGCTAAGAACAGGAAAAAAAAAGCATGTATGTAATGTGTTTTCTGATGGATCATACAGGGCTTGAGCTTCTGTCCATCACAGCCTGTTGTAAAGGCCACCATTTATTCCATATACTGTTTAACACCATCATCTGTTTATCAGCTTTAGTGTGAAGAGTTTATCACAGCTGAAACCACACCTACATACAAGAGCAGAGAGAATGTTCACAATCGTTTCTGTTCACAGACACATTAACACATCACTGTGTCACGTGACTCTGCTCAGTGTAGTGTCGGCCTTCAGTTACTGCAGAAGAGACAGCTTCTTAATCTGTACTGCTTCTACTAACACTGGTACCTTTTATTTAGGTGATTACATGTAAAACAATGAGATTTGGCAACTGATTCAAACCAGTATGACAGTAATGTTCAACTACCAATATTAACTTTAGTTTTCTTCAGTCTTCCTGAATCAGCTTTGCTTTTTCTGCTGGTTCACTGTCAGTGAGTTTTGTGGTTAATGGAGATCTGGCTGTGTGCCATCAGCTAACTACATGAAATAGTCCATCACTAATATTTCTACAATGTAAATATATATTTGAGGAGGCATGTGCTATTAGTCTTCACACAGCTAGAGTTGGGTGCATTTCTAGTGATAAGGTTGCTCATATGAACAGGGAATGGGTTATTGGCTTTCCAAATTGGTACAAACTTAAATTAAATATATTTAATGATATAAAATATCTAATAAGGATTGTGAACATTTTAGCCTCTACTGACTCAGTTTGTTTAAGCTGGATTGCTTGATGATACAATGACAGAAACATCATTGCCTGCTGCTGGGTGACTGAGAGAATGTATTGCGTGCAGTGTTAAGACAGGGTAACAGGAAGCTTTGCAGAAAGACAGCTTCTTACTTTGTGTATGTTGCTCTGAATATGATTTCTGCTAAATGAGACCAAAGGTGAATTTAATAATTTGGTGAATCCTGGAAAAAGCCAGTAATATGGATTTCCATTTTAACCCCTTATATTAATATTTGGTTTATTTCCTGGTCTCTTAAAGGTTTAAACAGGGCCTTGTGTGGCTGACTACCACTACCTGTGGGTGTGGCATGTTGTTTCACACATACCTATTTTTTTTCTTTAGTGAGAGCTTAAACCAAATGAACATATAAGGCCACTGCTTCGCTTTAGTTACACCTCAAGTTAGAGTTCCTGAAAGCTGTCAGTTAGAGGGACTGAGAAAGCTTGGGTTTAGACGTGTAGTTAAAGTAGAGCACTTTTTGCCTTATTCTTGACTTTTTTTATAATATAATTTTTTAATAATTCTGTTGAAGCATGGTTTAAAAGCAATGTCAATATAATTCAAATAACAAAAACCTGAGTAAATTTTAACAAATCTGTGAATTTCATTTGCAATTAAAGTAAAAAAAAAAATCTATTCAAATCAACCTGGCCCTGTATGAAAACATATTTGCCCCTAAACTTAATAACCTGGTTGTGTCACACTCGGAGGCAACAACTGCAGTCAAGCTTTACTGATAACTGACAACGAGTCTTTCACATCTCTGTGGAGGAAATTAGGCACAGTCTTCTTTACAGAATTGTTTTCATTTAAACACGTTGGACGGTTCGGAGCATGAACGTTCTATTTAAATGTATCTATCATTTCAGATATGTTAATGTTGACTGATGGAAAAGACAAAGTACACTCAACAAAAACAGGATAATACCCATGATGATAATAGAAGCTTTTTAATACACTTGATTTAGAACTCAAAATTATCATATTATTAATGCAACCCCAAGGGAGTCGGAACTAAAATCTATAAGTATATGTATATATGTGTGAAGCAACATATTGGGCGTTTCACACTAATGAGGAAGTAAAAAAACACTTTGTTTCACACTATTTTTCTCCACTCCACTTTCTCACAGTACTTTCTCATGACTAACACACTCTAAAGAACATTATAGAATTTTTAAATTCCAGGCTTTTATAGACAGTAATTAAAGCAGCTAATAGTCTCATGTGTAATTTTAGATTCTTAGCTTAAGCCAGTGTTTTTCTGCTAAAACATTAGCCGTTTCTGAGTAGTTTAACATGTAGCTAAATAGCTAAGTAGCTGGGTTGTAAATATCTAGAGAATGAATGAAGCTCTATATTGTTTAAACTGTTTGATTAACAGCGTACAGCCTGCCTACTAGCTGGTGAACACGCCTGCCAGCCACTCATCAGTTGCTACACCGGTGACGGGGAGTGCACACAGGGTAATACTCTCCCCAGCTGAGGGTCTTATATCTATGAGGAACACTTTATTGGGGCATCTGTTGAAGTATTGGTACTTCTGAAATCAAAGCTGTTTAAATTATACCGAGGGAGTTTATCCTGCTTTTGGCATGTCCATGTACTCAGTTTTATCTATTTAATTTAAAATACTAAATGTATTACTTGTTCTAATAATTAAAATGTTTTCTATTACAGATACTTACTTTTGAAACAAGCCAAATATTTTGGAAAAGTAAAATGAAAAGCACTTTCATAAATGAAAAATGACTTTAAATATGTAAAAATTTTAGTACCGTAATAAGGTGAATAGACTTATAAAATAACAAGTTATACATTCCTATTTTAGAGTAGATATTAGAAGATCTCACTTAATTTGTTTAACTTCATAATGTTTTAAGTATTAATCACAAGGAGAAACAAATCATTTGAAATATTGGGAATCTGGAAATACATACATATATGAGGACTGAGCGCAGATAACATTTAGTTATTATTGGCCAACTGGAAAGACGTTCGATGTGATAATCAGCTCATTTTGATATCGTCGCTGTCCAATGAAAAACACTTATCACCAAAACAGCAACTTTACAGGAGAGAGAAAAAAACCTTGTAACTTTTAATGGAAGTCAATGTAAAAAGAGTTTATTCCAGGTCATTTTGAAGCATTTCTATTTGTCTGTTAATCAAGAAATTTGTCTGTGTTGGCTGACCAGTCCAGCTTATCATCCAGATGCAGTCCGAGATACCTGTAGGTCTTCCCCATCTCCACATCAACTCCCACAATAGATACTGGCTGTGTGGGTGGCCTGGCCCTGCGGAAGTCCACCACCATCTCCTTGGTCTTGGAGGTGTTCAACAGCAGGTTGTTTCTATTGCACCACGCCACAAAGTCTTTCACCAGGTGTCTGTACTCCTCCTCCTTTCCTCCCCGTATACATGCCACAATGGCAGTGTCGTCTGAAAACTTCTGCATGTGGCACGTCTGGAAGTCTGAGGTGTAGAGTGTGAACAGGAACGGGGAGAGCACAGTCCCCTGTGGTGCTCCTGTGCTGCAGACCACAGTCTCTGATGTACAGTCCTTCAATCTGACATACTGAGGTCTGTCAGTGAGGTAGTCTGTGATCCAGGAGACCAAATATGAATCCACCTGCATCCCCACCAGCTTGTCTTTCAGTAGGAGAGGCTGAATGGTGTTGAAAGCACTGGAAAAATCAAAGAACATGACTCTCTCAGTGCTGCCTCCTCTGTCCAGATGAGAGTGGGTCCGGTGGAGAAAGTACAGTATGGCATCATCCACTCCCACTTTCTCTCTGTAGGCGAATTGCAAGGGGTCCATTGCATGTTGAACCTGGGGTCTGAGGTGGTGTAGAAGCAGACGTTCCAGGGTCTTCATGATATGTGATGTAAGGGCGACAGGCCTGAAGTCATTGAGCTCACTGGGGTGCGTCTTCTTGGGTACTGGAACCAGGCATGATGTCTTCCACAACAGACAGTTCGTCTGTTCAAATTATGTAGTAAACTAAAAATCGTCAAACATGGAGATAAGTGTTTTTCATAGAACAGCGACGATATGAGAGATAAGGACCCAGTGTCAAGAACATCTTTGACTTCTTGTGAACATGAGCTCATTCTAGTTTTTACTGGACAGCAGGACATCTGCATACATATTTGCATACAAAAATTGTGTTCTAAAAAGTGTATATTTATTTTATCTGATTTAACTTGTTTCGGCTTCTACTCAACAAAGCATGGAATTTTTAATATGAGTCTAAAAATCAGCTAAGAACAGGAAAAAAAAAGCATGTATGTAATGTGTTTTCTGATCGATCATACAGGGCTTGTGTTTCTGTCTATCACAGCCTGTTGTAAAGGCCACCATTTACTGTTTAACAATCTCATCTGTTTATCAGCTTAAGTGTGAAGAGTTTTTCACAGCTGAAACCACACCTACATACAAGAGCAGAGATAATGTTCACACTCGTTTCTGTTCACAGACACATTAATACATCACTGTATCACGTGACTCTGCTCAGTGTAGTGTCGGCCTTCAGTTACCGCAGAACAGACAGCTTCTTAATCTGTACTGCTTCTAATAACACTGGTACCTTTTATTTAAGTGATTACATGTAAAACAATGAGATTTGGCAACAATATGAACGGGAAATGGGTTATTGGCTTTCCAAATTGGGAGGAAAACTTTGATAAAAATTTTAATTAAATATATTTAATGATATAAAATATCAAATAAGGATTGTGAACATTTTAGCCTCTACTGACTCAGTTTGTTTAATCTGCTTTGCTTGATGATACAATGACAGAAACATCAGTCAGCAGCTCATTGGCTGCTGCTGAGTGACTCTGAGAGAATTTATTGCGTGCAGGGCTAAACGCTTTGCAGAAAATACATTACCACATCACTGTATCACATGACTGCTGCAGAACAGACAGCTTCTTACTTTGTGTATGTTGCTCTGAATATGATTTCTGCTAATTGAGTAAAATTATGAATTTAAACTCTTGCTAGAACAACATGAATACCAGCCATAATAAAATGTGTTAATTTAATCACCTCAGCAAAGGTGAATTTAATAATTTGTTGAATCCTGGAAAAAGCCAGTAATATGGATTTCCATTTTAACCCCTTATATTAATATTTGGTTTATTTCCTGGTCTCTTAAAGGTTTAAACAGGGCCTTGTGTGGCTGACTACCACTACCTGTGGCTGTGGCATGTTGTTTCACACACATCTATTTTTTTTCTTTAGTGAGAGCTTAAACCAAATGAACATATAAGGCCACTGCTTCGCTTTAGTCACGCCTCAAGTTAGAGTTCCTGAAAGCTGTCAGTTAGAGGGTCTGAGAAAGCTTGGGTTCAGACGTGTAGTTAAAGTAGAGCAGAACTCTGAGAATGGAGGACGGAATCTTATCGAATGCGAGCAATTTAGAACTGGATGGGATTCCGGATACCGGCACTAAAATAACAACACCAGACCAGCAGCCAGGTAAAGAGACCCACTAAAACCAACATTCAGCTAGATAACTTTCATTAATGCACTTTTTCTAAGTCAGTTCTCTCTTTTTCAGATGATACAACAGGAGGCAGACGCTCCAGACTGGCTGCAGTGTGTTTGGGGCTGCTGTGTGTTCTTCTGCTGATCACCATCATTGTGATCTGTGTGCGCAGTGAGTGCTGTATCTATAAGAAAGTAACTTTTACATGCAGTACATGAAAGCTTGCTTTACCCAGCAAACATGCCCACACTGGGCCAATGCATCAAACTGCCAAACTGCAAAGATGCATGATTTCATGGCCACTTCTTTTCAGCAGATGAGCTAAATACAAAGCAGAGAAACTATGTGGTTATGGGCATGTCCTCACCATCAGACTCTAAAGCAGTGTATAGTGTAAAGCAGCCTGGAGTCTCTGAGCAGTGCAAGCCATCGCAATACTTAAGGACAAAGACACACTCTTGCACTGATTCACTAAACATGACAGAGCAGTACACGTTTCTCTAACCACAGGAAAAAATGTGTTTGCTGCTCAAACCGTGAATGCTCTACAGGAACACATGCGGAATAAAAAAGAGTTAAACAAACCAGAATATGTTTTATACTTTAGATTCTTCTAAGTAGCACATTAATCTTTGAGGACAGATCTGCACACTCTTGGTATTTTAATCTCAGTGTCTTCATGAGGGAGAGTCACCTGGAACCGTTTTCTCAGCGTCTTGAAGGAAGGAGTTCCTGCAGGTGCTGAACAATAGTTGCTGCTTTATAGAAGCTCCAGCTCATCCCAATTAAATCACCTCAAATCACCATCTCAGTTCATCAGGTTTAGATCAGGGGATTAATGTGGAGGATAAATCCTTTTTGTATTGATGTCAAGAGCTCTAAAATCACCAATCTGGATTAAAATGATTTTTGCGTGGATTTTATATAAGATTGCATCAATTGGATGACTCAAAAGTGCCCAATTAGACTACAAACTACAGACAAGTTTACATATTTAGGGAAAATGAAAAATCATTGCTATTTATAATAGTAGGGTCTTTCTTGCAATGTTTCGGGCTGCACTTTAACCTCAAAGGAGGAATTTAAGTGAAACCAAAATAACAATAAACCTTTTCCTTTGTCATTTGTAGTTTTTATCTTTAGTAGGGGGGAAAAAACAAATAAAACAACTATCATTTTTTTTGTGGAAAAAAATCAAAGAATTTTTAGGCCATATCACCCAGTTTTAAATTAAATGTTTGCTAGATTAAAAATGTCAGTGTTTCCTTGAGGTTTGGTTGGAAACTTTCTGTACCCTGTTGAACCCACTAACCCTGATATATTACATTGTATGGTTTATTAATTGGTTTCAATAAAAAAAATATTGGTGCCCATTTACCAAAGTTTAATATGCTCCTTTTAGTGATAAAACCAATTATAATAGTTATTAATGTCATAATTATTGTTGTTAATTCAACATGATTGCTGTGTTCAACACAGCACTGTACATGTTTAATATAAGTATAAAAATAGTTTAGTTGAGGACTGTGTTGTGTTTTCTCTGTACAGACATTAAAGAAAAAGAAGCTAAGGACCAAACCATCTCCTCTCTGAGTGACAACTTTACTGCAGAGAGAGAGACCCTCTTATCCAGCATCACAACCCTGACTGAAGAAAGGGATCAGCTAAAGAACAGCTACAATGACCTGAGTGAAGAAAAAGATCAGCTAAAGAAGAGAAACAAGGACCTGACTGAAGAAAAAGATCAGCTAAAGAAGAGAAACAAGAACCTGACTAAAGAAAGAGATCAGCTAAAGAACAGCAACAAGGACCTGACTGAAGAAAGAGAACAGCTAAAGATCAGCAACAAGGACCTGACTGAAGAAAGAGATCAGCTAAAGATCAGCAACAAGGACCTGACTGAAGAAAGGGATCAGCTAAAGAACAGCAACAAGGACCTGACTGAAATAAGTCGTAAACTCCAGAATATAGATCCTGATTTAGTTAAATGGTTGGGTGAGTGACGCAGCTGTCAATACAAACACAATAAAAAACTATGAAAGCCTAAAGCTTACATAAAACTTAGCAGACGCCGTGCAAAAAGGAACACAACAGTGCTGAAAACGGCTTGAAAACTTCACGCTGGATACTCATTTTGACCTCTCGCTAGTAAAAATGTACGTTTTGCCTATACAGGCGAATGTAAACAATACAACCAGAAACGTCCGAGCCGCATTACTTGAAATGCGGTACAGTTTTTTTGAAAACTGGTACAGTGAGTGGATCATGCACATTTTTTCAGCACAGGCAAATCCATACACACAGAGAATCAAACAGAAATAAGAATACTCAGGACTCTGATACCAACACATTATAATAACTTCTTGCATAATCTTGCCTATATAATAAGACTTACCTCTTACTGATTATTTTAGTCAGTGTGTAGAGCAGTGATTTGCAGTTTTACAGCCTATTATTGTAAATTAGTTTCACATTGAAGCCACCTTTAAAAAGGCTATTTAATATGAGGTGACACAATATCTGTCTGATTTGCAGTTGCAATTAATAATAATTGGGCTCTTGAATTAATAATGCATGGGCTTTGTGTTTTGACTAACCAATGCGTAGCACCTTCAGCACAGCGCTGAGAAAGGGGTTAGACAGCCATGGCCCCGCCCCGGAGTGAAAATCATGAATCTGATTGGTTCGATTTTCCTATGACTTTGCTATTATACTCATTACTACACCCTTCCAAAAATTAGGGCCGTTTCTCAATCTGGGTTCTTGTCTATACTTGTGTTCTTGTGGGCTCGGGAAACGTCATCAGTCGCAGCCCAAGTACTGTTCCAATTCAGAAGATTGCAGTTTGCCAAGTACACAACTAATACCCGGATGTGTTCTTGCTCCTCCCACTTTATCAAGGATGCATGGAAGGTGACTTGTGAACTTCTTATAGCCCGATAACCCAGAATGCACCTCGCAGCAGTATCAGCGTAATGCAGGATGAGAAGGTACATAACTGTAAGCACCTGTACGTTTTTAAAACAGTACGGCTGTGTGTTAAAACAACGTTTTAAGTAATTTTTAGGCGAGAATGTGGGGGTTTAGACTTCAGATATCTGGTTTATTTGTCAAGAAAGCAGCTTGGTGAAAATGTGCTCCTATGTTTTCGGAACAACGCTTTCCGCTCCTGTAAGACGGTTACGTCACCAAGTACGCAGCTGTTCCAATTACACAACAACCGTCCCGCTTCCTCCCGTTCTCGGAAGTCCGCACTCGCGATCCGAACTTCTCAAGTCCGTTCTTGACAAGTACGGGAGTACAGACTTGTGTACTTGTGTATTGAGAGATGGCCAAGGAGAAGGGGCACGCAGACACAAGGGGGCAGAAGCCATTCTAAAACAGTTTTGATTGGTCAGTATCGCTGTCAGTCAGATATGAGTGCTATAGCAACTGAAAAACAAAGACCAATGCTTTGAATTGAGTTGCTGTTTTTTATTTTAGATAATTTATGAAATACATGCTTATACTTACAATAGCTATGATATATATTTCCTGATTAAATCTTATGTAATGATTTACATGCACTTATTGTCACCCCTTCTCTGAAGGGTTAGAAGGGCCTCACTGCACACCACTGGTGTAAAGGAAGTACTCACATTCATAAAATATGACCATGTCTTTACTGTTTTTTAGAGAAGCTGCATTCAGATGGGTGGAAGAAGTTTGGAAGCAGTTATTACTACATCTCTTCTGAGAAGAAGAACTGGAATGTTGCCAGGCAGGACTGCAGAAACAGAGGAGCAGATCTGGTGATCATAAACAGCAGAGAAGAACAGGTGAGAAGAATGGAGAGAAGATTCTCCTCTCTGATCTCTGATCTCCTCATTCTAATCACTCTCTCTTTTCCTCTAGGAGTTCATTAAGAAGCAAAACAAATACATCTGGATTGGTCTGAGTGATGCAGAGAAAGAAGGAGAGTGGAAGTGGGTGGACGGATCTCCACTGACCACTAAGTGAGTAAGACAGTTATATTTCTCTGCAGTTTTGTTTTTGAACATCATATAATATAAATGAACGTCCTTTATTCTGTCTATAAATCCTAGGTTCTGGAGAAGTGGAGAACCCAGCAATACGTATGGAAATGAGAATTGTGTTGCTTTTTCTATCCCTGCTATGACAATCAATGCATGGAATGATGAACCCTGCTCTGCTGATGCTTTTGGGTTCTGTGAATTTACTTTTCCCAAAGTGTAATTTTGTCCAGCTTTTTTTTCTTTCTCATACACTCTTTAAAAAAAATCTGCTTCAGAATGTTCTTTCAGCAATGCCACTGTAGGATCATGTTTAGTGATCGGCCACTGCAAAAAAAAAAAAAAAAAAGCTGCTTCAGAATTTTTGGAAACTCCATGAAATTGAAATTATAAAACATTCTAAAAGTACTAAGTTAAAGTAAAGCCAATTTGAGCAGATGGTGTGAGTTACACATAAAACAGAAGCCAATCTTTTGGTAAACAGACATGCTGGCTAAATGCTAAAGCTAAGTTACTATCCTAGCTCTGTACAGCTTGTACCTTTGCACCTTTTTATTTCATTTCATTTATGAGAGCTGAATGTAAAAAATAATTTACATTTGCTTAAGCATATGATATTATTATTATATTTTTATTATAATTATTTACCAAGTTCTTTACCAAGTTGAATAATGCAGTTAGCTCAGTGAACTTTACTATCCTAGCCTTGTACAGCTCGTATATTTCATATGACTAAAATGTTTTTACCAAGTGTAACAATACAGGAAGATCCTGCACCTGATAATTAGAGTTACTAATAGGGACCATCCCATTCTCTTCACCCATACTTTAAATACCCGCTACACCACAAGCCCTGTGGGGTACTATAGCCACCTCATTTTGTCAGCATTTCACTGACATTCCACTTCTGTGGTTTGAATTGAAAACAAACGAATTTTAGAGAATTAGGGACAAAGCTAAGGGATGAATTGACTATGTCAAGTAATCAGAATCAGCATAATTACATTAAACAAATTATCACTGCAGGCCATAGACTCATTGAAGTATGATATTTAGAGAATGATGCTGAATTAAAGCATGACATAATGTCTTAGTCATGTTATAATGGTTTTATACTAAGTTTATAGCAATATTAACACTGAATGTCAAAATTGAGGTTGTATTTAATATTGCCAAATTTACTGTGTAAAAAAAAAAACTTTATTTCACATTGCATTTTAGTGTCTTATCTTGTTTTTGTAAACTGAGAACTAACTCAAATGTTTTTAAAATATATTCATCAAAACATGTTTATCGGTCAATCATTTGTCAAAAAATATGTTTAAAATGTATTGCAATTTAAAATACACACGTTCGGGGATTTTAATGTTAATATTATTTTTTTTCATAAGGATTTGATCAGTATACTCCAATTAATTTTGTAACAGACTTTACATTTTTTTGTTAATAAATGTGCTTTTTGGCAAAAATGAGTCTGTGTATGATTTATAGCACAAATAGGAAACTACTTTCTACCAACAACTTCTAGAAAAGTGACTCATATATACACATTTATATACGCTATTTGTGAAAAGTGTTGCATGTTCACTAGGGTAGTTTGTGCACAGCTTATTGAAGTACATTGTGGGATTGTAATAGTGTACTGGAAATTCCTCACAATCTTTTTGGAAACCACTACAGTACAGTGAAATGGTGCAAATATGGCACAGATTCAGACATAGGGGCTGGGCCTAACTGGCTTTAAAGGAACCACTGCATCCCCCTCTAGTGGCTGATGCAAATATCTGAAAATAAAACAGTGTGAAGGTTGTGATGTCACTGATGATGCTAAAGGATAAGTGGCAGGGTTATCTCATGATGACTGTTCAATAGTAAAGACGCACAGACACGCCCTAAATTAAACTGGATGGTGTGCAGTAGATGGGTCACCTAAAGATCTGTAGAATAGAGCAGAGAGTTCAATCAGAGTAAATCTTACTGAGTTTGTGTAAGAGCCGCTCCAGAGCTGAGCAGCTTCTGCTCACCAGAGGGAGACAGCTGATAGCCTCTGTAGACAATCAAGATTAATCAGCATCACCTGCCTTTAAAAGAGGGGAAACAGAGTAAGGTGTGTCTGAGTTAGGTGTGTCTTTGTGTATGAGCAGCCAGTGGCTGTTATCTTCTCTGTTTTCAAGTTTTTGGTTTCTAAAACCTCTTTTCCTTCTTTCTTTCTCAAAATAAGCAAAAAAAAAAGTTACATTTAACTCTGGAAAGGAAGATTACGGCTTTCTCTTCTCTGCTTTCCTTTTTTATTTGTTAATTTTTTTCTCTCTTGATAAAGACAGCTTCCCCCTGGCATCCTTTGTTTTTTCCCCCACCAAATTACCAAATTAAGTTTGGACTTTTCTTTTGTTTTCCACTTGCTTTCAGGACTCACCCCTCTTGCAAGCCCATCTGCGCAGTTTAAAGCACCACTGGTTTGGTAGACGAGTGGTAGAGCAAATCCCAGTAGGTATTTTATTGTGAGAGCACCTATAGAACTCTGTGTCTCAATTAACCCACTGAAGGAGCTTTTATTAGAAAACCTCCCTGTTTTACACTCATGTAGATACATCCTTTACAGTACAGCATCACATTCCCAGCTAACAGAGAACGTTATAAGAACATTAAATACAGTTTTGAAATCTTTTCTCACAAAACCTTATTACGAAATTTTAAAAATCACGTTTTCAAAACTAAAAATTAAAACATTGACACAAATGATGTTGCAGAAACGTTACCAGAATGTTTATAAAAATTAAATAAAAAATATACAACATCCAAAAAAATTAACATAGTGAATGTTCTAAGAACGTAACATTCAGAAAATGTTCTACTAACCAAACACTGATAGATGGGTTTAATCCACTAATGGGACAACTATCTATTAGAGAAGCACCTAACTGATCACATAATCCTACATAAAACTGGATAGACACTCTTTGAGGGCACTCTGTCTAGTAAGCGCTCAATAGAGGGCACTTAATAATAGTGATGGGATGATTAATCTTTTCAGCTCCAATCCCGATATTTAACGGATATAAAACTGCTGATACCGATACTTTTAGTTTATTATTAGTACTATGATTAAGGTTACATAATGAGGCTGAAACAGACCACACAGCCTTTGAAGAGTATACACAAGTGCATTTGATGTAAATGCATTCCAAATTCATTTATTTGACACACTTTATATACAAACACACAATATTTTTGTTTCAAATTAAATACTTTTATTTTGATTAATATAAAAAAAGTTAGTAAGTGGATCGGCTGCGCTCACCCGATATTCGATTCATTAAATTAGGTCAATATCGGCCCCGATACCGATATTGTATCGGATCGGTCACATCTCTAATTAATAACTCACCCTTAACTACTTTCATAATTTATTGGAAGAATAACACCCTAGAGCAGGGTATTTCTTCGGGGTGTAAATGGAAACCAGTACAGCGAAGACGCTGCTTCACTAAACTGAAATCTTACAAATGTCTCGCTTCCTTACTGTAATGTCTACAGCATGTAAAAGATAAATCCATTACATCAGCTAATGTAGCACATATATACCACACAATAACCTTTATAGCCATAAATAATATAATATACAGCAAAATCCACAGTTAATCCTGCAAAAACTCACACAATGCTATTGACTGCTATCTTTCATCAGCTTTCTCACCTTTAATTTTTAATTCATATTCTACAGGTCTCTCCCGCAGGAATAATTTGTTATTTAGTTCTAAATAAATAAAACATAACAATGTAGCTGAAAATCCCTGTAGATTTTGTCCCTCACCTCACCCACATATTTTGACACTGGGACTACAATATTAAATGTTATGGGGAGATGTAGGAATGTATTTATATAGCTTGGCTAATGCCTTTTAAAAAGCTTGACTATTGTTAATTTTCAAAGTAGCCTAATAAAAAGATGAAACTAAGTCTTACCTTAAAAATTGTAATACACCAGTTAAACTACTTATCAAAATAACTAATTCCTCACTGGGTCTGACTTACTGCAGCGTCTTGTTCACATTTAACTTCCACCTTAAAAACATATTTCCATTCCACCTTAACAGTTTCCCTGCATTAAAACAAGTTTTCTCTTTAGACTGTAGTAGATGATAGAGTTTTAAGAGTTTTACACATTTCTGTTTAGGGTGTGCACAAATCACACAGTCAAACGGTCCATATAAAACAGAACGTAGATTTCCATTTGAATGTTCAGTTCCACCTTAAAAACGCCAAAATAGTATCTACAGCCTGAAGCCTGTGTGTCGCCGCAGCAGCATTTAAGGCGGAATGGTAAATTAGCAGCATTTAAGGTGGAATAGTAGTGGTGCTACCCTTGAACCTGAAGCTTCGAGGCGTGTGTTGAAAAAACGACACGCATTGGTTCGAATCACTGAGCCGATGCTTGATTCGTTCTACAAAGATCACGTGACCAATGACGTCCGAAGCTTCATTTCGGCACACAACCACGTGACTGCTTCAGGGAAAGATTCAAAAGCGGCAAATCCTGGCGCGCAGTTCGAGGGTTGTTAGCGGAGATACAGAGAGAGAGAGAGAGAGAGAGAGAGAGAGAGAGAGAGAGAGAGAGAGAGACAGAGAGAGACAGAGAGAGAGATAGAGAGAGAGAGAGAGAGAGAGAGAGAGAGAGAGAGAGAGAGAGAGATAGATAGATAGATAGATAGATAGATAGATAGATAGATAGATAGATAGATAGATAGATAGGATAAGATATAGATAGAAGATATAGATAGTAGATAATAAAATATTAGAATGGAACTAGTAAGAAAAAGAGGCCGTTCTGAAGTTTGGGAACACTTTTGCCATCAAATAAGGTAGAAAATTATTATTTAGAAAATATAAACTTTGGAAGAAAACTATGCCTTTTAGACATATGGCATTTTATTAGTTCTGTAAGAGTGTACAATAATTTTATATATATATATATATCCTCATAGTTCAATGTGTGTACTGTCATGGCATACATCCAGTAAAAGTGTTGCCTCATGACAACATATTTTGAAATAACCAACTGAACCCCAGCACTGTGGAAAAAAAAATATTCCTAAATAAAAACTAAATTACACATGTACATAACCACGTCCATTAAATATGTGCCCCCTGCCCCTTACACAAGCACCTTCACCTTTATGAGCATACATTTCTTTCATCAAATTCTTCCATATCCCCCATGCAGCATATCTACATGAGCCTTGCCTATGGAAAAATAGGCAATGGACTAGTGATACATGTTACAAACCCTGCTTGGAAAGATGTGAATAATAGTGAATAATATAATTTTAAAATTTGGTATATTAACAGATTAATAACATGGTGAAGGGAAAAAAGCAACAATGTGAATGCAATTAGAATTACAAGTGTAGTTTCTCCAGTGTGCTCTATCAAGGTACATTCTAAGTGTATTATATATTAATTAAAAATATATTACAGTTATGTCTTTTAATATAATGCATTAAATTATCCAGACATCAAAGTATTCTTCCATTTCCTTTTTTCAGTTTTTATTTAAACCTCAAATGTCATGTAAATGCACTGGAACAGGTTTAAAAACTGTAAAAAGACAAAAAAAAACGCCCCTCGTCCTTTAAATACACAAAGCACTTTCAGGTTTTGCCCACCAGGTGCCGCTGATGTCCACTGTGTTATGAAGCTCCGAGTAATGAACCTTTTTTCGATACAATTAGGAAAAAGGCTTCAGTGCTTCAGAAAGCCTCGGTTTGCCATCACTATGGAATAGCAAATTCATGTGAGTTTGTGAGTTATTTATGTAAGGAAAAGTGTGTTTAAAGTGCATATTTAATAAAGCTAAGTAGATAGGAGCTACTTACACGTAATGCAATGCTGTAGCTTAAGCAGCTCGCGCACCTTAATTTAGATGCGAGCCACCTGACCAATAATGATTCAGCAGGCAGGTAAACCGGAAGAATGATTATTCTTCCGGTTATATTAGTGGTATGATCCACTTTAGGGGGGATTAAAATCGTATCACAATATTCTTCCAGGCACATATACTGCATTGTTTTTGTAGTATTTAACATGATATGTTACAATTATATTTACATGTTTTGACCCCTCCAAACTATTGTTTTTCCACCTTTAGGGGGGGTTGAAGTCTTAATTGGGGGGGTCTGACACAGTAAACACAGTGGTTCATAATAGCTGCACATATTAGCACATATTATTTAAGACCCATGGGACTATAGCTAACCTCCCTGCACGTGATTTGACAATTGATGACCAATCAAAGAGACAGATGATACGAATGGAAAAAAAAGAGCCCAGAAAGAATTTCAAGCATTAGAGAAGATCAGAGACAGATCACACCATCCGTCATTGTTTGAGCCAAAGTGGATTTAATGGGAGACGAGCAAAAAAAGCCTGAAAAAAGACTGGAATTTGCCAAACTACATGTTGACAAGCCACAAAGCTTCTGGGAGAATGTCCTATGGACAGATGAGACAAAAATTGAACTTTTTGCCTTATTCTTGACTTTTTTTTATAATATAATTTTTTAATAATTCTGTTGAAGCATGGTTTAAAAGCAATGTCAATATAATTCAAATAACAAAAACCTGAGTAAATTTTAACAAATCTGTGAATTTTATTTGTAATTAAAGTGAAAAAAAAAATCTATTCAAATTAACCTGGCCCTGTATGAAAACATATTTGCCCCTAATCTTAATAACCTGGTTGTGTCACACTCGGAGGCAACAACTGCAGTCAAGCTTTACTGATAACTGACAACGAGTCTTTCACATCTCTGTGGAGGAAATTTTGCACAGTCTTCTTTACAGAATTGTTTTGATTTAAACACGTTGGACGGTTCGGAGCATGAACGTTCTATTTAAATGTATATATCATTTCAGATATGTTAATGTTGACTGATGGAAAAGACAAAGTACACTCAATAAAAACAGGATAATACTCATGATAATAATATAGCTTTTTAATACCCTTGATTTAGAACTCAAAATTATCATATTATTAATGCAACCCCAACGGAGTCGGAACTAAAATCTATAAGTATATGTATATATGTATATATGTGTGAAGCAACATATTGGGCGTTTCACACTAATGAGGAAGTAAAAAAACACTTTGTTTCACACTATTTTTCTCCACTCCACTTTCTCACAGTACTTTCTCATGACTAACACACTCTAAAGAACATTATAGAATTTTTAAATTCCAGGCTTTTCTATACAGTAATTAAAGCAGCTAATAGTCTCATGTGTAATTTTAGATTCTTAGCTTAAGCCAGTGTTTTTTTGCTAAAACATTAGCCGTTTCTGAGTAGTTTAACATGTAGCTAAATAGTTTTAAAATGGTGTAAAGCTTTTGACTGGGTTGTAAATCTCTAATGAATAAAGCCCTATATTAAATAAATGTAGCTATATATTGTTTAAACTGTTTGATTAACAGCGTACATCCTGCCTACTAGCTGGTGAACACGCCTGCCAGCCACTCATCAGCTGCTACACCGGTGACAGGGAGTGCACACAGGGTAATACTCTCCCCAGCTGAGGGTCTTATATCTATGAGGAACACTTTATTGGGGCATCTGTTGAAGTATTGGTACTTCTGAAATCAAATTAAAATTATACAGAGGGAGTTTATCCTGCTTTTGGCATGTCCATGTACTCAGTTTTATCTATTTAATTTAAAATACTTAATGTATTACTTGTTCTAATAATTAAAAGTGTTTTATAATTGCAGCTACTTTAGCCTAATTCAATTAATTACATATAATTCATTACTGTGTCAACAAATAATGCTTGAAACAAGCCAAATATTCTTAAAAAGTGTAATAATAAGCACATTTGAAATATTGGAAATCTGAAAATACATACTTATATGAGGACTGAGCGCAGATAACATTTAGTTATTATTGGCCAACTGGAAAGATGTTCAATGTAATAATCAGCTCATTTTGATATCGCTCTTACCATTTTATCGTAACACTTATCACCAAAACAGCAACTTTACAGGAGAGAGAAAAAACCTTGTAAACTTTTAATGGAAGTCAATGTAAAAAGAGTTTATTTCAGGTCATTTTAAAGCATTTATGTTGGTCCGTTTATCAAGAAATTTTGGCTCAGTGAGAAACAGTTTGTCTGTTCAAATTAAAATCGACAAAAATAGAGAAGTGTTTTTCGTGGGACAGCGACGATATGCGAGTTGAGGACCCAGTGTCAAGAACATCATCTTTAAGTTCTTGTGAACATGAGCTCATTCTATTTTATTGGACAGCAGGACATCTGCATACATATTTGCACACATATTTTGAAAAATCATTGATTTTATTAACAGACTGAAATAAATTGTGTTCTAAAATGTGTATATTTAGTTTTATCTGATTTAACTTATTTCCGCGTCTACTCAACAAAGCATGGAATTTTGAATATGAGTCTAAATAAAAAGATCAGCTAAGAACAGGAAAAATGTTAAAATTGGTAAAAGGAAACATTACAGAAAAAGGCAACATATTCATATTCTGTAATATAAAGTAAAAAAGAAGCATGTATGTAATGTGTTTTCTGATGGATCATACAGGGCTTGAGCTTCTGTCCATCACAGCCTGTTGTAAAGGCCACCATTTACTCCATATACTGTTTAACACCATCATCTGTTTATCAGCTTAAGTGTGAAGAGTTTCATCACAGCTGAAACCACACCTACATACAAGAGCAGAGAGAATGTTCACACTCGTTTCTGTTCACAGACACATCAATATATCACGTGACTCTGCTCAGTGTAGTGTCGGCCTTCAGTTACCGCAGAAGAGACAGCTTCTTAATCTGTACTGCTTCTACTAACACTGGTACCTTTTATTTAAGTGATTACATGTAAAACAATGAGATTTGGCAACAATATGAACGGGAAATGGGTTATTGGCTTTCCAAATTGGGAGGAAAACTTTGATAAAAATTTAAATTTAATATATTTAATGATATAAAATATCAAATAAGGATTGTGAACATTGTGAACTGACTCAGTTTGTTTAATCTGCTTTGCTTGATGATACAATGACAGAAACATCAGTCAGCAGCTCATTGGCTGCTGCTGAGTGACTCTGAGAGAATTTATTGCGTGCAGGGCTAAAAGCTTTGCAGAAAATACATTACCACAACACTGTATCACATGACTGCTGCAGAACAGACAGCTTCTTACTTTGTGTATGTTGCTCTGAATACGATTTCTGCTAAATGAGTAAAATTATGAATTTAAACTCTTGCTAGAACAACATGAATACCAGCCATAATAAAATGTGTTAATTTAATCACCTCAGCAAAGGTGAATTTAATAATTTGGTGAATCCTGGAAAAAGCCAGTAATATGGATTTCCATTTTAACCCCTTATATTAATATTTGGTTTATTTCCTGGTCTCTTAAAGGTTTAAACAGGGCCTTGTGTGGCTGACTACCACTACCTGTGGGTGTGGCATGTTGTTTCACACACATCTATTTTTTTTCTTTAGTGAGAGCTTAAACCGAATGTACATATAAGGCCACTGCTTCGCTTTAGTTAACACTTTGAGTAGCAGTTCCTGAAAGCTGTCAGTTAGAGGGTCAGAGAAAGCTTGGGTTTAGACGTGTAGTTAAAGTAGAGCAGAACTCTGAGAATGGAGGAGGAGGTCTATGCGAATGTGAGCAATTTAGAACTGGAGGAGATTCAGGATACCAGCACTAAAAGAACAACACCAGACCAGCAGCCAGGTAAAGAGACCCACTAAAACCAACATTCAGCTAGATAACTTTCATTAATGCACTTTTTCTAACTCAGTTCTCTCTTTTTCAGATGATAGAACAGGAGGCAGACGCTCCAGACTGGCTGCAGTGTGTTTGGGGCTGCTGTGTGTTCTTCTGCTGATCACCATCATTGTGATCTGTGTGCGCAGTGAGTGCTGTATCTATAAGAAAATAACTTTTACATGCAGTACATGAAAGCTTCCTTTACTGTGATGTTACACTACATGGACAAAAGTATTGGGACACCTGCTCATTTATTGTTTCTTTATCCTGCTTTTGTTGGAGTAACTGTCTTTACTATCCAGGGACTAGATTTTGGAGATTTGCTGTGAGGATTTTATAGCATTTAGTGAAAAGAAATAGTGAGGTCAGCATGTTGAACTTTACAGATCCATCTTATCTTACTCTGATCAGACTTCTTATAGGTTAATGAAAGAGTCAGTAGACATCCACAGGGGTGTAATATATTCAGGTAAATAATCAGACCAGCAATGCAAACCTCAGCTACCTCACAGGGGAGAAGGTTGTAACTGGTGAAACCCCACAGCAGAGCTGCAGAGTGACAGTCTCCCAGTAAATAGGCCAACTGGTAGAAGCGGCTAGGGCAAAGGAAGCTCTGGAAGGGAGGAGGAAATTGCATTACATTACATTTGGCAGGCACTTTTGTCCAAAGCGACTTACAAGAGTGAAGTACAAAAATAATAGAAGTTAAAGGTAAAAATATATATTTTTGACGGTACCTAAAGGAGCTCAAAGGTGAAATAATGGTATAGAGGAGGGAAGGAGTGGAAGAAGGAAATAAGGTTAGAAGTAGTTAGTGTGTTAGAGGTGTTAAGAGAGTAAGTGCTCTTTGAAGAGCTCTGTCTTCAGGAGTTTATTAAAGATAGTGAGAGATTCTCCTGATCTGGTAGTAGAAGGTAGTTAGTTAGAGGTGTTAGGAGAGTAAGTGCTCTTTGAAGAGCTCTGTCTTCAGGAGTTTATTAAAGATAGTGAGAGATTCTCCTGATCTGATAGTGGAAGGTAGTTAGTTAGAGGTGTTAGGAGAATAAGTGCTCTTTGAAGAGCTCTGTCTTCAGGAGTTTATTAAAGATAGTGAGAGATTCTTCTGATCTGGTAGTATAAGGTAGTTTGTTCCACCATTGGGGAACTCTGTATGAGAACAGCCTGGATTGCCTGCAAAGCAAGGCACTTCAGAGAGAGCATCAGCAAACAAAAAAAAGTGATTAGCAGTGTAAAAATGTCTCATTCCCTTACTACTGAGAAATACCCCATAACACGTATCTACTTTCTACAGAGGAGGACCTTCATATGTGGTTTAAGACGATACATTTAACCACTCCCAGGTTTCCTGCTCTTACCATTTGATCAGATTTAGGTCAAATTTTTGCAGAAATATGGAACATTTTGACTGTTCTGTGATGTTGATCAGTTGAGGACTGTGTTGTGTTTTCTCTGTACAGACGTTAAAGAAAAAGAAGCTATGGACCAAACCATCTCCTCTCTGAGTAAGAACCTTACTGCGGAGAGAGAGACCCTCTCATCCAGCATTATGACCCTGACTGAAGAAAGAGATCAGCTAAAGAACAGCAACAAGGACCTGACTGAAGAAAGAGATCAGCTAAAGAACAGCAACAAGAACCTGACTGAAGAAAGAGATCAGCTTAAGATCCTGACTGAGCAGAAAAAAAAAGACCAGCAGAATCATCCTAAGCACACTGTGAATGGTAAGGAACAAATATCCGCTGTTTAAGGTAAAAGCTTTTAGCAAACCTCCACAATTAAAGAAAATTAAATCAGTGTGTTTTATTCAGAGGTAAAACAACAGAAGGGTAAAGAGGCAGTAGGTATGGCAGCAAAGCTGTTGCCCAGAACCGGTATACAATATTGTGGATAGCTATACATACTTTCATCTTCATTACCTGGACTTGAACATATAAAGCACAGAAATTTTATTCAAAAGGTCTATTTTAGAACCAGCCGTGTGAAAGTGATGAGCTTGAGAAATCCCCAACATGACAACACACGCCTTTAAGTGGAGAGGCCCTGGTGAAGGAAGTGGACGGTGGAAGTTTTTGATAATGAGAGGGTTAATGATTTACTGCAAACATTTAGATATATAATCAATATCACTAAAAACATGATTTTTCTTAGACCTGGCATCCTGGAAGAAGTTTGGAAGCAGTCACTACTACATCTCTACTGAGGCGAAGACTTGGGATAAGGCCAGGCAGAACTGCAGAGAGAGAGGAGCAGATCTAGTGATCATAAACAGCAAAGAGGAACAGGTGAGAAGATAAGAGAGAAGATCCTCCCCTCTGATCTCTGATTTTAAACTCATTATCCTCATTATATTCTCTCTTCACCTCTAGGAGTTCATTAAGAGGGAAAATAAATACGTCTGGATTGGTCTGAGTGACGCAGATGAAGAAGGAGTGTGGAAGTGGGTGGATGGATCACCACTGACCACTAAGTAAGAACATTATAATCAGTGGAATATTAGTATTTCATAGTAATTTATACAACAGTTAGTTCCGACCTCAAAATCTGATTGGTTGAGAAGTGTTATCACAAAAATCAGCACGGCTTTCTCACAATAAATCTGTATCATTCTGCAGACGCATTGCCAAGCAACGGCACATACACACAAGATCTTTCTGAATCATCCCCTCCAGCAGCAGCAGCATTAGCTTAGCACAGGCTAGCGCCCAGCCAAGGCATGCTTTCCCGCAGCGCTAACTCGTCTTTTGTGGAAAAAATATAAAGAAAATCCATCAGTCACCTCGCCCGCAGTCTAATACCCGGAACGGTAACCAGCCAAGCTAGGCTAAGGTAAGCTAAGCTAATGCTAAGCTAAAGCAAGCTACACTAACCTAAGCACAGTCCAGCCGGCATGCCAACCAACACCACCCAGCAAAACCAGGAGAAATGCTCACAAACGCACAGCTTTTACCTGAAGACGACTCCACGCAGCAGGAGAGGAGAGTTTTTATCTGTATTTTACTGTCGTTTACTAACACACTTAAACTTCAATTTTGATTTCAAGCTAACCTTTAAACCATACGCCGTTTTGCAGCTACAGTTTTGTTACAATTCACTTGTTGTGGAACTACTTTTTGGCAGAAGTACAGTCCGTAACAAAGCATATTCATTATCAATTTTTTGAGGGTCTTTTATTTTTTTGATTCATTAAAAAACAAACAAAAAAACTGTTGAATGAAAGCAATAGAACACTTGAGGTTGTGTGTTACTGTGAATAACCCTTACTCATGCCTATGACCAAATCGCTTAAATGAAGGGTGAATTAAAAGCAAGAAATTTTATATCAGTATTTAAAGCTGTGCTGCATATTGTGTTTTATTCCTAGATACTGGAATACTGGGGAACCTAACGATTATGCTAAAGCAGAGGACTGCGCTGTTTTCAAAGATGGCAAAGATACACTGGAGACCTGGAATGACTTGCCTTGCTGCTATGAGAATCTCTGGATCTGTGAAGCTACACTTCCATCCTCCTGAGAATTTCAGTTATGTCAGCTTTTTTTTGCTTTCAGCTCCTCAATTACTGCTATTATAACTATAATCTGGAAAATTAGTTACATTTTTAAGCATTTATCTACAAGTATGTTGTTGCTTAGTAATGCAGCACTGGTGGAGGGAACACTGCAAGTGATGGAGGAGTCGTTAATTGTTAGTTGGTTAATTGGATAGCTAAATTGGGCAAATAGAAAAAGAAAAAAAATTGAAAAAGAATGCTTGTACTCCTATTAGTTAAGACTTCATAGATTAGCCACCAAAATCTAATTAGAAAGTGACACTGGAATCAAACCATTCATGGTTGGATGTAAGAGGGGTGAAATCAATTTGATAAAAAGGGTTTATATATTACTAGATAGTGTCACTAACTGTGACAACTCATAGTGACAACTGAGAACATTGGTAAGTCTTTTGTTACAAGCTTAAAATGGCTTTAAATATATGCAGTTTTCTTGCAATCATTAAACAGCTATACAATAGTAAAAAATATTCCCGTACTTTGACATTAGCTTAGCACTAACATAGTACCCTAAACAAAGTGCAAATTGTGCAGAATGCAGCTGCCCGCTTACTAACATCAACTCATCTGCACCACCACATCACACCCATACAGGCCGCCTGTGTCATATCAAATCACTTATAGGATACTACTACTCACATACAAAGCTCTACACAACACTGCAACCCATACTGCCCGTCCCGCTGCCTGCACTCACTGTACCAAAACCCAGCCTGCGGACTCTGGGCGACTGAGCTTTCTCCTCTGCTGACCCACGATTGTGGAATCAGCTCCCCAGAAATATTTGTGCTGCAGACAGCCTGAATTCTTTTAAATCTTTACTTAAAACTCATCTTTTTAGGGAAGCTTACTGCTGTTAATATACTTTTACATGGATACCTCTTTTATTGTATGTTCCTCATCATGTTTTTTTTTTATTTTTTATTTTTATACTTGCATGTCTTTTATTTGTTACGTGTAAGTGCTTGTGTGCATGCTTGTTTCTATACCTTCTGTCTATGGCTGTGCTGTTAAGTGCTTTGAGTTTTCAGGAAAGGCGCTACATAAATAAAATATTATAATTATTATTATTATTATTATTATTATTATTATTATTATTATAGTAACAGAGCCCCCCCCCCCAAAAAAAAAATACTATTATCAACCGTTTGTCTATTGATTTGACACTGTTTTGATGAGGTAAATGTAATTTATTCCTTGTAAGGTTTTAAGCAGTATTAAAGCAAATTTATTTTTAAATTGAAGTCTTTATAGAGTATTTAGCTGTTTTTAGTTTAGAACAACCCTTTTTACACTTGTCTGAATGATGTTAGCTCTGGTGTTTTGTGAACTCTCTAAATGTATGTATGTATGTATGTATGTATTAAATACTTTTTGTCTACATTCACAATAAATAACATATTTTAAGCCTCACTCTGTCCATTTATTTAGTTTAACACTTCAGAAACCAGGGTTTATTGTGAAAGCTTTTTCCTCTGCTAATAAAACAGCCTGACCAGCTAAAGCTGGTAAATCTGGTTAAGATGTTAAACTAGTTTAAGAGGGGAAGGGAAAAAAACTACACTGCCATCTTAGCCAGATTCCAGCTGGAATACTTTGTGACATCCTATTCTTAATCCATAGGGAGGGTTTAATATGATGTCAGCCCACTCTTTGCAGCTATAACAGCTTTAACTCTTCTAGAAAGGCTTTCCACAAGGTTTAGGAGTGTGTTTATGGACATTTTTGATAATTCTTCCAGAAGCACACCTGTGAGGACTGACAGTGATGTTTGTGGAAGCAGTGTAGTTTTATACACCTATGGCCATAGAAGTGACTGTGGAACACCTGAATACTTTTGGTAATACAGTGAAGTTCGTATACATTACATATAGTTAAGTATTTTTCATACTTGCATCAACAAGTGTAAGAGGAGTTCTGGTACCTTATTTTACCACATCAAACACATAATCATGGCACATAAGCAGTGCCATGATTAACGACATCAGAATGATTATCTGTATGAACTGTGCAGCAGCACTAGAATCCAATTGTCTGCTTAAACTGTGCCGCCTGTGCTAACAGACTGCTCTATATAGCTGCCCATAACCACATCCTTTGCTCATTAGCTTTAACGCTACATATATCGCAATAACCACAGAGTGGGTCTTTCTGAGTTCACCTCCTGTTAGCTGTAGAGTGACTCTGTTGAGTTTAGCTTCAGAAGAGACAGCTTAGTAAAAGTAGATCAGAGTGAAGAGTAGAAAGTCAGATTCTGAGAGAGAATGCAGGAGGGAATCCATGATGATCTGGACAGTGATGATCTGAGTGAGATGGACAGTGATGTGATGACCACGGTCATTTATATCAGTAAAGACGGTGATTATAGTGCTCAGGACACTGATACCGAGAGAGAGACAAGAAGGCAGCACAGAGGTAAGATCACACAAAACACAGAGAAGCTAACAATTAAAAAAAAAAGATTAATCTAGCTATTATTAGCTATTATTGGATGTGTTGTCTGTAGTCGTTAGGAGAGGAAGTAGATGCTCCAGACTGGCTGCAGGGTGTTTTGGACTACTGTGTGTTCTCCTGCTGATCACCAACATACTGCTCTACATGTACTGTGAGTGATTCAGCTTCACCTTCAAATACGACAATGTTCTTATTTACATACTGAGAAAACGTAAGGGTTTTTTTTGTCAAAAATGTGATGTTTTTTCATTGCAGACAAAAACGAGAATGAGACTGAAGACAGAACCACGGCAAAGATCAGCTATCAGAACCTGACGGAAGAAAGAGATCAGCTGAAAGAAATCTTGAGTAAAGAACACAGAATACTGCAGGACATCAGTCCTGATTTACTGAAAGTGCTGGGTGAGCAAAAATCTCAGTGTGAGCACACCATATCAATATTAACATACTTAATTCAGAAATTACACTGAAGATACTGATGGCTTTTAGACTCACTAACATATACAGGGGTTGGAGAATGAAACTGAAACACCGGTCATTTTAGTGTGGGAGGTTTCATGGCTAAATTGTAAATACTGTGGTTTTACAGTATGCATATTGTAAATTGTAAATTTTATTTTTACAGTGTAAAATATATTTTTACTATTGAAGAAATTATTGTTTTAGAAAAGATGCATTCAGACGAGTGGAAGAAGTTTGGAAACAGCTTTTACTACTTCTCTACTGAGCAGAAGAACTGGAGTGAGGCCAGGCAGGACTGCAGAGACAGAGGAGCAGATCTGGTGATCATAAACAGTGAAGAAGAACAGGTGAGGAGAACAGAGACATCTTTGTAGTGCTGTACTGTATCATTTCTGTGATTTTGCGGACATACATAGAGTTACAGAATTTACAGATGCAAACATACTGTAAAATTAAATGTACTAAATTGTAGTAAAACATGGTTTTATCCAAAAACTCCAAAAAAAAATAATTTTGGCATGTGAACTTTCCTCACATTCCCACATACTTCTGTGTTTGTGTACGAACTTCACAGTAAGTTGCCCCCTTCCAGGAATCCTCAAGGTTTTGGATGCACGTAAACCCCCAAATTAATCTCCCAAGCTTGAACCATTACAGGGTTCAGTACAGTACTTTACCACCACTGTTCATTTTTTCACAATAATAACGACCTCAATCTGGACGCAGAGCTGCAGTCAAAACATACAGACTGAGCAGCTGTCCGTAATGCAAACAGAGCATGAGGCTAAATCTGCTTCATTCTGTATAAACTAAGCCATCAGAGCCAGGAGGAACATATTGACTGAAACAAACCAGGTCAAAATAAAAGTCACTAAATAAATAAATAAATAAATACAAATGGAAAAAACAGAATTTGCTTCTGATTCAAATCTTTTTATACTTACTACACTCATTTCTCCTGTAGGAGTTCATTAGAAATAAGAGCAGGCTCGACTGGATTGGTCTGAGTGATGCAGAAAAAGAAGGAGTATGGAAGTGGGTGGATGGGTCACCACTGACCATTGAGTGAGTAAAAAAAACATGACTTGTTTCTGAAAGTGTACCATAAATAAATCAATCATAAACAAAATGGTGAAAAATAATACATTAATATTTGCATGTATATGTTGTCTGTAAATCCCAGGTTCTGGAAGAGTGGCGAACCCAATAATGTTTTAGGAAATGAGAATTGTGCTGCTTTTTCTCCCGTTGCGGAGAAAAACAAAGCATGGAATGACATAATTTGCTTAGATATCGCTGGATGGACCTGTGAATTCACACCGGTGTTTCCCAGAATATATAACTGATATAAGTTTGGCCACTCATGACATTTTTTTTATAAAATTTTAGGCCATTGGCATGTTCTAGGATATTGAACTGTTTTGCCAGAACAAGTCAGAAACATGTGGATTAAGTTAACATCAGAAACAGGAATGTGAACATATATGATATAAAATATTTGAACATTTACATATTAAATAATATTTATGTATGTATGTATATACAAACAATCAAACCTAAAAGAACCATGTGATAATAATGAATAATGAAACTATTGCTTTTTTTTTGTTGCATTATTTTTATCTGTCTCTTTTTCTCTTTTTTATATATCTATATATTTTTAAGCAACAATTTTTTAAGTTTTGGGAGTTAGAGATCTCTGTGATGAGAATGTGTAACTGCACAGAGCATGTATAAACTGTGCATTGTGGTGTGGTCTCTCTATGTTTACAGTAACTCTAATTTCAGTGCCTCTAGCAGCACTGTCATTATTCACTGTTTAAATTAATACATTTGTCTTTACTAGGATGGTCATAAAAGCTAATGCCATTTATTACAACATTTCCTCTTCTGCTTTAATTAAAAATAAACAAAATATGAAGAACTGAAAAGCTTCTTGTCTAATGTTGTAAAATATATACATCTTAAAGAAAGCTAGTATATGTTTTTAAATATAAATACCAACCCTTACCAGTGAACCAGCACTGTTTACTCAACTCCGTTCTCCTCCTTTTAAAGCAGTCTGCTCCAAATGTTCCTACCAGTGAACTGTTTTATTCTATCTCTTACTCTTCAGACTAACATGACAAATAAAAGGAGTTTGGAACAACTTGTAAAAACCTTTTAAACTCATTAGTAACAGCTTGCTTCCATTCAGCATCAGTACAGCACAGTGCAGCGTGTCACACTCAAACCGGTCCGTGCTACAACACTACTATACAGTTCCGCTTGTGACAGGAACCTACTCTCTATCCCCAAACCCCTACCAAAAAACTAGCACTGCTCCTAATCTCCATACCTCTACCAATAGAGAAATAGATACATCCAGCAGCAATAACACAATACAATAAGAAACATATTAAAACATAAAATAAATAAATAAAAAAAACACAAACGAATAGAAATATATATATATATGGGCATAAAAAACTTTCTATTCAAAGTAAAGATCTGTAAAGCTCTGTTAACGGAGCAGTGCAGTAGATATTGCTAATGGTCATTAAATAATCAACAGAGTGAAGTGCAAGGTGCAATGACATTGATTATAAAAGTAACAAATATATTATAAATATGCATACGTTACAAATATAGTTCTGAAAAGTGAATTTGTGAATACCCAATCACCGTTACTTCTTGCACTTTGTTTGTCTATTTGTCTATGTTGCACCAACGTAATTTTGTTGCACTGTGTACCTGTACTCAGATTTAATGACAATAAAACCCTCTTGACTTAACTTGACCCCATGCTCCCCATCTCTAACCCTCTTACGACAAGTTCCCACTGCACCAAAACTTTCTTCTATATTCCACATTTCTGAAACAGACAGTGCTGCACTGCGGGCTGCCAACATGGGGGCCGGTAGACAAAAGGGAAGAAATGGTAGAGTTGTATCTAAAAAAAAAAAAACTCCAACTCCCAGAATCCTCGGTGGTGATTAGCATCAACCAGCTGCACCTGTGCAGCACCCTATATAAACCTCAGTCAAACCAGACCTCACTGTTGCTCCTCTGTAGAGGGGTGACTGGTAACAGGGGGTATAAGAAAAGAAGAGAAAGAGGCCTTAAAAGAAAGCAAAAAGGCTCACTGAAAAAGAAAAGAGATCTCAAAAGAAAGAAAGCCACAAGAAAAAGAAAAGATTTCAGTAGAAAGTGTAAAAGAGAGGACTGAGCTGTGCTCACCCTGCTTTGAGTTTAGTTGTGTTCTAGTTTGGTTTATTTGATGCTGAAAGCTGTATTTTGTTGGTACATGCCATTTTGTGGCATTTCCTTTGTTCTCTTTCCCGCCTTTTGTTCTACACCTCTTCTGAGGTTTTTCCCACCCGATCTCCAGTCTCATTGGTGGAGAGACCGTTGCATAAACACATTAATTACATTAATATTTCAAACCATAATAAAACTGGTTGATAAATATTAGAACTATATCCATATAAGTAATTTAATTTAATAATATATACAGTAGTGATGGGCAGATGAAGCCTCACTGAAGCATGGAAGCCTCAGAGAAGAGAGACATCTGGTGACTGAAATAAATTATTACAGACTAAATCATTACATCCTGCACTTTACCAGGAAGCAAATGAGATATACTGCTTGCTTGCGCTTGTGCTGAGACTCCTAGTGTTGGGGGATTGCTAGTGACAGGAGGAGCCCTAATGAGTGGGTGGATTAACTGGCTTGGCTTATATTTTGGGAAAATTGGGTAAAAATTAGTTTATTTGCTTGATTTTGTGCAGAAATTAGATGGATGAATACAAACTGAGCAAAACTTTACAAAACATGACCTGTAATATTTCTGTCCTAAACAAATAAACAAAAGTAAAACAAAATAAAATAGGCCCATGTTTAATAAGCAATTTATTTTTATTATTTAAAAATGCAATAAAGAATTTTAGTAACATACAATATAGCTCATTAAAAATAACCTCTATTTTTCAGGCAGTTTAAACAGAATAACCAAAAATAAATTAAACAGCTTTGACAATCAAAATGTAATGGATATATATAACGAAATAATTGATCATGACAATTATATAAAACAAAAGTTAACGAAATTGAAAAAAAAAACAAATCTTAGTAAAATCATATTTAACTACATAAATGCTTATAAAATAATGACACTAAAAGAAAACAAGGAAGCAATAAAGACAAATTCTGTTTAAATCATCAAACTGGAGATGCTCACTGTGAGTTTAAAACACCATTTATAAACATGCAGTATACTGAATTCCTCTGAATAGCTCTGCATGTTAGTGGTGTAATGTATCAGCTAGCAGATGATGTTATATTAAAAAGAATAGATGTAGATTTTTGTTGAGAATTAAAGGATTTTTGTTGAGAAGATGTTTAATGTAGGAAGTCACATATTTGTCTGAAGTGAAACTTGGTTACATTAAGCTCAGCATTAGTTAAATACTGTATTCTAGTTATTTAGCATAAAAAAACACATTAATCTCTAACAACATTAGGATTTCATGTTTTGGGAAGCAGAACTAACTGCAGGTACTTTACACTATGATTTTGGTATTCAGTATATAGAATATTTGATTGATTAGATTAAATTAATATTGCATTTTGGTCACATGATGTCACAACCGATATGTAAATAGTTAAACATTAATCAGCACCTATTGGTCAGCTGGTTTCAGTTCACACACCCAGGATCTTTTAATGGAGCAGTTCATGTCGTTCCATGTCTGAAGAGCGGAGTTTTGTTCATCTGAGCTTATAAATACAACACAGTCTTCTCCCCCCCCGTTTCCTCCAGAATTATTGGGCTCACCAGACATCCAATATCTGGAACTAAAGCATCCATGTTTAATACACACACACCCACACACACACACAGTAGTCATGTGCACACATTAACTACTCGTGCGCTTTAAGTCAGTATGCTGGCACAAGCAGTCAGTACTCAGGTGCACACAGTCAGTACTACATATGATTGGCTAATGCTATTTTCTGTATACTAGTTGTGATTGGCTGACTGTCAGTCCTTGTTTTTAAGGCTCTTTCTGTATGAGAAACCCTGTGATGAACCTCTATCACCATATCAAACACTATTAATAAATACTGTAATATCTGCCGTACGGACACTAATCTACCTTTGTGAATGTGCTAATTAAGATTAATCCACTAATCTCTGTTATATATTAAACAAAGATGCTATTAAACGTTCTGTTGTTGGGTATGTGAAAGGTTGCCTGGCTATTTAGCTACACTTGAAAAAAACTAAGCTCTAATCGGCATTATTGTATAGAGTTTACTGTTACAGTGGATCATTTAATAGCACTTTAAAATTATTCAAATTTATCTTTTTTTTTATTTGATGTACCTTTTAACTGAGAAATTTATTTCACTTCAGCACTGAAACAGATTTACAACACTGAAGAGGATTAGATGACGAACAAATGAAGGAATTTTGTGCTGGATCTATGAACATGTAATAACAATAAATCCACTACTGTCCACCAAACCAACACTGAGCACAATAAAATAAATTCTAAACTAGAAAATAATATAAATATAACAGACTTACCCAGTCAGCACTGATCCATCCACCCACTTCCAGGTACCCTCACGTTCAGCATCACTCAATCCAATCCAGAACACAGAGCTCCCAAAAACATCACTGAGAAACTTCTGCACACATAACATGTAAAATGTAGTTCATATAAATACACACAGTGTACACCAATCAGCCATAACATTAACACCAGTGACAGGTGAATTAAAACACTGATTAACTTTGTTAAAAGTAGCATCTGTTAAAAGGCAGCAGGTAAACGGTCTTAAAGCTGATGTTGTTTAAATCATAAAAAATGTCCAAGAATATGAATCTGAAAGAGAGGATTTTGTGTAAAACTGTAAAATAACTGTAAAAACCAAAAACCTAGACATGCAGACTGTTTCTATAAACATCAGTCCATAGCAATCCTGCTTCTCGTTCATAAGAAAAAAATAAAGGCAGTGATGGCTTTCTCTTGTGGTGAGACTCAGTATCTACAGCTGTGGTCTGATTCATCATTTATATATCTGACTGAGACATTTTCAGTAGCTATAGATCCTATTCCCTCACTTTCCCCACCCTCTCTCTCTCTCTCTCTCTCTCTCTCTTCTCACCTGTTCCTCTTGACTCTTAATGATCACCAGATCTGCTCCTCTCTCTCTGCAGTCCTTCCTGCTCTCTTCCCAGTTTCTCCATCCAGAAATGAATAGATAACAGCTTCCAGATTTCATACAGGGCTTAATACAGCCTGCAGAGACAAGAATACACAATATGTGTGTGTTATCTGAAAGATGTAGAGTCTACGTCCAACTCAACACCATCTACATCTACTGACCGCTGTTCCACTCACCAAGAGACTGATCTGAATCACCAGATCCGGTTTGAAGAGTGGAGTCCTCAGTCAGCTTCCTGCAGCTGTTCTTTGTCTTTAGCTGATCTCTTTCTTTAGCCAGGTCCTGGTTGCTGGTCTGTAGCTGATCTCTTTCTTTAGTCAGGTTCTGGATGCTGGTCTGTAGCTGTTCTCTTTCTTTAGTCAGGTTCTGGTTGCTGTTCTTTAGCTGATCTCTTTCTTTTACAGCTGAAAGATAGAGGGCTGAAAGCTGTACAAGGGCTAGGATAGTAACGTCAGCTGAGCTAACTTTTTTTAGCGTTTGTGTGTTTATGAAAAGACTAGCTTCCTTTCTCTATGTAAATTACACTCTCATATGACTTATGAAGTAGCCTTACTGAGGTAAATTTATGATTATGATACCAATGCTTAGGACTACTGGGATGTTAAAAATGTGTTCGATAAATATTTCAAAATTGTATTTTTTTTTTTTCTTTGAAAAGCACAACAAAATAATAATAATACATTTTATTTTTATAGCGCTTTTCAGGATACTCATGTTAAATGTTAAATGTTAAATAAATACTAAAAGCCATACAGTCCTGTGGACTACAGGAGAGCAAAGACAATTATGTATTTGAAGCTGAATCACTTACAGTGCATGTAGTACAGTATGATGGTGATCATCAGGAGAACACACAGCAGTCCTAAACACACTGCAGTCAGTCTGGAGCATCTTCTGCCTCTTCTTCTAACAGCTGGTAAAGTGTAGACTGTGTTGGCGTCCTCGGTCTCCTGAACTCTAAGAGCGTCTACACTTTCATAAATATCCACCTTCTTTTCCACTCGCTCTCCTCTGTCCATCTGACGAAGCTCCAAACTGCCCACCTGATCATAGATCACCCCCGCCATTCTCTCTCTCTCTCTCTCTCTCTCTCTCTCTGTCCGACTCGACTACAAGCTCTTATTAACTGAATACTAAACCGTCTCTTCCTGAGCAGCAGCATTATGTGACTCACTGAAACTTAAACAGTTATTAATATATCTAAAAACAGGAAATTAATGGTCAAAAGAAAGTGAGGTATGCTCAGTGACAACTTCCTCTTTGCACAAACATACAAAACACAACAGCAGCTTCACTAACTTATTTACAGAGGTTAGAAATGGCCTCATACGAACATCTACATCTCAGAGCTTAGAAAACGAGCTAAAAAACATCTGTAGACCAAACTAAATGGTCTTCTACAATACATCTGCCAGGACTTGTCCTGCGGTTCATTGTGTCTGCTATATTTACTTTCCTGTTTCTGTTGGGTGCGTGTCTGTTAGCCTGTGGTGGTGTTGTCTTACCCCTTAGTTAAGTTCAAGTGTGTGTGTGTATATATATATATATATATATCGACCTGTGTTTGACTTTAGTCTTTGTCCAGTCTTGTTTATGTTCATTTGACCGTTTGGCCATTGAATAAGTTTGAAACCAGGGCAGCTTTCTGCTCAGATTTTCGGACACATAAATCTTCAGATCTGGGAATAAATAGCTGCAGAGCTCTCACTGTTCTGAGTGTTCTTTTCTACAATAGTATTTTTCACGCAACATGTACGTGATCGTATAGCTTGTTTTTCACACAAATAATTCCAACATTTACAGAGGAAAACATTTTATTATTTTATCACACAACAGGATTAGCCAAATTTAATTCAGAACATTCTCAAACATTAACAGCGCATTTTTGGAGGGAAAATCTAAGGAGCAACATACCTGAAACGATTGCCCACAAGCTCACAGAGCACTATAATAGTCTGAGGTTCCCTCCTGACTGCTTATACTGATATATTATGTATTATTATAGATGATATATTATATATATTATATAAGCAATATTCTACTATTAAAATGTTCTACAAAATTCCATTTGATCAATCAGTGATAGTAACTAAAGGTATGTATTTGGAGAACATCTATACATTTAAAGCAGGGTCTGTGAGGAAGCAGGAAGTTAGGCAGCACCATACACACTGTAGCTAGTCTAGAACATCTGCCAACATCTCACAAATACTAGACTGACCTTTAAATAATAGTGATAAACTGCCCATATCTTTATACGTCTCCTCTGCAATTCTCTCTATGCTTCTCTTTACTGCTGACTTTTCCTCTTAGTATTTATTGTACTGGGAGCTCAACACTAATGAAGAGGTGAAGAAGCAGGAAACTATGAGTAACAATTAGCTGTGAAATGTTTCATTTTAAAGTGTTTGTAGGTGTGAAAGAGACAGAGGCGAGTAAAACTAGGTGTAAAAGATTAAAGGCATAATAGAGTTGACACTTATTTTTTTTTAATATTAATAGTCATCTAAAAAATCTTAAATATAGCAGCTAACAACACATTTCTATGTAAACATGTAATGGAATAAGCATTTCTGAGAAGAGAATGAAGTCACAAACTTGCAACATCCATTCTTTGATCTTTGTTCTCATATCAGGTTCATTCAAATGTGAATGTTAGGGGTCTTAAGCAACTTAGGAAGACATTACCCGTCCACACAGCTGGCAGAGTGCAGGACAAAATGTTCAGGGGACGGTGACCATCCAAATATTCCTCCACTAAAAAAATACCCAACATTTTATATTTTATATAAGTAATCTAACAGTATGTTGAAAGAATACATTGATCAAAAGTGTGGAAGTTTGGAGAAGGAAGTAATTCTATAGCAGCTGAGCTAGAATAAACATACACACACACACAAAGATAATTATGTTAGCTATGCTAACACACGCAGCAGCTGGGCTAAGAAAGTTTAGGCTAATGCTACAAGCCAGCCTTGGCAAGGTTGGAATCACAGTGCTAATAAGCACAGCAGCTGGGCTCAGCAACGCTCAGCAGATACGTGACTCTACTAACACATTAGCAGACCCTACTCCAACTCATGCATGCTTTAACACACGTTGCCTTGCCATGAGCACATTGGCCACTTCACTCACAAGATAGCACCTCACCACTTATACAGGTGCGAATGTTTCCGAGTCATCCCCTTAGGTAACATTTTATTGACAGCAACAGCAGCATGTTTTTCTTATAAATAATACATCAAGAAAAAAAATGTGTTAATTATTTTTAATACAATGTTTAGTAAGAAATACATCAGTTACAGACATAAACATTAACAGCATTGAATATACAGTGGTTGGACAATGAAACTGAAACACCTGGTTTTAGACCAGGACAGTTCTGGTGGAAACAGGACGTCGTAGCTTTATGTTTGTTGGATACAATCCGGGTTAGCACCCGAACATCCCTTTCAAACAGCTTCCTCTTACAGCGTCCACAGTTAATCCTGTTGGATGTAGTTGGTTCTTCTCGGTGGTATGCTGACATTACCCTGGATACCGTGGCTCCTGATACATCACAAAGACTTGCTGTCTTGGTCACAGATGCTCCAGCAAGACGTGCACCAAATTTTATCCTCTTTTGAACTCTGGTATGTCACACATAATGTTGTGTGCATTGCAATATTTAGAGCAGAACTGTGCTCTTACCCTGCTAATTGAACCTTCACACTCTGCTCTTACTGGTGCAATGTGTAATTAATGAAGATTGGACACCAGGCTGCTCCAATTTAACCATGAAATCTCCCACACTAAAATGATGACAGGTGTTTCAGTTTCATGGTCCAACTCCTGTATATCCTTTATAACTCTTGCAGCACTAAGTATTCAAACAGCATAGATGTGCAGAATGTTGAGGAAACAACTAGTAATAAAAGCATGAAGTGAAAGTTTACAGTGTATTTTTAGATTGCTGGTTGTTGGTTTGTAGTCTGATATTTAACTGTATGGGAATATATTGTTATCTGAATACTGGGAGTGACAGTTTAAACTAGAAACCGCTGTCAAATTAAATTCACAGACCCAGTTCATTTTCTGAGAGCAGTGAAGATCATTCCATTGTCGCTGACTGCCTTCAGCTGTAGTGCTGTAAGCAGCGCAGTCTTCTTTAGTAACAGCACCATTGGATTCATACTGTTTGTCGAATCTGAAAATTAGACAAAATGTTTATTGTTAATAACCACCTTAACTAAACATCAAGAAATGGTCAAATCATTATAAACACTATAAAAAGTGAATTGTTAAAAAAAAAAAAAAAAAAAAAAAAAAACTGGTAGTGCTACTTGCAAGCAAAAAGTAAAGCAATGAGATCCAGGACTAGAAATATTGTGTTTTTTTTTTTTTTTTTTTTTTTTGCTTACTCATCACTTAGCAGCTGGTTGTCCACCCACATCCACTGGTTTTGCCCTTTACTCTTAATCTTAGTCAGACCAATCCAGAACCTTGTACTTTTATTTTGGTCAATGAGAAATACCTGAAGAATAAAAATGAGGTAATTCATTAATTAATTAAAAATAAATTCTACCCAGTGCTGATCATATAGTAGTACAGGAAACAGTGGATGGAAAATGAGAGGGTTCCACATTTAAAGGCTCTGGTACATTTCTGATGTGTTTTATGATGGGAGTGTAATCTTACTCATCATAAGACTGTCAAGGTTCCAGCTATCTTGAAAATTGCAAATCAATATTGAGGGAGTTAGGAGATGTCATTCTGATTATATATGTCAAGCGTTATAGCCATTATATGAACTGCTACATAACACTCATGCACTTGTTATATTCCCCCCTATAAGTGACATTGATGCATAATACAGTATGTACGCTGTATCAGTGAGGATCATCTTAGCTTCTAAGAGCCTCTCTAAAATTTTTATTTAAACTTTGTATACTATTCATTTGACTTACAGGGGTTGGACAATGAAACTGAAACACCTGTCATTTTAGTGTGGGATTTAAGGTTTCAAGGCTAAATTGGAGCAGCCTGGTGGCCAATCTTCATTAATTGCACATTATTGCAGCAGTAAGAGCAGAGTGTGAAGGTTCAATTAGCAGGGTAAGAGCACAGTTCTGCTCTAAATATTGCAATGCACACAACATTATGGGGGACATACCAGAGTTCAAAAGAGGACAAATTGTTGGTGCACGTCTTGCTGGAGCATCTGTGACCAAGACAGCAAGTCTTTGTGATGCATCAAGAGCCACAGTATCCAGGGTAATGTCAGCATACCACCAAGAAGGACCAACCACATCCAACAGGATTAACTGTGGACGCTGTAAGAGGAAGCTGTCTGAAAGGGATGTTCGGGTGCTAACCCGGATTGTATACAAAAAACATAAAACCACGGCTGATCAAATCACGACAGAATTCAATGTGCACCTCAACTCTCCTGTTTCCACCAGAACTGTCCATCACCACAATCAATTATTGTGGACTAAAACCAGGTGTTTCAGTTTCATTGTCCAACCCCTGTAGTTACACATGGCACAGTACCAAACATTTTAATAAGCGCTGAGTTCATGTTTTACAGAGATGGTAAAATGTCTTCCTTTCACCATTTGATATGTGTTTTATGTTCTGTTGTGAATGAAATACAGTTATATGAGATTTAAAAATCATTGCTTAAAGTTGTTATTCACTTTAACCTTTTCATTTACAGTCGTATATGGACAATTCCAATAAATGTTCAGTATCTCACTCTTTATCTCTCTGCTTACCTGTTCATCTCTGCTGTTTATGATCACCAGATCTGCTCCTGTCACTCTGCAGTGCTGCCTGCTCTCACTCCATGTCTTCTGCTCAGTAGAGAAAAAGTAAAAACTGCTTCCAAACTCCTTCCATTCATGAAAACAGATGTTCTTTTCTAAATAACATTAAGAATAAACATAGTTTAGAAGTGTAAAGGACAGTTTGTAGTGTTTTGTTGTGCAGGCAGGTGTTTCATTTACCGATCTGCTGCAATAAATGATCATATTTTCTTTGCAGGGTGAGTTTTTCCTCAGTCAGGTTCTGGAGGTTGATGTTTAGCTGATCTCTTTCGTTGGCCAGGTTCTGGAGGTTGATGTTTAGCTGATCTCTTTTATTGGCCAGGTTCTGGAGGTTGATGTTTAGCTGATCTTTTTCATTGGCCAGGTTCTGGAGGCTGATGTTTAGCTGATCTCTTTCATTGGCCAGGTTCTGGAGGCTGATGTTTAGCTGATCTCTTTCATTGGCCAGGTTCTGGAGGCTGATGTTTAGCTGATCTCTTTCATTGGCCAGGTTCTGGAGGCTGATGTTTAGCTGATCTCTTTCATTGGCCAGGTTCTGGAGGCTGGTGTTTAGCTGATCTCTTTCATTGGCCAGGTCATGGAGGCTGATGTTTAGCTGATCTCTTTCATTGGCCAGGTCATGGAGGCTGATGTTTAGCTGATCTTTTTCTTCTGGCAGATTTGTGATGTAGGATATGAAGCTCGCTCTCTCTGCTGTAAAGTTCACATTAACAACTGCTTAAAAAATCATACATATACAGATGTTTAATAGTAGAAGGAATGCCTTTACTAATTGCTTATACATATTAATAAGCAAATATTTGTGCTTAAGTTTGAAACACTTACAGTACATGTAGATCAGTATGGTGATCAGCAGGAGAACACACAGCAGTCCTAAACACACTGCAGTCAGTCTGGAGCATCTTCTGCCTCTTCTTCTAACAGCTGGTAAAGTATGGACTGTGTCGGTGTCCTCGGTCTCCTGAACTCTAAGAGCGTCTATACTTTCATAAATATCCACCTTCTTCTCCACTCGCTCTCCTCTGTCCATCTGACGAAGCTCCAAACTGCCCACCTGATCATAGATCCCCCCCGCCATTCTCTCTCTCGCTCTCTCTCTCTCCGACTCGACTACAAGCTCTTATTAACTGAATACTAAACCGTCTCTTCCTGAGCAGCAGCACCATGTGATGGACTGAGGCTTAAACAGTTATTAATATATCTGAAAAGAGGAAACAAATGTGCAAAAAGTCTTTCAAAGAAAAAGTCAATGTTGTCCTGAACCATTAGGCTGCATGCATAAGTCAAGCATGCTCAGTATCTACTTCCTGTTCACACTTAAACACACAAAACACAGCAGCAGCTTCAGTAACTAATCTACAGAAGTTAGAAAAGGCCTCATATGAACATCAACATCTCAGAGCTTAGAAAAATCAGATGAAAACCTTTGGAGACCAAACTGGAGGCTGTTCTAACGTATACAGGTGCATCTCAAAAAATACAGATTATCAGTAAAAAGTTCATTAAATTTATTTAAGCATTTATTAACAAATAAAAATAACACAACAGGAAGATTATTATTTGAAAGAGTGTTGTGATTAGAATAGTAGTGTTATTTGGGGAGAACTGCACAATTGAAATTTTACAAATTTGACTCTACTACACTGTTGGGTGCCCCTAGCCTGGGTGCACAATGAGACGCTGTACGGATGGATATGGTGATGTTCAGGTCCTGTTTGGGATTCTGCAGCACATTTATCTACAGATGTTGCTGCAGCTGGGCCTGTAGATCCTGCTCTACACTCGTAGGTTGCTGAAGCTCGCATCCCAGCTGGTCCAATAAAAGCTTGATTGGCAATAAGTGTGGTGATCAGGCAGTACAAGGAGGTGCTGCAGTAACGCATAGACATTGCTGGAAACCCTTGCTGTGTGTGGTGTATATATATATATATATAAGGGGTGACAATAGGTGCACGTAAATCATTACATAAGATTTAATCAGGAAATATATATTAAAGTTATTGTAAACTATAAGCATATGTTTTATAAATTAACTCAAATAAAAAAACAGCAACTAATTCAAATAATTAGTCCGCTTTCTCAGTTGCTTCAGGACTCTTTTCTGACTGACAGTGATACTGACCAATCAAAGCTGTTTAAAATGGCTTCTCCTGATTTTTGGAAGGGTGTAGTAATGAGTATATTAGCAAAGTCACAGGACAATCTAAACAATCAGATTCTTGATTTTCGCCCCGGGGGCGGGGCCATGGCTGTCTAACCCCTTCTCGGTGCTGTGCCAAAGGTGCTACGCATTGATTAGTGTAAAACGGGGAGCATGCTGGATTAGTTCTGGAATAGTTAGCTAATTATAATGGAAGTGCAACAGTAAATGAGACAAATATTGTGTCATATCATTTTAAAAAGCCTATTTAAAGTGTTGCAGAAGGGGTACCCACTATATTAACTGCGTGCCACTGATATATGTGTGTGTATGTATATATATATATATATATATATATATATATATATATACATACACACACACTGCTCAAAGAAATAAAGGGAACACTCAAATAGCACATCCTAGATCTGAATGAATGCAATATTCTCATGGAATACTTTGTTCTATACAAAGTTAAATGTGCTGACAACAAAATCACACAAAAATCATCAATAGAAATCAAATGTATTAAACAATACCGGCCTGGATTGGGAGTCACACACAAAATTAAAGTGAAAAAACACACTACAAGCTGATCCAACTCTGATGTAAGTGTTACCCAGTGGTTTCTTAGAAACCCATAGAAAAATAGGTTACTGTCCCTTTAAGAGTTCGACGCTTAACAGCGTTAGCATAGCTCCACCTGGTAAACACACTGATTAAGAGAGAGAGAGAGGAGAAGCAGTTAAAAACACGGTTAAAAGATTAATTTATTATAAAATAAACCTTGCTAAGAAGTGATATATTAATTTTAAAACCTGCAGTCTCCCACCAGGATTTGGAGTAGTCCTGTGAAAGGAGGATTTGGTGAGTAAAAAAAGGCGTTTTAATAAAAATAAAAACAAACTCAAAACACTACTTTATATTAGAAGAAAGTACAAGATTTAGGTTTAAAAAGGGTAAAGTTGTCTGTTTAAAGTTCATATTGCTTTGTTTTAAAGACGGATAGTGCTGTATTTGTTGAGTTTTTTCAGATTTTTTTCTTGAGCGATCTAGTTAAGCAGGAGTTAAGCATGGATCTGTATAGTGAACCAGCCATTTTGAATTCATGTACGTAAAAAGCTATTAAAAAAACACATGTATTTGTTGGTTGTTTTATGATGTGACAGTGTTATTGGAACTGTGCAAGCAATGTAAATGTAATTAAGCGTAAGCTATTTTCTAATATAATTCTGTTTAAACACCAGGTCAGGAGAGAGCCAAGATGGCGAGCCACCCATGAGTTTAGAGTCTTAGAGGAGCACCAACTGTGGATTGGTTCAGTTGGTGAGAGGAATCTGTTGAGCCAAGCTGAAACGGTAGGACAGACTTTAATTCAAGCTACTGTAATCCATCTACTGTATTCAAGCAGCAACACATTTAGATATAAACAGGATTTTTTTCCCCATTTTTTCTTTTGGATGATTTTTTTTCCTTTTCCACCTAATTTAACCCTTTCAGACCTGAATTATGTTTCAGTAAAACATAAAAATCATGTTTTCTGTCTGCAATTTACACAAAGGAAGACTCTAATAGTCTAAAGAGAAATAAAAATGAAATCCAAATAACTAAAATTATTTAATTGCTTTTTTAAATGTCCATTGCTTTGGATTCCTGTGTTTAACATTTTTATTTTAGGTATTTTCGGTATTGACCTTTTTCTTCATGAATAATCCATAAACAGTAACATTAACGTGATAAAGGTGTTCTTAATCATATAAAATTAGTATAACTTAGATCTTATTTGCTTTGTTGGTTCTAGTGCTGTCATGCCCTGAAATCTAAGTTGCTGTTTTTTCTGATGCAGTGGGAGGGGCCTAAGCTACTGTACAATTTTTATTGGCTTGTTTAATGTTCTATTCTGATCAACAATATGCTTTAATTAGAGTTATTTGCAACAAAACATAAAAAAGAGAAAAGACATGCTGTACATTGTAATGGACACATGGTCTGAAAGGGTTAAGGACAGCTAAAGCTATCAAGGACTTTAAGGGTTACTGAGTGAACTTTGATTTGAGAGTAAATTAAGCATTATTAAGTTTTGTTGTTATTGACAAGTATTGTCAGGAACTAAAATGTGAGGTTGCAGCTAAATTTTAACCAACTGATGAAAACAGTATCTTAAAAAGTAACTAAAATAACTGTGTTAGTAAAACATAACTTACCCATAACCAAATGAATAATAATCAGATGACAAATTAAATTGAACAGGAAAAGCTCAAACATTGGAAATTTCGATAAACAGTTAACTAAATTACATAAACCATTACACTAAAGCAGTGTGAATTCAGAAGAACTTTATAAGTAAATAAGGTAAAGCATTTGAAGGTGTTTTATTTAATTTTATTTTTAATTTTACATTACGGGTTTTTGAGAAATTTCTTAAATCTTTTTGATGTTTTCTTTTGGGATTCCTCTGTTTATTCAATAACAAGCTGTAAAATACAGAAATACAAAAGATGTAAGGAGATAAATGAATAAACAGAAGATAAAGAGAATAAACCAAATGAAATGTATTAATATAACAAAACTAGAAGGTATATTTTAAACAGAAAATAAATCAGCTAAGTTTGTGATGACTAAAGGTGGGCTAAAGGACGTTTCCAATGAAAAGAAAATAATAAAACCAAACTAAACTGCCTAACCAAAAAACTAAACTAACCAAAATACAAAAATAGCACCCGCCCCTAACCTAGTGTGTCTAAACATAACTGCTCAACTAACCTGTCCAATCAGTAGACATACAGAAATGAGGGTGGGTAAAGTGAATGAATTAAACAGTGTGAGTTACTATCAGAGATTAGATATAAAAGCCACCCTGGTTGAGAAACACTGCACTAGAGTATAACTGTAGGCTGTGGTAAAACCAAAGGAAGTGCTACTTTTCACAAAAAAATACATTCAAATCAATGAGTTGAGCAGTATAAATAATGCATGATTTGCATAAATCAAAGACATACTCATCAGTCAGCAGTTGCTCGTCCACCCACTTCCAATCATTTTCCTTTTGTGCATCAGTCAGACCAATCCAGAAACTCATTGATCTCTTTTGGTCAATCAGAAACTCCTGAGTAATAAAAAGAGAATATCTGTGATTCTAACCAGAATGAGGATGATAAATAGAGGATTATTTAAAAAGTACTCTTTCAAGTATTTAGTGATTTCTGTTCCACTTTTGCTGCACTTCATCCAGTTCAGCGTTTGTTTTTATATACTCTTATGAAATCTCTTACAAAACATTTATAAAGGGAATGACAAGTGACATGCTGTTACCTCCAAAACACACCCCTGATTAATTAATTTAGAGAATTAGTACATGCATACATTAGTACATTGTTGAGACAGAAGCTGCATGGTGCATGGTTGGCGGCTCGCCTGTTGAACACTAGGGCTGTGCGATACTGCGAAATTTCAAGTATCGATACAGTACCAAGTAAATACAGGGACAGTATTGCCAATACTGATACCAATACTGATACTGACTTTTTACTACTACGATTTAATTTTGTGTAGGGGAGAGCAATGTATCATAATTTATTAATTGAATGCGTCATCAATATGCAAATTTGAATGAGAACTTATTTAGTAAGTTTTCCTTTAATGAATCATGTTTATTAAAATAATAAAACACAGGACAAATCTTTTTGTCGGCAGCATATCTAATTGTTAGTTTCAGTGAACTATTTCATTTAGTTTTATTTCAACTGGCTGAATATATTCCCTGTGTGACAGTCTGAATAGTCTATTAATCAGTCTGCTAAATTACTGTGATGACTAATTACACTGAAAAATAAAATCACTCTGTAAATGCATGAAGTTGTACAGAAGATAAACTGAAACTGATTCGCCCACCCCTCGTGAACACTCAAACAGGGCCCCATATCTCTCTCCTCACCTGCTCCTCAACGCTGTTTATGATCACCAGATCCGCTCCTCTGTCTGTGCAGTCCTGCCTGGCATCTTCCCAATTCTTAAGCCCAATAGAGAAAAAGTAAAAGCTGCTGCTGTTCTTCTTCCACTCCTTAAAACAGAAGTTCTTTCCTATAGAAGAAAAAATAAGCGTATTTTATGCTTGTAATGTGTTGTAATAAATTAGATTGTATCTACAGTATGATAAATAATTAAGTATAGCTAAAAGCTCATTTCATTGAGTCAAAATGGTATAAAAAACATTATGCATTCTAGTTTACAGGCAAACATAATTTATCTGTCACACCAGCATATTTATTTTACGTAAAAGCAAACAGCCTCTCAAAACTATTCAGTGTAAAATCTGCCTTAGAAAATGAGCATATTTGGTTTGTAAAATTTTAATTTTAAGCTTTTCTCACTCGTCATGTTCTGAAGGCTGATCTCCAGCTGATCTCTTTCTCCAATCAGGTTCTGGTATTTGATCTCCAGCTGATCTCTTTCATAAGTCAGGTTTCTGATGCTGGATAAGAGCTCATCTCTCTCTTTAATGAAGTTCACACGCAAAATTGATTGTGTTGTCCTTTTCTTATATACTATAATATTGTTATTGACATAACTTTTTAAATATATTTATTTTTACTTCAATGATTATGCTAAGTGGTACCGTTTCTGCATATATATAAATAAATGTATTTTCAGTTAGTAGACGTACAGGGGTTGGACAATGAAACTGAAACACCTGTCATTTTAGTGTGGGAGGTTTCATGGCTAAATTGGAGCAGCCTGGTGTTCAATCTTCATTAACTGCACATTATTGCAGCAGTAAGAGCAGAGTGTGAAGGTTCAATTATCAGGGTAAGAGCACAGTTCTGCTCTATTGCAATGCACACTATAACATTATGGGTGACATACCAGAGTTCAAAAGAGGACAAATTGTTGGTGCACGTCTTGCTGGAGCATCTGTGACCAAGACAGCAAGTCTTTGTGATGCATCAAGAGCCACGGTATCCAGGGTAATGTCAGCATACCACCAAGAAGGACCAACCACATCCAACAGGATTAACTGTGGACGCTGTAAGAGGAAGCTGTCTGAAAGGGATGTTCGGGTGCTAACCCGGATTGTATCCAAAAACACATAAAACCACGGCTGATCAAATCACAGCAGAATTCAATGTGCACCTCAACTCTCCTGTTTCCAACAGAACTGTCCGTCACCACAATAAATTATTGTGCTCTAAAACCAGGTGTTTCAGTTTCATTGTCCAACCCCTGTAAATCAAAATAATTAAAAAGTAAAAATGTGTTCCATATCTGATCTACAAAACCACATCTCGCCCATTCTTGGCCATTAATCTAAGTGGTTTGTGGGTCACTAGTAAATGCTACAGTTGCAGCTCAGGTTTTGGCCACAATATTACTGTTTATAAGAGGAAATTTACGGAGGTTGAAGGGAAAACACTCACGATGGATGTAAAGCAGTGTGATGGTGATCAGCAGAACACACAGCAGTCCTAAACACACTGCAGCCAGTCTGGAACCTCTGCTACTTTCTCTGACTGATACAACAAAAAAAAAGTTTTTGTTACAGTGCAGGGAATAAAAACACACTATTTAAGTACATTTATTTGGACTTTTATTTAATCACAGACAGTATGAACTCAAGATTATTTATGCATGTTTTGTCAAATCAACTTTATGTATTTTGTTAATATACATGCATTTTAAGCTTACACACATTCACAAATGGCGTTGGGATGGTAAAACATTTATTACTTCATTAATCACTTCAAAATGTATCACTTCATCCCTTCTCTCAACACTTAAAATCAATATGATGATACCAGCTGATGACGTGTTTGAGAGCTTATTTTGGTGTTTAACAGTACAGGGTGTGATGCATTGTGGCTGGAACCTGCAAACAGGAAAACTATGAAGCAGCAGAGCTATCAAAAGAAAAGGCCAATGTTGTCATCAACCATTTTCACCACATGTGCATCAGTCAGGCTCAGTGACAGCTTCCTGTTCAAACTTTTGCTTTACCAACATATACCAAATTTACTATGTGACCATCATGAACAGAGCTTTAAAAAAAACAGCTGAAGTCCAAACTGTGTTCTTCCAAATAAATCCAGTAGATTGTTGTTCTTTACCTGTCTGCTGAGTTATCGTCTCTATTGTCTTCCTATGGGCGTTCACAGCCGTTGTGCTGGGCTGCTGAACTCTAACAGCGTCTGCAGTTTCATAGATATCCACAATCTTCTCCACTCGCTCTCCTCTGTCCACCTCACTCAGCTCCAAACTTCCCAACTCATCATAAATCACCTCCGTCTTTCTGTCTCTGCTTTACCTAAACTATGATACAGCCTTCTTCACAGACCACAGAGAGTTTTTAGAGGTAAGCTCAGCACTAAACAATTGAGTGGGCAGGAAATAATAACAGACCAGAAAAACACATCTTGTGTTTGGGTGTGTGTGTGTGTGTGTGTTTGGGTGTGTGTGTGTGTGTTGCTGAGAGAGGAAGTGAAAGATGAAACAGAGGTCAGTAAATTGTGTTAAAGGTGTATTTACAGAACGGACTAGAAAGCTGAAAGTGTATCTTAACATACACTCACCGGCCACTTTATTAGGTACACCTTGCCAGTACCGGGTTGGACCCCTTTTGCCTTCAGAACTGCCTTAATACTTCGTGGCACAAATTCAACAAGCTACTTGAGACATTCCACAGAGAGTCTGGTCCATATTGCCATCATAGCATCACGCAGTTCAGAGGCGTTGCCAGGGTATGTGAAAATGCGGGGCTCAGCCCAGTTAATTCGAAATATATATTTATTACAATACGCATCCTGATATATAATGTTTAAGACTGTAATGTGTAGCTTATTAGCTGATCAGTTGGATCCGATGGTAAACATGCAATTTTAGGGCAAAGACCAGGGTTAATAAACTCATTTAAACTAAGAATAGGACTAAATATAGGGTTCCCTACTAGCCAACCGTGCTCTGTAAAAGCTGATTGGCTGTTTCTCCTGAAAAACAGAACTTTATCCTTGAACCGGCTCCGTTAAAAAAAAATCATAATTACACAGCCGCCAGTGGTCTGTCTCCTCATTAATAATACAGCTGAGCTGAGGAAAACGATTACTTAAAGGTATTTTACACCTACTATAGTCACATACCTACCACATAAAACACCAACTTAATCTTACCATGAACACTTTGTAGCACATTTATTTTCAAGGCCATACACACATGTATTGCTTAGTGACAATTAGAATGAAAAAGAGGAAAGATATTTGTGTTTTATAGTGGTTTATTATGAAAGAGATTCAAATTCGTATTACATAATGGTGAATAACAGTTGGCTTTGAAAAAGAAAGAAAGAAAGAAAGAAGGAAAGACTTCTATGTATATATATATATATATATATATATATATATATATATATATATATATATATATATATATATATATATATATATATATATATATAAATAAATCCAGATCAATGGCAGGTTTAACTTGTAGCTGGTTTCTGATGGTCTAAGCTGGTCTTTGATAGTGAAGGTGATTGAAAAACTGCTCATTCAGGTGAAAACAAAGCCTAGCTGATTAACCAGCTTATTATCAGCATAGTGAATTTTGCATTAGATTTTTGGTCATGCTGGTTAACTATTGTGGTCTTATTGATTGATTGATCATCTTTTCACGCTGGTCATGCCTGTACTATAGTACTCATTATGATCAGAAGAAGCACATTTTAAACCACTTCATTGGGTTCAGGATCATTATATTCATTAATCTTGTTGTTTTCCCTCTTGCTTCTCAGTTAGAGCTGGAATTATGAATGGTATCTAGAAAACTTAATCCAAAAACTGTTTTCTCAACTTTCACAACTGTAAAAGTATGTGATCATGGACTGATTAAATGAAAGGCTGATTTTTTGTCAGGTTAAATTCACAGACCCATTTATTTCTATAAAAGCAGGCAATGTCATTCCAGGTTTTATAGTAAGCTTCAGCTGTGTTGGTGAAAACAGCGCAGTCCTCCTGTCTATTAGCATCATTGGGTTCATGCGTCTTCCAGAATCTGACAATTAGACACAGCATTTATCCATAATTATTAAGTGTTAAAAAAAAATCACGTTACACGGCTGTGAAAACAATTAAAAACTAATGTACAATTCCAAAAAAACAGCATATAGAAAAGACTGAATGAAACGTAAAGGGCAAGGAGTGCAAATTAAAGTTGGACACCATTCACCCGACTGAGAACAGGTCATGAGTTCTTCCACAGCCAAGCCTTTTTATTGTCTGCAGTCTGAGGATTTGCATTGTTTTGTTGAAAAAATAAAGATGTGTTGAAGGTAGCTCATGTAGATTTGAGATATCAATGTACTTCTCTGCATTAACCCTTTGAACTTTGAGTTTTTTCTCCGTTTCTGTTTTCAGCTCCTCTTTCAGGTCTTATAACACAGTAATTATATCAGACAGACACATGCTCTGATCTCTTTTACTCCAGAAGACATACGGCTGCTCAAAAATAGAATCATTTAAAATGTAAAAGGAAGCAGAATTGTTATATTTCCTGGAACTGATCATGTTTTGCTCAAATTGTTTATTTTTTTTTTACTTATTATTGAATGTATAGACTTTAAATATATTCACACCTAAGATATCTTTGCAAGAATGGTTAGACTAGAGTGTTTATGAGATGAAAGCATAAGAATATTAATGATTTGAGTTCATTACATGGCTTATTAATTATTACTTAGACAAAATACATGGAGAAACAGCATCAGGCGGATTTATTTTTCTTGATAATCAATAATCACACCTCTAGGATACATGTAGATACTAAAAACCACCTGACACTATTATATAAAGTAGTGCGCACACCATACCTAGCTTTAGTTTGAGTGCAGGTAGTTTCACACTTTTTCAATGGGATGTGATCACTATTTTTAGAAAGAGTAAGCTCCGCCCTTTTTAACCATATATGGATTATGTTTATGTGTGAAGAGATTCCTGAGTAATTAAGCTGAGAACACAAGGTGCGATTTTGGACGGAAAATCCGTCTGTAGGGTTCTAAGGGTTAATATTAGTAAGCTAATGTGGATAATAAATTTGGAAAATAAAATCAGAATTGCATTTACTGTCTCTATCATTTGTAAGAAATAAATTTTTAAGACACTTTAGGATTTTGTGAGGATCTGCTCACATCCTGTGCTTCTGAAAACAGTAAAATCTTGTGATAAAACAAAAAAAAAAAGAACTGACGATACAAAGACTATAGAGATCAATAAATAGGTGAAATATTGACTGTATCATACTCGTGAGTCAGCTTTTGTCCGTCCACCCACTTCCAGACCGATTCTGTATATTGATCAGTCAGACCGATCCAGAAATCATTCTTCTGCTTCTCCTGGTCAAAGAGGAACTTCTATAAAAGGAAAACAGAGAGTACTAGCACATGTCTCACTCCTTCTATCACTCTTTCTCACTCTTATCTGTTCTCCTCACCTGTTCCTCTTCACTGTTTATGATCACCAGATCTGCTCCTCTCTCTCTGCAGTCCTTCCTGGCATAAGTCCACGTCTTCTGCTCAGTAGAGAAGAAGTAAAAGCTGCTCCCAAACTTCTTCCATTCTGTAAAAAAGATTATTTCAACCAGAGAACATTGAAAAAAAAGCGCATTTTTAAAGTGTGAAGGACTGTTTGTGGTGTTTTGTTGTGCAGGCAGGTACATGTTTCACTCACCGATCTGCTTCAACAGATCATATTTTGTGTGTAAGATGTGATTTTCCTCAGTCAGGTTCTGGTAGCTGATCTTCAGCTGATCTCTTTCTTCAGTCAGGTTCTTGTTGCTGTTCTTTAGCTGATCTTTTTCTTCAGTCAGGTTTGTGATGCTGGATAAGAGGGTCTCTCTCTCTGCAGTAAAGTTCTCAGTCAGAAATAGTACGGTTCTGTCCTTCTCCTCTTTGATGTTAACGTCTGCATTGAGAAAAGCACGTGTTTTAGGAGTCTAGCGGTACTTTACACAATTCTATGGAGTCCGGCAGTAGCACCACACAGATGACGAGGCGTAGTGCGCAGTAGAAAGTTAAGATTTTTCCAACTTTATGCAAATGGTAAGCGAGTTTCATAAGAAAGGACTTCATCATAAAAGTATGAGAAAACGTAGAAGCTAAGTTAGCTTAGGCTAGCTCCTAAAATGTGCACAACTAATAAAAAAAATGAAGCATATAGAAAGAAAGACAGACTATTAATGACTAATAAATTACACTAATCCATTTATCTCAGCAATATGAGTGTTTGTACCTGAAAAAATCACCACATATGATTTGAACAGATGCAAATTACCATAAATTCAGTTGGAAAGTAGGTTAAATCCTGGGATATCCTATAATAAAATGATTGATTGAAGGAGGTAGGTAAAATTATACAGTGTTTCACTCAAACACAGCATTTGACTACATCTCAACTCCATGAACTCCATGAAATCTATGAATGTAGCTTTACAGTAGTCTAAATATATTTAAAATTAAAGGTGGATCACTCACAGTACATGTAAAGCAGTATGTTGGTGATCAGCAGGAGAACACACAGTAGTCCAAAACACCCTGCAGCCAGTCTGGAGCGTCTGCTTCTTCTTTTATCTGCTGAAAAAGGGTCGACTGACTTAGAACATGTAATGTGTTAATACTACTGTTATCCTCAATTTAATCCAGCAATTTAAACCTTCAGAAACTAATTGTACATCTGGTGTGTTCAATGTGTGTAAGGAGGAATAAAACCACAGAACTGAAATAGTGGGGGACAGTCATGAGACTGTCATGGGTCATCCTTAGTTACAAGTCCCACTTTTTTTCGGTGGAGAAACGTTGCAGACAGTGCCGCGATCAACGGTTTATCGATACAAAGGTTTGTGGTGCTGGAGAAATTTCATACCTTTTGGTCTTTTTATTAACAGGCAATTTAACAGCAAAACATTAACGGCCCTCCTGTTTAATTATCCAAAAGATGTCTGAAACCCCAAAAAGCCCTTACAAGCAGTGTAATTATTTTTTTACTAACTCCATTACTAATTATTCTATCAATATTTAGTGCAATGGTGTTCCTTACCTCTAACAGGTAATGGTTAAATTAGGATAATTCACTCTTTTTTTCCGTTTTTCTTAAAAAAAAATACATGTTCAAACTTTTTTAAATGTTTCACTACTTTATTATTTTGAAAAACCAACATATAAAACAATAGTTTTACATAACATTGAAACATAACATTGCAATTTTGTTTTGCTGAATAGAATGGATTAACACTGGACTCCATGATGGGACATCCTGTAGTTGCGTTACACATACATTACACATGCACGTGCAGAGGCGGGGTGGGGGGTGGGGGGGGTGGGGGGGGGGGTGCTGGAGCCTAGTGGAGTGAGCAGCATCCTGTGTGTGTGTGTGTGTGTGTGTGTGTGTCTAACTCTGCACACACTTAAGTTCTAGCTGCTAATTAATCACACAGCATGTTGAGGGGAAAGAGTATGTCTGTATGTATGGCTATATATATTTCTATATGTTTTTTTTGTTTTTGTTGTGGGCAAAGTGCATCAGAGAGATGTAAAATTTTACTGTGAGACAATTTTGTGTTAATGCATTATTTATACTGGGGGTCTTTTATTTTGACACAGTGGGTAGTTGTGTGGGGTGCCACCATTGCAGCTCTCCCTGTGTTTTGTGGATTGCTCCTGCTTGCAAAAAGTTGATAGTCTGTGAAGTGAGTTGCAGTTTTTTCTACATATATGTTTCTCATAATGAAGGGGACAGCTTAAGGAGAGTGTGTGAAACGAATGCACGACTATGCTAAGTCTCATGTGGATGAAGCACAGCTGTAAGATTTTGATTTGCTTCCAGAAAATGAGACGACACATGCCATAACCATCAAGTTCTGTCCTTCTAAAAGCTATAAAAAGAAAAGCTAACATAAAAACAAGATGATTTAATGGAGAAAAAATGACTGGCAGTTGAAAACAGTAAAAATGATCATCAAACTCTCTGCCAAAGGTGAAGAAATCTCGTGTAGGTCTGAGAATACTACTACAGACAAAGACAACTGCATGGAGACGCTCAATGACGTGTTTAAAGTTCGTGCTCGATGTGTCCCCTTTTGACCAAAGGACTCTGCATGGCTCTAATTAAATTAGGTCAATCATCGCCATATTATCAATCTTTTTTTTCCCAAACTGACCCCAAAGATAACTGAAGTGTTCAAATTTGCTGTTATCTTTTACCTGTCTGCTGTGTTGTCGTCCCCTTCTTGTTGTGGGTGGTCTGCGTCATAATGCTGGTCTCCTGAACTCTAACAGCGTCTACACTTTCATAAATATCCACTATCATCTCCACTCGCTCTCCTCGGTCCATCTCACTCAGCTCCAAGCTGCTGCCCAGCTCATCGTAAATCACCTCCGCCATTCTCTCTCTCTCTGACTGACTCTACTGCTAACTCTCACTAACTACACATTAAGATCATCTCTTTCTAAGCAGCAGCAGCACTGTGTGATAAAGCTACAGCCTGCAAACAGCAAAACTGCAAGGCACGATGGTGTTATTAACACTAAGGCCACACATGCATTAAACAGGCTCAGAAACAACTTCCTGTTCACACATATAGATACAACAAACAGCAGTATCTTCACTCAGTATCAACACATTTACAGAGGTTAGGTTAGGTAGGCCTTATATTACCATGAACATCTCAGAGAAAAGGCTAGCCTTGACTCATTTATAGAAAATAATCGATATTCTATAGTTTAAAGTACAATACAGGTTTGTTTTACTACTAATTAGCCTTAAAAAAAAATCCAAAATGCTGTGGGCCCATATATTCCTTATTCATCCAGTCAGTGTAGACCAGGCTACTTAACCATGCCAAATTTATTTATACTTATTTACACAATAATAATGCACAGAGATTGCGGTAAAACGTGGCAGGCAGTTACTGTTACTGGCAGATCTGAGATAATATAAAATTATTACTGATGTGCTCTAATTGATGCTGGGTTTTGCCACAAAAGGGATACAATTGCTTCCCCTGCTGCCCTGTGAAAAAGCTCAGAGGCTTCTTGAATACTTCACCAAAGTGTACACTGACTAATGACAAAGTCACAGGGCAGGAAATGATACAGACCACATAGGTGTGTATAGGAGATAAATGCTGTACTAAGTTTAAAAGCTGGATTTTCACTTGCTGCTTAATACTGTATATAGATCCAGACTCTTAACAGGGGGCACTGTAAATTTCCACTTTACTCATCAGTGGATAATATTACAGCTGATATATATATATATATATAGAAGCAGGCAAAGTTGACCCCAAACTTTTGAACGGTAGTGTATATATATATACACACACACACACACACACATATATATATATATATATATATATATATATATATATATATATATATATATATATATATATATATATATATATATATATATATATATGTGTGTGTGTGTGTGTGTATATATACACTACCGTTCAAAAGTTTGGGGTCACTCAAACAATTTTGTGTTTTCCATGAAAAGTCACACTTATTCACCACCATACGTTGTGAAATGAATAGAAAATAGAGTCAAGACATTGACAAGGTTAGAAATAATGATTTGTATTTGAAATAACATTGTTTTTACATCAAACTTTGCTTTCATCAAAGAATCCTCCATTTGCAGCAATTACAGCATTGCACACCTTTGGCATTCTAGCTGTTAATTTGTTGAGGTAAGCTGGAGAAATTGCACCCCACGCTTCTAGAAGCAGCTCCCACAAGTTGGATTGGTTGGATGGGCACTTCTGGCGTACCATACGGTCAAGCTGCTCCCACAACAGCTAAATGGGGTTCAGATCTGGTGACTGCGCTGGCCACTCCATTACCAATAGAATACCAGCTGCCTGCTTCTGCTGTAAATAGTTCTTGCACAATTTGGAGGTGTGTTTAGGGTCATTGTCCTGTTGTAGGACGAAATTGGCTCCGATCAGGCGCTGTCCACTGGGTATGGCATGGCGTTGCAAAATGGAGTGATAGCCTTCCTTATTCAGAATCCCTTTTACCCTGTACAAATCTCCCACCTTACCAGCACCAAAGCAACCCCAGACCATCACATTACCTCCACCATGCTTAACAGATGGCGTCAGGCATTCTTCCAGCATCTTTTCATTTGTTCTGCGTCTCACAAACGTTCTTCTTTGTGATCCAAACACCTCAAACTTGGATTCATCCGTCCACAACACTTTTTTTCCAGTCTTCCTCTGTCCAATGTCTGTGTTCTTTTGCCCATCTTAATCTTTTTCTTTTATTAGCCAGTCTCAGATATGGCTTTTTCTTTGCCACTCTGCCCTGAAGCCCAAAATCCCGCAGCCGCCTCTTCACTGTAGATGTTGACACTGGTGTTTTGCGGGTACTATTTAATGAAGATGCCAGTTGGAGACCTGTGAGGCGTCTGTTTCTCAAACTAGAGACTCTAATGTACTTATCTTCTTGCTTAGTTGTGCAACGCGGCCTCCCACTTCTTTTTCTACTCTGGTTAGAGCCTGTTTGTGCTGTCCTCTGAAGGGAGTAGTACACACCGTTGTAGGAAATCTTCAATTTCTTAGCAATTTCTCGCATGGAATAGCCTTCATTTCTAAGAACAAGAATAGACTTTTTCTGGCCATTTTGAGCGTTTAATTGACCCCACAAATGTGATGTTCCAGAAACTCAATCTGCTCAAAGGAAGGTCAGTTTTGTAGCTTCTGTAATGAGCTAGACTGTTTTCAGGTGTGTGAACATGATTGCACAAGGGTTTTCTAATCATCAATTAGCCTTCTGAGCCAATGAGCAAACACATTGTACCATTAGAACACTGGAGTGATAGTTGCTGGAAATATTGCACCAAAACCAGACATTTGCAGCTAGAATAGCCATTTACCACATTAGCAATGTACAGAGTGTATTTGTTTAAAGTTAGGACTAGTTTAAAGTTATCTTCATTGAAAAGTACAGTGCTTTTCCTTCAAAAATAAGGATGTTTCAATGTGACCCCAAACTTTTGAACGGTAGTGTATATTTATTACAATACGTATCCTGATATATAATGTTTAAGACTGTAATGTGTAGCTTATTAGCTGATCAGTTGGATCCGATGGTAAACATGCAATTTTAGGGCAAAGACCAGGGTTAATAAACTCATTTAAACTAAGAATAGGACTAAATATAGGGTTCCCTACTAGCCAACCGTGCTCTGTAAAAGCTGATTGGCTGTTTCTCCTGAAAAACAAAACTTTATCCTTGAACCGGCTCCGTTAAAAAAAATCATAATTACACAGCCGCCAGTGGTCTGTCTTCTCATTAATAATACAGCTGAGCTGAGGAAAACGATTACTTAAAGGTATTTTACACCTACTATAGGCACATACCTACCACATAAAACACCAACTTAATCTTACCATGAACACTTTGTAGCACATTTATTTTCAAGGCCATACACACATGTATTGCTTAGTGACAATTAGAATGAAAAAGAGGAAAGATATTTGTGTTTTATAGTGGTTTATTATGAAAGAGATTCAAATTCGTATTACATAATGGTGAATAACAGTTGGCTTTGAAAAAGAAAGAAAGAAAGAAGGAAAGACTTCTATGTATGTATATATATATATATATACATACATAGAAGTCTTTCCTTCTTTCTTATATATATATATATATATAAATCCAGTTCAATGGCAGGTTTAACTTGTAGCTGGTTTCTGATGGTCTAAGCTGGTCTGTACTATACTATACTATAGTACAGCCTGTACTATAGTACTCAGTATGATCAGAAGAAGCACATTTTAAACTTCTTCATTGGGTTCAGGATCATTATATTCATTAATCTTGTTGTTTTCCCTCTTGCTTCTCAGTGAGAGCTGGAATTATATATGTTAACTAGAAAACTTCCAAAAAAATCCAAAATCTGTTTTCTCAACTTTCACAACTGTAAAAGTATGTGATCATTGACTGATTAAATTAAAGGCTGAATTTTTGTCAGGTTAAATTCACAGACCCATTTATTTCTATAAAAGCAGGGAATATCATTCCAGGTTTTATAGTAAGCTTCAGCTGTGTTGGTGAAAACAGCGCAGTCCTCCTGTCCATAACCATCATTGGGTTCTTGCATCTTCCAGAATCTGACAATTAGACACAGCATTTATCCATAATTATTAAGTGTTAAAAAAAATCACGTTACACGGCTGTGAAAACAATTAAAAACTAATGTACAATTCCAAAAAAACAGCATATAGAAAAGACTGAATGATACGTAAAGGGCAAGAGTGCAAATTAAAGTTGGACACCATTCACCCGACTGAGAACAGGTCATGAGTTCTTCCACAGCTAGGGCTGCCACAAACGATTATTTTTATAGTCGACTAATCACCGATTATTTTTTATGATTAGTCGACTAATCGGATCATACGTTAATTGAATATAAAACACAGTTTATCACAATAGAATGCAGCTGCTATTATACAACCAACATTAGATTTCAGCTATATGCTAACTAAAAATAAAAACAATTAAAATCATAGTTCATTAAACCTTTAATGAAATATGCAGCTTGTTGTAACAGACAATTATTTTACTGTTTAGCATAAAGTGTAAACAACTGTGTAAAATAAGGATAAGGCACTGGCATTTATGAAACATCTCAACCGTGAGGTTGTTTGAACTATTATGAAAAAAAAGTATATTAATAAAAAATGCCTCTCTGTCCAGATATTGTGTACATTACCGTACACAGGGCAGCGGTCTGCACAGATCTGATTGGCAGAGGAGAGCGTTTGGTGATTTTACACCACACATGACTGATCTGTGAGTTTACTGCACCGAAAAGCACTGAAAACAGAAGCCACTGTCAGAATGAAATCCTTCTCTGTAGTTTATCGGTTTGGGACGGCATTTGTGACAACGTCTGGGTCCGGATCCGGATCGCGGTCCGCCTATTAGTGACCTCTGTTTTAAAGCTATCAAGATGAGTAAGTTAAGTACTAAGTTAACGCTCTGTTTACGCTAATTTTAGCGGCTAAATAGCAATTTAGCTTCTTCGTCATTTAATCAGCCACAACATGCCTCAGGTGCTCGTGCATCGCAGTTGTGCTGCCGAGGAAGGCAAGTTCTTCATTGCAGATATTGCATTGCATGCGTTTCACTTTTATTTTCTTGGTGATCCCACACTTCTGAGTTCTGTAGCGGGGTAGCCATGAAACCAGAGCCTGTCTGTATAATGTCCTGAGATGTCGTCCACTACCTACCCCGGTTTCCACTACTGCGCATGTGCGTCCAGGACAGAAAGGCAGTCGCAGCAGTTTGGAGAGAAAAACAAAGAAAAAAAAAAAAAAACGACTAATCGACTATTAAATTAGTCGTCGACTATTTTAATAGTCGACATAATCGTGACTAGTCGACTAATCGTGGCAGCCCTATCCACAGCCAAGCCTTTTTATTGTCTAAGGGTTCTAAGGGTTAATATTAGTAAGCTAATGTGGATAATAAATTTGGAAAATAAAATCAGAATTGCATTTACTGTCTCTATCATTTGTAAGAAATAAATTTTTAAGACACTTTAGGATTTTGTGAGGATCTGCTCACATCCTGTGCTTCTGAAAACAGTAAAATCTTGTGATAAAACAAACAAAAAAAGAACTGACGATACAAAGACTATAGAAATTAATAAATCAGTAAAATATTGACTGTATCATACTCGTGAGTCAGCTTTTGTCCGTCCACCCACTTCCAGACCGATTCTGTATATTGATCAGTCAGACCGATCCAGAAATCATTCTTCTGCTTCTCCTGATCAATGAGGAACTTCTATAAAAGGAAAACAGAGAGTACTAGCACATGTCTCACTCCTTCTATCACTCTTTCTCACTCTTATCTGTTCTCCTCACCTGTTCCTCTACATTGTTAATGATCACCAGATCTGCTCCTCTCTCTCTGCAGTCCTTCCTGGCATCACTCCACGTCTTCTGCTCAGTAGAGAAGAAGTAAAAGCTGCTCCCAAACCTTTTCCACTCATTAAAAAGGATTATTTCTACCAGAGAACATTGAGAAAAAGCGCATTTTTAAAGTGTGAAGGACTGTTTGTGGTGTTTTGTTGTGCAGGCAGGTACATGTTTCACTCACCGATCTGCTGCAATAAATGATCATATTTGCTTTGTAAGATGAGATTTTCCTCAGTCAGGTCCTTGGCTCTGTTTTTTAGCTGATCCCTTTCTCCAGTGAGGGTCTGGTAGCTGATCTCTAGCTGATCCCTTTCTTCAGTCAGGTCCTTGTTGCTGTTTTTTAGCTGATTCTTTTCTTCACTGAGAATCTCGTAGCTGATCTTTAGCTGATCCCTTTCTTCAGTCAGGTTCTTGGTGCTGTTCTTTAGCTGATCTCTTTCTTCAGTCAGGTTCTTGGTGCTGTTCTTTAGCTGATCTCTTTCTTCAGTCAGGTTCTTGGTGCTGTTCTTTAGCTGATCTCTTTCTTCAGTCAGGTTCTTGGTGCTGTTCTTTAGCTGATCTCGTTCTTCGGTCAGGTTTGTGATGCTGGATAAGAGATTCTCTCTCTCTGCAGTGAAGTTCACCCTCAAAGAAGACATGGTTCTGTCTTTAGCCGTGCTCTTCTGCACATCTGCAGTGAGAAGGAATAGCATTTCTTAAAGGATCTTACAAGAGTGAACAGCTAAAAGGTGCCCTTCCTGAGGTGAACTGAGTGTTACTGGGTCAGAAGAAGTGAGATGCTAAAATTCTCTTGTGCAGATTGGTAATAATTTATCAACTCCACTAAATTATATGGTGAAAATACATGACTCATCTCCCCAGGTAAAACGTATACATCAGGGGTCGGCTATTAAGTTTGGCTGCGGGACAGATATTTCTCAAGCCATTATGTGGCGGCCACAAAAAAAAATCTGTGTAAAGTGGGATGAATTTGATGCTACAGACCAGTAGCTCTCCAGCCCAAAGGGTTGTTGAACCCAGTTGCAGAACAGTTTATCTTAAAGCAGGTAAACCCAAGAAGAAAGGAAAAAATAAATGAATAAAAACACCGTTCCTAACGCAGGATCATGCCCCGGCTAGTGAATTGGGACACAGACAATAAAAAAACGCTGAGATAGGGAGCACAAGAACTAGCAGAAACTAAAGTCACTGTTATTTACAGCATTTATTTGCAGAAAATGAGAAATGTCTGAAATAGCAAAAAAGATGCAGAACTTTCAGACCTCAAATAATGCAAAAAAAAAAAAAAAAACAAGTTCATATTCATAAAGTTTTTAGAGTTCAGAAATCAATATTTGGTGGGATAACCCTGGTTTTAATCACAGTTTTTATGCATCTTGGCATCACGTTCTCCTCCACCAGTCTTACACACTGCTTTTGGATAACTTTATGCTGCTTTACTCCTGGTGCAAAACTTTCAGCAGTTCAGTTTGGTGGTTTGATGGCTTGTGATCATCCATCTTCCTCTTGATTATATTCCAGAGGTTTTCAATTTGGTAAAATAATAGAAAGTCATCATTTTTAAGTGCTCTCTTATTTTTTTCCAGAGCTGTGTATCATAAGATTTACTTTTGCATTATTCTACATGATGTTTATAATCAAATGAATAGGATAAAACTGCAGTAAAAAATATTGGTTGTAAAATTCTGTTTAACTGACTCAAATAATCGATCAGTAATTTCTGGTATTTGCATATTAAGGAGTATTTTATCCTCTTCAGTAACCCAGATGCTGTGAAGTACCGTAGAGAAACTCACTGTCTTGCAGTAAAGCTAAAGTTTATTTAGCTTGTATCAATTTTAAAAGTGCTGAAACACTCACAGTGCACGTAGAGCAGAATATTAACAGTCAGCAGGAGAACACACTGCAGGATCACACACACCGCAGCCAGTCTGTAGCATCTGCTTCCTCTTCTACCTGCTGATAAAGAGTGCAATGATTAAGAAAACATGGACTTTTCATGTGTTAGTAATGCATTAACCAAAATCGCACCTTGTGTTCTCAGCTTAATTACTCAGGAATCCCTTCACACATAAACATAATCCATATATGGTTAGAAAGGGCGGAGCTTACTCTTTCTAAAAATAGTGATCACATCCCAGTGCGGTAAAACTAAATCTATAAGAAACCCATTGAGAGAAAAACACCTAAAAAAGTGAGATCTCCTTCCCCAACCAATATTATTTACCTTTAGTGCTTCAAACATATTTATATGATGTTTTTAAAACCAAATAATATCAGTAAATATCAAAAGTGTCCACAGAAAAACAGTGTGAAACTATCTGCTTTACTCAAACTAAAGCTAGGTATGGTGTGCGCACTACTTTATATAGTTTTTATTTTACTTGCACATTTTTACTAAGTAGTTATTTTGCACTAAACATTTTTATTTATTTAGACTAAAAAGTTAAAATTTTTGTATATATTGTTGTTTTCTTCATGTGTCCTGATTAAAATACTGAAAGGCATAGGCTGCTCTGAGTGTCAGGTTTTTAATAAGTTAATCTACATGTATCCTAGAGGTGTGATTATTGATTATCAAGAAAAATAAATCCGCCTGATGCTGTTTCTCCATGTATTTTATCAAAGTAATTATTAATAAGCCATGTAATGAACTATATATCATCAATATTCTTATGCTTTCAACTCATAAACACTCTAGTTTAACCATTTTTGAAAAGATATCTTAGGTGTGAATATATTTAAAGTCTATACATTCAAAAATAAGTAAAAAAAAAAAAAAAAAACACTTGGTAAAATTTTGAGCAAAACATGATCAGTTCCAGGAAAATATAACAATTCTGCTTCCTTTTACATTTTAAATGATTCTATTTTTGAGCAGCCGTATGTCTTCTGGAGTAAAAGAAATCAGGGCATGTGTCTGTCTGATATAATTACTGTGTTATAAACCTGATAAAAAGAGGAGCTGAAAAAAAAACTGAGAAGAAACTCAACAAAACATCCTAGAGTTCAAAGGGTTAATCCTAAATAAGCTCAGAGTTTACTGTACCTGTCTGAGGGATCCCTGTTTCTATATTAGTGCTTTTAACAGCGTCTGCACTGACATAAATATCCACCATCTTCTCCACATGCTCTTCTCCGTCCACCTCACTCAGTTCAAAGCTGTCCACGTCTTCATAGATCGCACCTGCCATGATTTCTGTGTGATTTCTGCGCTCTAACTGAATAGGAATGGCTGGGCCGGACCGCTAACCGCTGTGGTCATTAGCGTGAAAAGCTAAAAACAGTGTGTAGGTGAAGAGACAGGAACAGAAAGAGAGAGCAGACAGAGTCCAGAGGATCCAGACACTGATAAAGACAGAAGTTCAGAGTGTAGAAAAGGTTCATGATGCCTGGTGGGGGTGATTATTACTTTCCATATATCATTACTAACTCTTAATTTAACAGAACATCACCCCCTAATAATATACCTCAACAATTGGACTACAAATATCACTGTCATGTCTGTCGCTATAGCACTCCTGTCTCCCTCGCACTCAGCTCTTTCTGCACTCTTCATTTACCGAACTACAATACCCAGAATGCACCCCAATTGGACTATAATGGCTCATCCGATCACTTGGCCCTCTCAAGTAGTAATCAGTGTAATTAGCCTCACCTGTTCTCCTCTGTATATATACCACACACTTCAGGATCCTCACCATCCTCAAAACCTCACTAGTTTTTAGTTTTTTCTTCTAAAAACTACATCTTGATTGATGAGGTGAAACCATTGCTTATGCTAGTTGTAAAGCTTTTTGCTCAGAAAATGCCATAAAAAAACAAAGAAATATAGATGAAAGCATACTGAAGGCTACTGAACAGAAGGAGTCGACAGAGACTACATGGTTAATACACTCATACATACTAATACACTGTAAAACACACCTAATAAGTAGACTAAACTCAAAAGTTCGGTGTAACCGATTAATTAATCCATTAAATTTAAGTTCATATAACATAATTTTTAAGTAGTGTGAACTTAACAAATACACAAACATATATATTTAAAATTAAGATTTCCATGATCTTAAATATTTTATTTACTTAAGTACTGTATACTACACTGGTTTTAGTAAGAATTACATGATTAATATAATTTTCCGCCTACTTAACCAGAACACAAAATATATGAGAGTATACTATTTTTAATTGTTTATATCAATTGCTTTTAATAATAATTCTAATGTGAGGCAGGTGAATAAAAATGGTAGATTTTTATTTAGTCTTCTTTTTTATTTCATTAATCTCAAAATAGTTAAGTATTGTTTAGAAAATAATTTTTTTTTTTAAACAGATTTCTTTCACTTTAAACATTTTCTTTGTTTACAGTGTATATAAACTGCACACAATAATTTTTCATATACTATATTAAGGAATAGGTAGCTAAGCGTCTACATACACTCATATATATACCATAAATACCATTTATATCAACACTATATCACTATAACCCGCACTACATGATACTGAGAGGTAAATATTAAACATGTTTCATATTTATGAGGCTTTCGGAGAGGATCAGAGGACTAAAGATGACAGACTATAGTCTCCACGCACTACAGCATCATCTGGGAAAATCGCTGTTTATGATTAACTAGGCATTACGGTTTATTCTCTCAGAGTGTACTGTACCTGTCTGCTGATTCCTGTCTCTCTCCCACTGTGACCTGCTCCTCTCAAATCTATGAATGTCTGCATTTTCATAAATGTCCACCTCCTTCTCCACTCGTCCTCCTCGGCCCTCGATCTCACTCAGTTCAAAACCTTCCACCTCTTCATAGATCACCTCCGCCATGCTCTCTCTGCTTTACTCTGCAAAACTCTACTGTAGATGCACTGTGACACAGGCACTTATACTGTAGAGTCAGTGCACTTGTACCTATATATATATATATATATATATATATATATATATATATATATGTGTGTGTGTGTGTGAGCATGCATGCTTGAGACGGTGAAGAAAACAGTGTATAAATATATATGCAGAATGAACACCCACACTATGTGATGTGTCCAAAAGGTTATTTAAAAATGTGGAGGACTAGAACTGCTGGAACTGTGCGGAAGTTTCTAGAATGATGGTGCTCCATTCAGTACTTTGGGGATTGAGATAGGTTGGGGAAATGGGGATATGAGAAAAAGGCCTTATCTTTCTATCTGCGCAAGGCAAGTCGTGATGCTCATCGCTATCGTACACCCGATGAATAGACTATAGACTACTGATAGGGCCTATAGCAGGGTTCATACACTTTTTAACCAATAAATGTCCATGGTTTTCTCATGACTTTTCCATGCCTTCAATGCAAATTTTCACAACCATACGATTTACGAATTGATTATAGTAGTGTCAGATCCTGAGAGCTCCATTGTGTAGGGCTTAATTACTGAATTAACTCTGAGCTGATGTATTTGTAGCTCAGAATAGATTTTCTCCATTGATAAACAGAGACACAAAGGATTGTAAACCAAATTTTCATGACTTTTCCAAAACTTTCTGTCTATATTTGTTTTCAAAAACTTATCCAGGCCTGGAAATTGCTATTTTTAAATTCCATGACTTTTCCAGGTTTTTCATATGAACCGTACAAACCCTGTAGAACCCTGACTATAGACTGTAGTCTACACTAGTCTACAGTCTATAATCTGTAGTTTAAAGTCTATAATTTGCAGTCTACCGTCTATAGGGCATAGTCTATAGTCTACAGTCCGTAGTCTAGAGTCTATCATTTGTAGTCCAGTCTATAATTTGTAGTCTACAGTCTATAGGGTACAGTCTGTAGTCTATAAGGTTAAGTCTACAGTCTGAAGTCTACAGTCTATAGGATACAGGCTACAGTCTAGTATAAAATGTACAGTCTATAGTTTGTACTATAGACTGTACTATAGATTTTTCCCGGGCCTCTTCCTGGAAAAGGGGACCCTAAAGAAAGAACTGAATCACTCTTATTTTACCACAGTCACTAGGAAACACCTTAACTTTGACCCTGGTGGCTGGAAGCTTAGGGGGAGGGGAGGGGATGTGACGTGCAAAGGCAGGGAAACCCTGGGCCTGCCTCACGCCATGATGCACAACCCCTGTCTGTCCCAGCTGGCCCACATTGGACTGATTGAGCAGCCAGCTGAGACCAGCATAAAGACCCTGCCTTCACTTAAGGAAGACAATTGCGGACACTTACTTGGACAGTAAAAACGTATTCCAATTCCTATTTAAAGCAAGATAAACTTCTCTTTTTAAGGAACAATAAATAATTAAAACAAGTGTTCCAATACTTTTTATGCCACATAATGTACCTCTAGAACAGAGCCCTGCCTCAGACATGTTTTATCTCTGAGTTGTTTTATTCTAATTTCAGTAACTGAAACTACGCAGTTCATGGCCTGCGGTGCGGTCTAAAGCATACTTGTCTAGACAGGAAGTGGAGGTGTGACATGGGTTACACTTTATTGGAGTGGTCCATTTTAGATTAAATAAATGATCATCAAACTCTCAGTAACGTTTTAGCATCATAGCAGCATCTGAACATTCAGTAGATCAATAGATTCATACTGAATTCCGTTGTCTTTCACTTTATTAGGAGTGTCCATTTTAATATCGGAAGAAAAATGCATATATCCATAAAAGTAAAAATCAAATACAGGTTAAATAGGCACTTTCTTTCAAAATAACACAAACAAACATACAAACAAGAGTTCAGGAAAAACTGTTAACAAAAGAAAAATTAAGGAATAACTTTAATCAGGATCAGGCAGTTTCTCAGACAGGGAGTGAGCCTAGTCTTGGACTGCACAGCATTTTGAAAGGAGTTTTTTCATCCAAAGGAAAATAAAGTCTATGCCTAGGTTTAATCCTTGTTGAGGAAACTGACCCTAAATGTTTGTCATACATACTGGACTACCATAGATATGAAATGTGATCTACTTACAGCAGCCAGAATCACAAGCATAAACGTATATTCAAGAACATTATATTTATACGTATTTATTGATTATTAACTGATATTGGCAGGCTAGCTTTTATTGTATATTCTCAATATAGTCTCAATTTACAAGATAATATACAAATCTGGATAAGATTAGCCAGAGTTGTTCTTTCACTGAATCAGTACCAATTATTTCCAGTTCCACCTGATTCTTGGACTTAACTCAATTCAGATTTATTCATTGTTGTCGGTCTGCACAACCAGAGTCGAAGTTGCACAGTTTATAAACCCAAGATAACACCTCACAACTTATACAGGCAGGTGTTCCCAAGCTGTACTTTAAGGTAACACAACAATCAAAGTTCCCCTTAACTGCCATGTTGCCTTGACTTCCACACTTCCCCTCTTAACTTCCATGTTGCCTTGACTTCCACACTTCCCCTCTTAACTTCCATGTTGCCTTGACTTCCACAGTTCTCCCTTAACTGCCATGTTGCCTTGACTTCCACACTTCCCCTCTTAACTTCCATGTTGCCTTGACTTCCACACTTCCCCTCTTAACTGCCATGTTGCCTTGATTCCCCAAGTTCGTCTCTTAACTGCCATGTTGCCTCGACTTCCACATTTCCCCTCTTAACTGCTTTATTGCCTTGATCTTCACACTTCCCCTTAACTGCCATGTTGCCTCAACTTCCACAGTCCCCCCTTAACTGTCATGTTGCCTCAACCTCCACAGCCCCCCCTTTAACTGTCATGTTGCCTCAACTTCCACACTTCCCCTCTTAACTGCCATGTTGCCTCAACTTCCACACTTCCCCTCTTAACTGCCATGTTGCCTCAACTTCCACAGTTCCTCCTTAACTTCCATGTTCCCTCGACTTCTACAGTTCACATCATAACTGCCATGTTGCCTTGACTTCCACAGTTCACCCCTTAAATGCCATGTTGGTTCAACTTCCACACTTCCCCTTAACTGCTTTATATCCTCAATCTCCAAAGTTCTCCTTAACTACCATGTTCCCTCAACTTCCACACTTCCCCTTAACTGCCATGTTGCCTCGACTTCCAGGGTTGCCCATATTAATGGCATACTAATGGCATTATGGACAGTGGAAAATGCAAGTATGAGACTTCTCCATTACTGTTCCAACTTGTTCCAATACCTTCCCAACAAATTCAACTGTGTTGCGACTCACTTCCACCACTGTTCTTAACACACTTGTGTGTCTTTAAAGTCACTAAATGCCGGAAGTTCTTCTCGCACTCGGAGCAGTGATATGGTTTCTCTCCAGTGTGAATGCGCTGGTGTTGTTGGAAATTTCCCTGGTTATTAAAACTCCTCCCACAGTCTTGGCAGTGATACGGTTTCTCTCCTGTGTGGATGAGCTGGTGTCTCTGGAGATGACTCAGTCGGGTAAACCCCATCCCGCACTGGGAGCAGTAATAGGGCTTCACTGTCGTGTGGATGAGCTGGTGTTGACGAAGGAGAGCCAGTTGACCGAAACTCTTCCCGCAGTCCGAGCAGAGGTACGGCTTTTCGCCGGTATGAACGTGTTGGTGGGCTTTGAGAGCTCCTCGGTCACCAAATCTCCTTCCGCACTCTTCGCACGGGTGGGGTTTTACCTCAGTGTGAACTCTGGAGTAATGTAGGTCGAGGTGACTCTTGCGACTGAATCCTTTACTGCACTCTGAACACTGGAACGGCTTCTGGTCCGAGTGAATTAGCTGATGTGACTTCAGATTACTCCGTCGGCTGAAAGTGTTTCCACATTCTGAGCAGCGATGCCGCTTCCCTCTGGCGTGAACTTTCTGCAGACTGAGAAGACTGTGATGGAGCATGCTCTCCTCACCTCCTGCGCTGTGGTGAGAGTGCTCCTCACCTCTACCTGAAAGCATCTGTATTTGTGGTTGAAGAGCGGTTGTGGTTGATGTGCAGACAGAACCAGAGGATGTGTTTCGAGTCAGTACAGATATAGATTCCAAATTCTTACATTTAATGTCCTCTTTTTCCTCCATCATTCTGTTGCGTTTTTGAACATTGACACTAAGATCAGGAGAAGATTTTAAATGGTCTTTCAGCTCTAGAAGAGAAAAAGACAGAAATATTAAAGTTCAGTGTGAAATATGCAAAGAATTTGACAGGAATAATGAAACCTTGTGCTCTGTGAGTTTAATTTCTCCCAAATCCTAAAACAATATAAGAGTTGGGATGCATTAAATAATTGGCAGCCAAAACTATTCAACCAAAAATTGAAAAAAGCACTTTGTTCAGCCAAATAAGTCTGAACAATAACTTTGAGTTTATTTTAAGTCACAAAACCAGCAAGGAGCATAAATTAAATTAGATAAATAATCACACTGCTGCTTTGCTGAGTTAAACTGATGATTAGAATATCGCTACTTAAGTAAATTCTTGATTAGGATAGCACTACTGAGGCAAATTAGTGATTAGAACATCACTGCTGAAGTAAATCCATGGTTAGAATAGCAGTAATGAGGTAAATTCATTAAAAGAATAGCACTAATGATATGAAAATATTGTGCTTTCTTGGCATGTCTGCTGGAATATTTTTTAAAAATAAAAAAAGTTTTTAATAAAAAATGTTACATTGTAGTTTTGTATTTACTTTTCCTTTGTACATAAATACTATTTATTTGATGTAATGTTTAAAAAAGCAAAAACAAGACATTCAAATGTGTGCATCTCTTATATATAAGCATTATAATACATTGTAATGGTTATATTACTAAAGAAATATACTAATAGAAATATACACGGTGCTTAAGAGCAGAAAATGTACTGTAACCTCCAGATAAAGCATTACTTAAATACAGTAACTGCTCTAAACCTAATAAGCACAAACATCCCAGCCTCAATCTAAAGACCAGCCACTGCTCAGGCAGGTCTGAAGAGCACTGCTGTTTGAGATCACATTTTTAATTACTGATTTATAACTAGAATATCACCTTAAACAGGAAAAAAGCATCATCAGACATGACTGCATGAGTATAAGCATGTAAATGAGCCTACTGTCAGTGCAGCTCCGCTTCCAGTGCAGAGCTCTGAGCTTCTGTAGCTTCTTCTCTACTGGTTATAGTGGGTGAGGGACCAGCTTCAGGGTGCATTGCTGCCACCTCCTGAACTGGAGAGAGAAATGGAAACCTCTGAGTCATGTTTACCAGTTGCACAGTGTGTCTAAGGTCTTGAAACACTTACATTTTTTTTTTATTAAAAATAATATAAATTTGCTTAATATAAAGTTTAGGTGTTTCTTTTCTTGATCAATTACTAGTGTGGCTATGGCGTAATATATTCTGAAATCTGGGATTATCCAATTCCTTTCGTTTTGGTTGGGTAAGGTGATCAGGATATACAGGATGATAAGTATATACACATTATTGTCACTGATAATAAAAATTGGTGGGGATTAATGCCAGACTGTCATAGAGTGACTCCCATTTTTGTCCTGGAATGGATAGAATGGTGTGATGATGTGTGGTGAAATTTTATAAAATGACATATCACCTTTTGATCTTGATTACAGTCCAAAGTTACAGTAAAAAAAAAGTCCTACAACCAGTGGTAGAGCTTAGATTTTCTGCCCGAACCCAGACGTTTAATTCTATTTTTATTTTATATAAATATATATATATATATAAATATATATTCACTCGCTCTCCTCTGTCCACTTTAAAATTGTCCACCTCTCCATAGATCACAGCTATTCTCTCTCGTATTTACACAGAGCATTCTGCTAAACTTCTGAACAGCTTGCAAACTCTGAGGTCTGATTTACCTCTGTGTTTAGAACTAACGCAGAAGTGGCTCAGACCACTAACTATTACAACATACCAAGAGCTGGCTGAAGGGGAAGTCAGCTCAGGCATTTTAGTGTGTGAAACAAGGCAATGATGAATTCTCAGCACTGCAGACATACTGGCATGGTGGTGGTGTATGAGGTGTCAGTGTGTGTTGTGCTGCTATGAATGTATCAGATGCAGCAGTGCTGCTGGAGTTTTTAAACATCCCAGTATCACTGCTGGACTGAGAATAGAATATTTCACCAACAGCGTCCTGTGGGCACTGATGAAGGACTAGAGAAGTAGATTCAGAGCTTCTGTCTCTAACGTTACTACTATCTACAACGTGGCACATTTATAAGTAGGAGTGTCTAACAGATTTAACTGTCAGCGATCAATGTGTTTAAAACCTCCAGCAGCACCGCTGTGTCTGATCCCGCAGTGCTGAGAATGCTAAGACCCGCCAATCAAATAATAGCTGCTCTGTGATGGTTTTCACTCTTGTGGGATCCTGATCATTGAAGAACGGGGTGAAAAAAAAAAAGAATAATAAAATATACAGAGAAACAGATATAGAACTACAGTCTGTAATTATAGAACTACACTGCTGATGTGGGCGTTACAAAGGCGTTCCCTGCGTCGTCCAATTAAAGCGTTTTAATGAATGGGAAATGCTTTTATACAAGCTATTATTATTTCCTATGACTATGTAATAAATATAAAAGTTTGATTGAGCTTTATTACTCTGTCTAGTGAGCAGCATAGAGGCTAACAAAAATAAACTTTACCAATTAAATGATATATTAATATTTAAAAAAAAAAAACACCAGAGACCCCAACAATCACTGCAGCCATTCTCTACACTGTATTACTCTGATCAGAGTCTCTGTAAATAAGCAGGGATTTAACATGAAAGGCAGGGAAGTCTAAAAAACGCTCTTCTATGCTTCTCTGGAACGATTGAAAGCGGATTGTGCTGCGGACACCTTCTCTCTGATTGGACAGACGCATTGCGTTGGACTGATTCATTTGCATAAAGTTCACCTTGACCTCAACTTTTCATCTGCATGGCATCCCCCAGGGTCGACGTATCGGACCCATTAAGCACTGCGCGACTGTGTCTGATGGAGGCGACGCTTCCTATTGAAAATGAATGGGATACGTCGCTGTGCGTCGTTAGCATCCTATGTAAAAAATGGTAAATATTGAGCGTAGAATCAGTGTCAACATGGCCTTAATGTTTTGCTTGATTAGTGTATAGAACCAATTATATACACATACTGTGCTCTGCTATGCACACACATGCCAAAATAGTCATCCGACAGCACTATGTATGAGTTGATCATGAAGTGCCCACACACTGACGTGAATTATCAGAGGCCTGATAATGGGTCTTTAGCTTCAGTCAGACGTGGCAAAAGTAATGGGACACTATATTAGTTCTCATATTAGTCTCATGACGTGTGGTATGTGAGTATATACACAGAGAAAAAGGTCAGTAGCGTCACATGACGCACAGCTACAGTTAACCGACTGGGAGACGAGCAGCAGTTTCTATTCTGCGTGTATCAGTAATCAGGAGCATGGAGAATATTGAGACAGATGAAGACTCTGAGAGCATCTATATGAATATTGAAGATTTTGAAAAAAATGGTAAAGATGGGAAAAACCCTGACAGCTTTTATATGAACACAGCAGCACAGAACAAAGGTAAACATGAATTTATACACATTACTAAAACATTTTAATAACTAATGTAGAAATATATTAATCTATATAATTTACTTTAGCAGTGTTGTGTATATATATATATATATATATATATATATATATATATATATATATATATATATATATATATATATATATATATATATATATATATATACAGTTCATATTCATAAAGTTTTAAGAGCTCAAAAATCAATATTTGGTGAAATAACCCTGGTTTTTAATCACAGTTTTAATCATGCATCTTGGCATCATGTTCTCCTCCACCAGTCTTACACACTGCTTTTTGATAACTTTATGCTAATCACTCCTGGTGCAAAAATTTAAGCAGTTCAGTTTGGTGGTTTGATGGCTTGTGATCATCCATCTTCCTCTTGATTATATTCCAGAGGTTTTCAATTTGGTAAAATCAAATAAACTGATCATTTTTTTAGTTGGTCTCTTATTTATTGTCCAGAGGTGTATATACACACATTTCAATTAGAAATATCTGATCAACATATGAGGCAGTGTTTTACTCTTATGTCATTAATAGCTTTGATTCTTTTATAGGCCCTAAATTAGAGCCCTGTGGGACTCCACACAGTCGCTATGGTGTTATTAACTGTAACTTAAGCCTTGGGCTCAAGTAGGAAAATAAATGGAATATGGAATTTCTGAAGTGTTCAGTTACAAAATGTTTGTAAATCGTGATTTGTTGAGCCCTGTCTTTGTCTGGCAACAGTTGGCACTTTTCTAAAGGAAGCAGAGGAGAGAAAGAGGTAGTGGTGATAATATAATTGGAGACAAGTTTCTGTGAAATCAGTGGAATATAAAAGAAAAGCAGTAGTGGAAGTGTGAGCATGTTTTTGCAGGTTGTGAAGCTGCGTCTGAGGGCAGGCAGGTGCGCTCTGGTAACGCAGCTGCAGTGGGTCTGGGGCTGCTGTGTTTTATCCTGCTGGCTGTAATCGTGGGTCTGAGTATCAAACACAATGCAGAAATACAGCAGATCCAGAACAGCTATACCAACATCACACTGGAGAGAGACCAGTTACAAACCAGCTACACCAACATCACACTGGAGAGAGACCAGCTACAGACCAGCTACACCAACATCACACTGGAGAGAGACCAGTTAATAGAGAGATATGATGGCATTGCCCATAAGTATGAGCAGTTATTGGACACCAACAACAAACTGGGTTTACAGAGAGAGCAGTTACAGAGGATTTATGAAACTGTAAATATGGAAAAATATGCCCTTCAGAAGAAGCTCACAGAGATGGGTGAGTTATTATTATTATTATTATTATTTAGTTATTATCAATAGGACATTTATTAGAAAAATGAACTAAAATAAATCAGAAGTTGATTGTAACATCATAGGTTTTACCGTGGTGTTTCTCCAGAAGCAGTTTGTCCCTCTGGATGGTTGAAGTTCATGTGCAGCTGTTACTATGTCTCTCCTTCTGCGAACACCTGGGACTGGGGCAGGCATGACTGCAGAAAGAGAGGAGCAGATCTTGTGATCATCAAAAGCAGAGAGGAACAGGTGAGAGCTCTTTTTTTTTTTTTTTTTTTTTAAAGAAACATAAATTATATATACTCACTAACACAAAATTCCTAATCGATTATGATATGATAGTGGTTATCCTACTGTAAAAAGCCAGCTGGAAGCCTTGACACATATAACTGAGATGTTGCCTTAAAAAAAGTTAGCATAAATTGAGTTAGCATGAATTAAAACATCAAGTTATTATAACTAACTTGATTTATTTGTAAGGTAGCCCAGGGGGAATCCCTACACACTGATGCTGAGTGTTAGTCAGAAGCTGGTGGACACACCCAGTATGCAAATAGATTGTGACAGAAGCCAATGGAAAAGAAGCTGCCAATTAAAATACACTAAACTCAGTTATTATAAGTTGGTTCAACTCAAAGATCTCAGTTTGAACAGTACAGTATATGTGCCCACAAATGTTCAACTAACTCAAAATAGTTGAGTATTGGTTAGAAATATCCAATTTTATGTAAAACAGAAGTTCAAACAGCGTGGAACAGTGTGTCGCTCCACAGCACAGGGCCTCCATACTTAAACCTGAACATTTTCAGATTCCAAACATAACCTGGATTTCTTACAAAAGACTAGATGGATTAAGTATGTAGCAGTCCAGGTGACTCAGTCACACCACCACTGAAAACAAAAAAGGTGATGAGATGACTGGCCGACAGACAGCCTAAATAATAGGATATTTGTCAAAATGACCATCCTACTATATGATGCCTTTTAAGTGGGCAAAATGAGGCGTGTATACCAGTCACTGATCTCTCACCAAGAGGTACACTACCCAGAAATAGCCTCTGAGAGCCTTTAGAAATGGAGCTTAACTGTATGCCGGGTTTAACACCAGTCTGGAGTGTATTATTGTTCTGCCAGTAAGCATATAACAGAGCAATGCCAAAGTTAATAATAATAATAATAATAAAAAAACAGTTTTAAGTTATAAATTATTAAGTTATGAATGTTTTAATGGTAATGTGAATGTTCTTCACCAAAAAGCCAGTTTAATCATTTAAACTGTAGGCATTTGGTTGGCATTAAGACCCTGGCATCTCCTATGGTAGCATTAAGACACTGCTACTGCCTATAATGTCATGCCAAATGTTATGGGACGACATTTTAGGGAATGACTTGGGAACATGCACACCTGTATAAGTTGCAAGTTGTTGTCATGTGAGTGAATTTTGGATAAGGAGATACTCTGGACTGATTTATTTAGTTCTATATTGACTATTTTAATTGTATTTGAGTTAATTGGACTTCTAACTGGATTAGAATATATATATATATATATATAAACCAAAGCACAATTCACTTAAATGTGCATATATTTCTGGATCAAATCTGGACATTCTTAATGTGTGTAGTTGAGTCACTTAAAGTTAAACAAGTTCAAGATATGACTGCCATCTAATATTTGTTTGTTACATCCTCAGATATTTGTTTCGGGACTTGGAAAGACGTTGTGGATTGGTCTGACGGACAAGGCCCAAGAGGGTTCCTGGAAATGGGTGGACGACACGTTGCTTGGATCTGGGTATAAAAACTAATCCGAGATTATGCTGGTTAATAATGTTACAATGCTAAGTTTCCAAAAATGACTGTGCTTATACTTAGCTTATACAGCTTCACCTCATCTGGGAAAGCTTTCCACAAGGTTTAGGAGTGTGTTCAAACAGGAACAGTAAGGGAAACTGCTCCCACAAAGTTGGGGGCATGGAATTGTCCCTGAATCTTGTTGTATGCTGAGACAGAGTTCCTTTTACTGGAACTAAGGGGCTGACCCCAACTGCTGTAAACTATAAGTAAAACATATTATTTAATAAAGATTTAATTATTAATTTCATCTGATACTACTACTTAAAGATTTGAAATCATTATCATAATTTTCACTGACACATTTTTTTTATAGCTGGGTCAGGAGAGGTTTTAGGGTTTAGGCACCTACGCAAACGAATTGGCCCAAAGTCCTGAGATAAAATCTCGAGTCATCAGCAGCCAGAGCCTGAGAGAGCACAATTGGCCATGCTCCCTTTGGGTGGATAAATACTGACCGTCACATGAATCTGTCCGCTGATGTATAAAGGCTGAGGATCCAGGATCTCCATAAGTCATATTGGTGTATTATTATTTTAACATTAGGAGTCTTTCATCATTTCACTCCTTGTTTCTTTATGTCTGGTTGTGTTTTTTTTTTTCTCAGGTACTGGAATCACGGTGAACCAAATAACATCAACTATATCTATGCAGACGAGGACTGTGTCCAGATAAATCCTCTCATCAGCCCCTTTAACACACAGTCTAACTGGAACGATGTCCGCTGTTCTGAAAGCCTCTCTTGGATTTGTGAGAAGAGAATCTCTAATTTCAGTTAAAGCCTAATGATGTAACATTTAACACAGTTTCTTTAGTTCTGTCCTTCTAATCTTCTACATACAGTATCTGTGCTTTTTCAGGTGTTTATTGCTTTAATGCTTTTTATAATAATTACTACTAATAAAAAATGAACTTTTCTTATAAACAGAAGCAGATAAAAAGCTCTGGAAATGTGTTTAATGTCTGTTAGCCTATACTAAAAAAATAAATTCAGCCTTGCAGTGAAGCATATTTATTCAACACAAACATATTCATGCAAATTAGTTTCATTATTCTTTTCAGATGCACAGTTTCCAGGGTTGCAGTTCACGGGAATATATATACTGTTTGTTATTGTCTTAGCTACACCGATCATAACAAAAAAAACAACTATAATAAATATATATTTCACAAAAAAGACGGTCACAGACTATGAAGCTTTGCAAACATTGATTTTTTTATTGCTAACAACAGTGAGAGGAAAATATATATAAAACATATAAATACTGATGCTTAGCTAAAGGAAAAAATACAATAGATTTAAAAGCATTTCACACACATTTATTTCCAAAGTGAGGATTAACAGTATTCTATTTTCTGTACAATTTACCCTTAAACTTATAATTACCTTGTTATTACATTTTAAACAGGTAATGAGTAATCTGGAACTAAATACATTTTTCTCATTGCACAAGTCTTATATCCATAAATTTCAAACATTAACTGTGTGTGTTCTGCAGTTTCAGGTTCTGCTACTTTATAAAATCATACAGCATTAATTCATTAACTGAATTAATTACTGAATCTGTTGCATCAAGCTTAAACCAACAAAACCCACAAACAGCAGAAGAACAGATGAGCTGCACGTGAGCGGCGCCTTCTAACCACCTCTTTCCTGCAGTAGATGGAGGCCCTGCTTTATGTGCTGCTGCTGCTGCGCTTCATTACGGAGCAGATGATGTGTAGATCACTTTTTAGAGAGAGAGAGAGAGAGGCGATACATATTCTTAATGTATTAATATTTATTTAATCTTATTACTTTACTTTTATTTCTTATTGGGAAGAATCAAAATAATATTTCTTTAAAAAAGTGGTATTTTCCAGCAACTCTGCTGCCAGAAAAAAAAAAATATATATATATATATATATATTTTATCTGTCCAAAAAACTAAGAAGTACTGTTAGATTATAAATCCCAGCTTTTAATGAATGGACTTTTCTTTTTAGTCAAATAAATGAATCATCTGTCAAAATAAAAATATTTACTTTCTCTACATGTAGATTATTTTACTGTTCATCTCAAAATTATGAACATAGTTCATTAAAAATGTGTATTAAAGTTACAGTATTAAACAGTATAATAGCAGACCAATCAGAGTGACTTATAAAAACCTTTGATCAACAACATCACAGCAAATACATAAATATTAATGGAGCCTTACACCATACAGCCAACCTCACCAAAAAATAACTCTCTTAGAACTTTAATACACTAAAATGACAAATTAGCCCCAAAGCATCATGGGATCACTGCTTGTTTTTCAAACAAGAAATGAGAGAAATTCAGAAATTTCACATTACCTTAAAAATATTAAAGTAAATGCTTACAGTATTTAGGAACAGTAACTTTCTGGCAGCATCACGTTTTTACTTTTTTCCATATTTCAGTTTTAAACTGTATTTGACAGTGACAAATCTGAATAACAACTGTTATTTTAGTAAAAATTAGACTAAATGTTGTATATTTAATCATAAAAAATGTAGTTTTTTTATTTTATGGTTAGTTTTGTTAAAATTGTCAGTTAAAACTGTTTAAAAACAGATGATTCATTCCTACAGATCAAATGACACATTCTAATAAACAGTGTATTATTTAGTTGTAAAGTGATTTTCTATATAAAATAGAGGAAAATACTGTAAACTGTATGAAATAAACCTTGTTAAATCACTTTGTACAGTTTGTATGTGTCAGTAATGAAAGTGTTTGTTCAGTCTGCAGTGGAAACTGCTCTCAGTGTTTTTTCTGATGAGTTTAGAGATGAAACCACAGCGCAGCAAAAGCTTGACCGCAGCTGTGTTTAGCAGAACACAGCAGATCTGCTGTAAAAGTAGAGAGAACACAGCTCACACCTCTAACCCTCACTTGATTTTAGACATGATACCAGCTGTTTCATCTTCTTTATACTATCAGTACATTTACTCACTAACACATGACTGTAGCAGAAATATGATAATATTAGATATAATATAATATATTACCACCCACAGTGGACAGAGCAGTGCAGTGTGTGTGGGGGGGGTTAATGATCGTGACTGAGGAGCCCCCACACACACATATCCCACAGGTCAGTTCAGCGTCATTTACCTTCTATTGGACATGCCAAAAGTAATGGGACATAATATTAATTCCTGTACCATGACTTTTGGCATGTCAGTGTAGTTTCTGAGGATTTAATAAGAGTGAATGATGTGAAAAATACCTTCTGTCAGAAGATCAGGATCAATCTGCTCTTTTCCTCCTGGCAGGCTGATAGATTCCATTACTAAAAGAAATATAAGATATATATAAATATAACAGAAATATAATACAGCAGCACGGAGGAAAGGACATAAAAACAGGTCAGGAAATATATAACAAATAATAATACATCTATATACAGAAAAGATTACAGAAAAAAAATATATAAAAAATATATAATAGAGAAAAAATATATAAATCTAGTGCAGCTAAGATAAGCTGAGGAGATATGATTATGGTATAACCATCACTATTAAAATCACTACTAACTAATCAGCATAAATAATCAGAGATGGGAATAAAAAGTGCTAATCTAATATCCTACCTGCAAAAAAACAAACAAAACTATTATATATGTACAATTTCATTTAATACATTTAAATTCTAAAATTCTAAAAAGATGATCACTGATAAAAAGGTGCTGGTAAATCTGGCAAATGTCCAGTTAAATATACAAAAACATAATCTGCTGCAGACAACGTGATTTTTATATTTTATTAATTCAAACCCTGATTTTTTTTTTTTATTCATATGATTGATAATGGTTCATTTGTTACTGTGTTTGTTACCATTTCCTTCAGAAAATGCATATTTGGTTTGTTTTCTAATTTTTAATTCTTATATGATTGTATAAATCCAGTAGTGTCTACAGGGCTTAAATCAAAGCGTTCAATTGACTTAGTTCTAAACTTACTGTAAAAAATGAACAATTTGCAAAGGAACTGCGTGAGAATATTTAAGCTGCATGGGATGGATTCTAACAGAACTCCATTAGGAACCTCTACAACTCCATTCTTAGAGTGCTTAGAGAGCTCTGGCATGCTGCTTTACCCAGGTGTTACACACTCTCTCAACACACTGCTGTATGAGTAGCTCCATAAATATGATGAAGAGCTTCTAATATCAAATGTCTTATTTTATATATTTTTTGTTTCTGATAAATTTGATCTTCCTTTTAAATAAAATTACAAACCAAAACGTTTATATATCAATGTTAAAGTGTTTTAAACACACAATTTAAAAGACACAAGGTTTTCCAGCACAGTAATGATTATTAAATGCTTGTTAAAATACGTAATTAAATACCTGCCTTTTAAGCTGCGACTGGTTTCTTGTTTTCTTCTTTCTTTAAATGTGATCATCACTATTACTGCCAGTGATAATACCACAGGGATCACAGTAATAATAACAAGGATGATGTACGACCTGTTATCATCAGTGATTTTATCTGTATGAAAGAAAGAAAATAAGACAAGTTAAGAAGTTTTAATTGAATTATAAGCACTTTCTAAGAATTTTCACATTCAAATAACATTAAAACTCATAATCTACAGCGTGTAAAAGGTTTAAAATATGTAAAAGACTCTCATACCGAGTTTATGAGGACAGAGTTTGGCGAAGTTAACAGTGATGCTCTGTTTGCTGACTGGGTTTGAAGCCTCACAGCTGAAGATGTCTTTATCTATCTGCTGAATTTCCAGAGGGAGGTTCAGTGTGGTGTTGATACTGGAGCTGTTGAAGCTGCTGGTCTTGTTTAATAAAATATTTCCTCTAAACCAGGAGAGATTCAGTCCTCTCACGTTCCTCACTGAACACTGCAGTAAACACAGATCACTCTCTGGAGAATAGGGGTTCAGTGTGATCACCCGAGGAGTTGATACTTTATCTGAAACAACAAAATATAAAAAAACTATTCTAAAAGAACAGAATCATGTACTGAATATATGTTTCTGTATATTAAACTGACAAAACGTACCGAAAACATTCAGCTGGTAAGATTGCTTTGTTTCCACTTCTCTATAGCTCTCTACAGAATAAACACCTGAATCATCTGATCTCAGATCTGAGAGAGTGAAGAACTCGCTGATCCAGGAGAGACGATTCTTAAACTTCTCATTAATTTCAGTCTGTTTATTCAACACCTGTCCAATGGTTCTGTCTTTATATGTTATAGTACCAGATGTAGGAACTCTAGTAGAGAATGTAACAGATTCTCCCACAGCTCCATTCAGCACCTCCACCTGCCGAGCTGAAGCTCTGGATACTGATACACAGCTGAAGATTCCTGCACACAGAAATATTATAACAAATTGTTGTTTAGACTATAGATTATATCGTAATATTCATTTAATGAATTTAGTGCTCTCTGGAGCTTAATATATCTGTGTATACTTTTGTTTAGAAGTCAGAGAGTCCAAACACATCTGATCTTTTTGTTTATAGGTCTTCGTCTAGTCTGATGAGTTTAAACGTGAAAATATTCCTAAAAATATCAGATTTAATAATATTTCTTTTTAATTTGTTTATTTTTTTAAATCTGAACTTTTCAGAATTTTTAAATTCAAGACTTAAATAATAAAAAATCAATCTGTGTGTTTTACTTTTAGAATACAAATTATTATTATTAGTGTAGCACTTTTAGCAACTAAAACATGATAAAAAATAAATGAAAAAAATAATCTCTTTAAATCTCTTACACTGTGTGTATAAATATTTCTAAAAAATAAAACATTTCTTCTTAATTTCATTTGGTCAGTTAGAATTTTTCGGAATATAATAAATAAATAATTAAAAAAAATATTACAAATCACATATTTTATTTGAATAGCACTTTAGGCAATGGATATTATAATAAATTTTAGGTTCATACAATTCAGTTTTAGTCTTGATTTTCGTGTTGCTGGCTGTTTTTTGGAGATTACAGACTAAAGTTTGGAGTTGTAGGCAAATAAGAGTTAGATGTTTAAATATGATTAAAAATATATATAAAAAGTAAAATTACTGCACACAGAAACATAGAATCAGGCATCTTCACCACAACCTCCCTCCATTAATCTCTCAGTTCTTACGTAACAGAAAATAAAAGTCTAAAACAGAGTCTAAAAGTGTGAAAGTAAACTAAAATCTACAATCCAGTTCCATCTAACACTGTTTTATTAATGAACCTACATTATACCTGTAATGCAGAAAACATACATTATCACATCTTATAACACTGATATATAAATCAGCAACATTCTAAATTTAAACCAGTTAAAACTATTTAAAACTCACCCCAAAAACACATCATCCATCTTTCTGCTTTAAATATTGTCCTCATTGTAATAATAATATTAATCTTATAATAATTTCCTGTTGTTAGATATAATAGATATAATTATGGCTGTTTTTGTTGTAAATCGAGTAGAAGATCTGAAGTGTGACTCCAGGAAGCTCAGTATCACTGGGGCTGGGTTTGGGGGCGGGGCTATAACTCTGCATATTCACTCTGTTTTTTATGTCTGAGGGTTTTCTTTAGAAAAACAGAAGAACTGAAGAGTAAACTTGTTATGTTGCGTCCATTTATTCTTTTATTTTTAATAATAAAACATAGTTAAATCCCAAATAAATAATAGTCTGTATGTTTCACTTCGACAGTTAGAAAATATCTTCACAGATCACTTGATTCTGTGGATTTCAGGTTCTAATAAACTGTTTAATGTAATAAAATGAAATAACTGAAGCTCATTTTCTCATAATTTGTAATATAAAGATTCAACACATAAACATATTCATGCAAATTAGTTTCATTATTCTTTTCAGATGCACAGTTTCCAGGGTTGCAGTTCATGGGAATATATACACTGTTTGTTATTGTCTTAGCTACACCGATCATAACAATAAAACAACTATAATAAATATATATTTGACAAAAAAGACGGTCACAGACTATGAAGCTTTGCAAACATTGATTTTTTTATTGCTAACAACAGTGAGAGGAAAATATATATAAAACATATAAATACTGATGCTTAGCTAAAGGAAAAAATACAATAGATTTAAAAGCATTTCACACACATTTATTTCCAAAGTGAGGATTAACAGTATTCTATTTTCTGTACAATTTACCCTTAAACTTGTAATTACCTTGTTATTACATTTTAAACAGGTAATGAGTAATCTGGAACTAAATACATTTTTCTCATTGCACAAGTCTTATATCCATACATTTCAAACATTAACTGTGTTTGTTCTGCAGTTTCAGGTTCTGCTACATTATAAAATCATACAGCATTAATTCATTAACTGAATTAATTACTGAATCTGTTGCATCAAGCTTAAACCAACAAAACCCACAAACAGCAGAAGAACAGATGAGCTGCATGTGAGCGGCGCCTTCTAACCACCTCTTTCCTGCAGTAGATGGAGGCCCTGCTTTATGTGCTGCTGCTGCGCTTCATTACGGAGCAGATGATGTGTAGATCACTTTTTAGAGAGAGAGAGAGAGAGAGAGAGAGAGAGAGAGAGAGGCGATACATATTCTTAATGTATTAGTATTTATTTAATCTTATTACTTTACTTTTATTTCTTATTGGAAAGAATCAAAATAATATTTCTTTAAAAAAGTGGTATTTTCCAGCAACTCTGCTGCCAGAAAAAAAAAATATATATATATATTTTATCTGTCCAAAAAACTAAGAAGTACTGTTAGATTATAAATCCCAGCTTTTAATGAATGGACTTTTCTTTTTAGTCGAATAAATGAATCATCTGTCAAAATAAAAATATTTACTTTCTCTACATGTAGATTATTTTACTGTTCATCTCAAAATTATGAACATAGTTCATTAAAAATGTGTATTAAAGTTACAGTAGTAAACAGTATAATAGCAGACCAATCAGAGTGACTTATAAACACCTTTGATCAACAACATCACAGCAAATACATAAATATTAATGGAGCCTCTAAATTTTTAACCTATTTTCACACACAAAATACAACCACTTTAAAACGTTGAAAAGACAAATTAGCCCCAAAGCATCATGAGATCACTATTTTTCTATTAAAAAAAATTAATAATTCAGAAATATTACAGTACCTTAAAAATAGTAAAGTAAATTCCTGTTAAAGAACAGTAACTTTCTGGCAGCATCTCCTTTTCACTTTTTTTTTAACTTTTTTTGCATATTTCAATTCAAATTATATAAAATGTTGGTATATTTAATAATTAAAAATGTTTTTTTTAATTCATGGTTAGTTCTGTTAAAATTGTCAGTTAAAACTGTTTAAAAACAGATGAATCGTGTATTTATTCCTACAGATTTTATTCATAATGTCACATAACACATAAACGGTGTATTCTTTTAATTGTAAAATGATTTTCTATATAAAATAGAGGAAAATACTGTAAACTGTATGAAATTAATCTTGTTAAATCACTTTGTACAGTTTGTATGTGTCAGTAATGAGAGCGTTTGTTCAGTCTGCAGTGGAAACTGCTCTCAGTGTTTTTTCTGATGAGTTTAGAGATGAAACCACAGCGCAGCAAAAGCTTGACCGCAGCTGTGTTTAGCAGAACACAGCAGATCTGCTGTAAAAGTAGAGAGAACACAGCTCACACCTCTAACCCTCACTTGATTTTAGACATGAGACCAGCTGTTTCATCTGCTTTATACTATCAGTACATTTACTCACTAACACATGACTGTAGCAGAAATATGATAATATTAGATATAATATAATATATTACCACCCACAGTGGACAGAGCAGTGCAGTGTGTTGGGGGGGGGGGGGGGGGGGGGGTAATGATCGTGACTGAGGAGCCCCCACACACATATCCCACAGGTCAGTTCAGCGTCATTTACCTTCTATTGGACATGCCAAAAGTAATGGGACATAATATTAATTCCTGTACCATGACTTTTGGCATGTCAGTGTAGTTTCTGAGGATTTAATAAGAGTGAATGATGTGAAAAATACCTTCTGTCAGAAGATCAGGATCAATCTGCTCTTTTCCTCCTGGCAGGCTGATAGATTTCATTACTAACAGAAATATAAGATATATATAAATATAACAGAAATATAATACAGCAGCACGGAGGAAAGGACATAAAAACAGGTCAGGAAATATATAACAAATAATAATACATCTATATACAGAAAAGATTACAGAAAAAATATATAAAAAATATATAATAGAGAAAAAAATATATAAATCTAGTGCAGCTAAGCTAAGCTGAGGAGATATGATTATGGTATAACCATCACTATTAAAATCACTACTAACTAATCAGCATAAATAATCAGAGATGGGAATAAAAAGTGCTAATCTAATATCATACCTGCAAAAAAACAAACAAAACTATTATATATGTACAATTTCATTTAATACATTTAAATTCTAAAATTCTAAAAAGATGATGACTGATAAAAAGGTGCTGGTAAATCTGGCAAATGTCCAGTTAAATATACAAAAACATAGTCTGCTGCAGACAACGTGATTTTTATATTTTATTAATTCAAACCCTGATTTTTTTTTTTTATTCATATGATTGATAATGGTTCATTTGTTACTGTGTTTGTTACCATTTCCTTCAGAAAATGCATATTTGGTTTGTTTTCTAATTTTTAATTCTTATATGATTGTATAAATCCAGTAGTGTCTACAGGGCTTAAATAAAAGCGTTCAATTGACTTAGTTCTAAACTTACTGTAAAAAATGAACAATTTGCAAAGGAACTGCGTGAGAATATTTAAGCTGCATGGGATGGATTCTAACAGAACTCCATTAGGAACCTCTACAACTCCATTCTTAGAGTGCTTAGAGAGCTCTGGCATGCTGCTTTACCCAGGTGTTACACACTCTCTCTACACACTGCTGTATGAGTAGCTCCATAAATATGATGAAGAGCTTCTAATATCAAATGTCTTATTTTATATATTTTTTGTTTCTGATAAATTTGATCTTCCTTTTAAATAAAATTACAAACCAAAACGTTTATATATCAATGTTAAAGTGTTTTAAACACACAGCTTTAAAGACACAAGGTTTTCCAGCACAGTAATGATTATTAAATGCTTGTTAAAATACGTAATTAAATACCTGCCTTTTAAGCTGCGACTGGTTTCTTGTTTTCTTCTTTCTTTAAATGTGATCATCACTATTACTGCCAGTGATAATACCACAGGGATCACAGTAATAATAACAAGGATGATGTACGACCTGTTATCACCAGTGATTTTATCTGTATGAAAGAAAGAAAATAAGACAAGTTAAGAAGTTTTAATTGAATTATAAGCACTTTCTAAGAATTTTCAAAATCAAATAACATTAAAACTCATAATTCTATGTTAAACACTTTACCAGGTTTCTGAAGACAAAGCTCTGTGAAGTTGACAGTGATGTTCTGCTTGCTGACTGGGTTTGAAGCCTCACAGCTGAAGATGTCTTTATCTATCTGCTGAATTTCCAGAGGGAGGATCAGTGTGGTTTCAGGACTGGAGCTGTTGGAGCTGCTGGTTTGGTTTAATTGAACATTTCCTCTAAACCAGGAGAGATTCAGTCCTCTCACGTTCCTCACTGAACACTGCAGTAAACACAGATCACTCTCTGGAGAATAGGGGTTCAGTGTGATCACCCGAGGAGTTGATACTTTATCTGAAAAAAGAAAAAAAAAAACATGACTATATAAGCTGAATACTCAGATTCACTTTTTAATTATAAAATGAATTTAAAAAGTAACGTACCGTACACAATCAGCTGGTAAACCTGCTTTGCTTTCTCTTCTCTAGTGCTCTCTACAATATAAACTCCTGAATCATCTGATCTCAGATCTGAGAGAGTGAAGAACTCGCTGCTCCAGGAGAGACGATTCTTAAACTTCTCATCAGAGTCTGTATCAGTCTGTTTATTGATCACCAGTCCAATATTGTTGCCTTCATATGTTATAGAACCAGTTACAGGAACTCTAGTAGAGAATGTAACAGATTCTCCCACAGCTCCATTCAGCACCTCCACCTGCCGAGCTGAAGCTCTGGATACTGATACACAGCTGAAGATTCCTGCACACAGAAATATTATAACAAATTGTTGTTTAGACTATAGATTATATCGTAATATTCATTTAATAAATTTAGTGCTCTCTGGAGCTTAATATATCTGTGTATACTTTTGTTTAGAAGTCAGAGAGTCCAAACACATCTGATCTTTTTGTTTATAGGTCTTCGTCTAGTCTGATGAGTTTAAATGTGAAAATATTCCTAAAAATATCATAGATTTAATAATATTTCTTTTTAATTTGTTTATTTTTTTAAATCTGAACTTTTCAGAATTTTAAATTCAAGACTTTAATAATAAAAAATCAATCTGTGTGTTTTACTTTTAGAATACAAATTATTATTATTAGTGTAGCACTTTTAGCAACTAAAACATGATAAAAAATAAATGAAAAAAAAATCTCTTTAAGTCTCTTGCACTGTGTGTATAAATATTTCTAAAAAATAAAACATTTCTTCTTAATTTCACTTGGTCAGTTAGAATTTTTCGGAATATAATAAATAAATAATTTTAAAAAATATTACAAATCACATATTTATTTGAATAGCACTTTAGGCAATGGATATTATAATAAATTTTAGGTTCCCACAATTCAGTTTTAGTCTTGATTTTCGTGTTGCTGGCTGTTTTTTGGAGATTACAGACTAAAGTTTGGAGCTGTAGGCAAAAAAGAGTTAGATGTTTAAATTTGATTTAAAAAAATTATAAAAAGTAAAATTACTGCACACAGAAACATAGAATCAGGCATCTTCACCACAACCTCCCTCCATTAATCTCTCAGTTCTTACGTAACAGAAAATAAAAGTCTAAAACAGAGTCTAAAAGTGTGAAAGTAAACTAAAATCTACAATCCAGTTCCATCTAACACAGTTTTATTAATGAACCTACATTATACCTGTAATGCAGAAAACATACATTATCACATCTTATAACACTGATATATAAATCAGTAACATTCTAAATTTAAACCAGTTAAAACTATTTAAAACTCACCCCAAAAACACATCATCCATCTTTCTGCTTTAAATATTGTCCTCATTGTAATAATAATATTAATCTTATAATAACTTCCTGTTGTTAGATATAATAGATATAATTATGGCTGTTTTTGTTGTAAATCGAGTAGAAGATCTGAAGTGTGACTCCAGGAAGCTCAGTATCACTGGGGCTGGGTTTGGGGGCGGGGCTATAACTCTGCATATTCACTCTGTTTTTTATGTCTGAGGGTTTTCTTTAGAAAAACAGAAGAACTGAAGAGTAAACTTGTTATGTTGCGTCCATTTATTATTTTATTTTTAATAATAAAACATAGTTAAATCCCAAATAAATAATAGTCTGTATGTTTCACTTCGACAGTTAGAAAATATCTTCACAGATCACTTGATTCTGTGGATTTCAGGTCCTAATAAACTATGTTTAATGTAATAAAATGAAATAATTGAAGCTCATTTTCTCATAATTTGTAATATAAAGATACAGAGAAAAAAGTTTTCCCGTTTTGGCCGGGAAACTACCGTATTTTACTCCTCTTTCCCGCCGTCCTCCCGTATTAGTATTTTCCCGTAAATTTCCCGTATTTTATTAAAATAAAAAATATATATATTATTGAGGATACAGGGCACTGACCGCTCTGTGTCTCTTAACCAATCGTGGAGCCGGTTCAAGGAGAAAGTCCCGCCTTTTAGGAGAAACAGCCAATCAGCTTGCAAAGGAGAGTCAGTGTGGGGAAGCCCCGCCCTCCTCGCTGTGAGTTCAGGCAGCTAGTTGGAGCTGCTGATGTTAAAACATACATGCAGCGATTTTTCTAAAAGAAAGGTAACGGTAGGCTAATCATGTAAACTGTGATGAGATTTTTCTGATAGCTGCTTAAAAATACTCCGAAATAAAACACACAGATTAAACCTCTTAAAATAAAAATAAATACAGCTTGTGACTCAGTTTAACTAGAAATGTGGAGAGGACCGACATTAACTGAACTGATCAGGGGTGGAGTGATCAAAAGGAAGAAGTATTAATTAAAAATTATTGTGTAGGCCCCTTAGGACTAATTTTTACTGATGGAATATATCTGGTCCATGTCCTTTTAGTAAAAGCTCATAATACCATTTTTAGGTCACCAACAGTCATTTTGCAGAATTTGTGCACTCTTTGTTCAATTTTAAATCCATTAAATAAATAAAAAATATATCATATAAAAGAGTGCATTTATTACAAAAAAGACATGAAATCTTAAATAAAAAAAAAGATATAGAAAAGGGTTTTTAATTTGGCTGTATTAAAAGAATGACATATGTAGGAATGTCCACAACATGTTCAGATTCTGATAATCTAATTGTAGTGTGTAAGTGGTTCACATGTGGTTATTTTAGATTTTTTGTAAACCTGTTTTAAAATGTAAGGGATACTGAACCTTCGTTGGGCTGGTGGGACGGCTTTAAGCGGACAGAGGAAAATATCCCTTATTTTTAAATCTAAAACTTGACAGGTATGTGGGAAAGTGATCTGACCTCCATCCATAGCTTCTGCAGGTGTAGTTTAACCCAAGATTTCTCCACCTGTGGGCCAGGGACCAGCAGCAGGCCATGAAGCACCTTTTAGTGCTCCACAGGCCCGTCCTCATGAGGAAGTAGTGGGCCTTAATAAGTTTCTTATGTCAGTTTAAATCATAAAATAAAGTAGAATTGAAGGCCTGAGACTGACCAACCAGACTGTGGTTCTGCCCCTCCTATGATCTGAGGATCACTGGTTCTAATACCAAATCATACTGCTCACCATCAGCAGCCAGAGTCTGAGAGAGCATGTCTCTGGGTGAATACATGGCATTTTCTCATTTAGTGATGTTTTTCAGCACAGCTGTTATCTGATGTATCAGAGCTGTAGATCTGCTTTCTGAGGATCTCTGGAAATTAAATAAATACAATCATGGAGAAACACATTACCTTCGTCTTGTTTAACATCATCAATAAAGAATGGGTCCCTGAGATACTGATGAGTTAATGGGACACAGTAATAAAGGCTGAGCAGAAAGCAGAACTCTGATAGATCTTCCTTTGAGCTTCCCGTTGAACCAAACATGCTATGACGTTGTTTTTTCTTATTATTCTATTTTATTTTATTCAATTTTTTAATGGTTCTTCACACAAATTCAATGGAATTTGCTCATTTTTAGAGAACATCTTCTTGTTGTTTAGAAAGATACAAGATTGTTGAACACAAATGTGTGAATGAAATTTAAATTCAACAATTCAGACATTAGCGAGAAAAAAAAGACAGTAAAAGCAGTCAGAAGATAATACCTAAGTGCCAACAGGCATATATATATCTATATATATATATATATCTGTACTGTTCTGTGCACTGCTGTAATATTGCAAATTACCCTGCTGTAGAGTAAAACAAAGTATATTATTATTATTATTATTATTATTATTATTATTATTATTATTATTATTATTATTACCAGGGCTGGTAATAAGCATATTATAAAGATATACTGGTACAGAGGAGACAGGTTAAGATGATGTCCAACGTTTTGAGACAGTTCATGTAGAGAAATGCTTACCTCAAGATGGCAGCAGAGACCTGACAATCTTTTTTTTAGATTACAGGATGAAAAATATAGTTATTTTTTTATTTATTGTTTTTTCATATTTAAACAGTTTTATTATTTGCATACCCTGTAACATCGTTTACAAAAATTAGATTTTTTTAGACTTTTCAATTCATTGAAACACATTAATGCAAGTGAAGTAATTTTATTTAATATGCTCAATTTTATTTGAATAACTGTTTCTGTATTATGATCCACATATTTTTAAGAAATTGTTGTGAGAGCTTTGTTGTGAGATGTCTGGTCCTGAAGCCTCACTGTTTGGCAAACGCTGGTGTTTTTCTTCCTCTCTTAAACCGGATCCGGCTAATCAGAGTAAACAGTCTCTTCCTGACTTCCTGAGTGGGGGGGTCTAGAGCACATGTTTGGGCCTAGTGTTCAGACTATAAAGAGAAAAGTACTGGGGCACGAACATATTACATGTACAGGAGCTTTAATCACATCCATAGGTTCCTCAGAACCGCTCAGGGTAGACTGCAGGACTAGGTCTAGGTGTGGCAATGGGATTAAATGTTTACTGAGTGTGTCCCAATACTTTTGTCCATACAGTGTATGTTATTTTTAATGTGAATTAGGAAACTAAAGAGACATACGCTTGTTTAAGAAGAATAATGAGCATGCAAAATATTTAAAGAAAATATTGTCCTGTAATAAGAAAATAATTAACACACACAGTGTATGTGTACAGTTGTATAGCGTTATGTTATGTTCTGTCATTAACGTCTGTGAACTGTATTAAATGTAAATATGATTTACGCCAGTAATGTTAAGGACCTGCAATTGCACTTTAGAAATCAGACTTCACTTCAACTCCCATAATTCATGTTGCCTTGCCATGAGCATGTTGACCAGTTTTCAAAGTCATCCCCTGTGGTCACAGTTAGTGATCAAGCAACATGCTGCTGTCCCATGACTTTTGGCATCTCAGTGTATATCACTGCAGTCTCTCCAAATCTCCAACTTTTAAAAACACTTTAATGACACTTTTGATTTTGAATTTTTTTAAGATAAAGAAAGGAGACAAAAAAAACAATTATTTTTTACAAAATGTTATTTATTTGAAATTCAGGAATTTGATACATACAGAGTATGTTTAAACCACGTGTGCAGCTTATAACAGTATATAGTTTATGCAGTGAGCAGATTTATCATTTTAAAGCATATTTTTTAATGGGAAAATAATTGAAATGCCATAGTTAAAACTAACACATTCCAAAATGTCAATTAAAAAGCTCAAGTTATGGGGAAAATTTAATTAATTAAAATTAATTTGTACTAAATAAATAAATGCAGATTATCTATTGTGGAGATACAGGATGTGAAGTCAGGTATAAGTGCTGAAACAAACACGTTGATGAAATAGTAACAAATGTGTGAAAAACAGACACAAAACAATATCATTCACAAAGGCACTTACCAGGAATACACTAAACACTCTATACAGTACTGTACAGTGTGCACTCTACATACTGTCTCTCACTAAAGCCTTCACTAATACACAATAAAGGGGGTGTATAAACATGATGTAATTATTGTAAACCAATCTAAAGTCTATGAACTACACTACACAGTCCAGTTTATCTAATTACTGCAGTGTTAGCTGACTGGCTAATTGCAATTATATAACATTGGCCTTTTTACAGTAAAATCTGAAATCCTGGTAAAAAAAAAAAAAAACAGATAACTTAATTTGACCAATAGCACAGTTACCTCACATCTCCATTAACAGCTTGACTACAACCAATAATAGTACATGACATTCCTGTGTGTAACCACATTCTCTTAATATGCAGCAGAATAATGTTTTAAATACTAATTTTTAAGAAAAATTAAAATGTTGCAATATTAGCACAGTGAAACCTGTTGGAGAGACGCTGCAGTTATAGGTGTTTGCAGTGAGTTACAGCAGGTGTTATATTATATTATATTTACATAGGCTAACTGACATAACTGAAAATAATAGTTAACCTTGATCCACCTGCCCAGTACAGCCACTTCCCCTCGCTAAAGAGGAACCAGCTGCTGTCATTATTCTCCCCTCCCCCTCCCACCTGTGCACAGATAATAGAGCAGGTGCTGTTGGGGTTGTGATGTAGTTTGCATTCAGGTGAGATTTTGAACACACGCTAAACACAAAAGCACTAGAAAAATAGTGAAATGTTTTAGGACATGTTCTGACTGAAATCTACTTCAAAGCAAATTAGTGAATATTATAATACATTATTTGCACAAAGTTAGCTTCATATTTGCCATAATTTGCATAGAAACAGTCCTAACATGAACCCTGCATGATATACCTACTGCCAGCAGTATAATTAGCAATACAGTAATATTGCAGTACAGCAATAGCAGTAAGGTGCAATGAAGTTTTGAGTGCTAATTTATAATTATAATGGAACGAGTGCTTTTCCTTCTTTTTCTTCGTTATTTGCACTCTCTAGAGTTACACTTTAGGCTTGTTACTTCCAATCATGTGTCTCTGTGCATGTTGTTGCTGATCATGTGCATCCCTTCTTTACTTCAATTAACCCATAGTTAACTAATGGCTGCTTCCAGCGTTCAGTTTAAACAAATAAACTGAATAAAATGTCTTTTATAAATCTTTGTAAAGTGTAAAATGATTGTTACATAACATTTACTCAGATTTTTTTTTACGCTTTTTAAATAAGATGAACTGTTCATATCCAACAATTAAACTTCGATTTGGAAAAGAGATCTTCTCATGTATAAGTGTTAGCTTTTTAAATGCTATCTCTTTTTAGTGCAATATATAGGCATTTTACCCTGGATATAAAACTTCAATTCAGACTTCAGCATTCTTCACTTCATACCAAAATGCTACAATTTGGGTTTATCTTCATCTAAACACCCTGATGACACATGTTCAAGCTCTTCAGAATCCAGCACAACACTTTTTTGGAAGAGATTAATATTAAGGGGAAATCTTCAGGATTTACAGGTTACATGTCAAGTAAAAAAAAGAATTTAGACTGTTTAGAGGACGGTTTCTACACAGAATAAAAAAAAAAAAACATAGCAAAACATCTTCCTTCTACTCCTCAGTATTCCTTCATTAGAGCTATCAGAAATTCAGAATTCTTCAGAATACAATCAAATATTATTCTAGTATGATCTGCCAGATGTGTTAACAGCTCACAGCTGCTGGGAAACAATGGGAATGAACTGAGCTTTGGAAATGCACTGGAAACTGGAAACATTCTTCATAATACTACAAAAAGACACAGAAACACAGATAACTATTACAAATATTACAAAAATTACAGATGAAGCCAGAGAGCGGTGAGTACTGAGTACAGTACAGAACAGGAAGACGTCTGGCTGACCCACATGGAAGCAGCTTTAGCCTTTAGCTCAGCTTAACATTGTATTAAGTCTCAGTTTTAACAGTGAAGAGAAGATTTAAAGGTCTGACAGGTGAAATAGTGCAGAGATAAAATAATTGATAAGATTAAAAAATATAAAAAGTAGCTTGTCTGGGACATACAGTGCCGCTACTGGACATTTAAAATGATGGGTGATTAAGGCCTAAGGGCCGAAACGTTCGTGTTTTATCTGTGAGTTAAATAAATACATTGAATATTATACGAGTGCTGTCCAATCTTCTTTACTGTTCTAAAACATTTGACCAGTAGCATATTAAAATAATGTGAAATATGTGGACGTCTTCATAGATTACAAAACTTCAATAAACTTCAATTAGTTCTTCTTCATCTAAACACCACAGTGACCACTTTCCTGTTTCTGCTCAGGCTGAATCACTCTGAAGTCTCTGTGTGATGAGGACGAATCCGGTCATAAATCGTCGTTAAGAGGCTTGTTTCCTGAGCGGCAGATTCATGTACGTTCCCCTGTTTGAGAAAGAGAAACACAGAGAGAGAAAGAATAAGTGCATTTATCTGAAGACACTGGAGACACTGTGACTAGATACAGTAACATCAGGGACTTTCCTGCACAGCCTTTGTGCAGTCTGTGTGAATAGAGGCTTCTTTCATGTTGGTGGTGGAGCAGTAGAATAGCTGTTAGCCAGCAGGCCGTAGGGGAGAGACACTGCACGCTATACATCTCACCTACACCACAATGAAGAAGCTAAACCACAGTCAAGCTGCACGACATGAAGCACCACATCTCAGCTCGTGAGAAACTGCTCTTTCTGCAGCCTGTGGCTTTCACACATGGTCAAGAGTCTGCCAGTGTCTGTCAGTGTCTGCCAGTGTCTGTCAGTGTCTGTCAGTTCATCAGATTCTACTGACCTGATTACGTTTTTTTGCAGTGTGATTAATCTCAGAATATTGCACGTCATCCTGCAGTCCTTCAGTTGCAGATGAGTCTGCAAAGATAAACAAAGGAGGATCAGTAAGACGTCAATTTTATCTATTTACTCTCTGATTGACTGACAGACACTGAGTGATACACCAAAGCATTTGAACATATAGGGGGAGAGTGGGGGGAGTTTTTACTTTTACTTAAAGTGACTTTAAAGCGAGAGCATGACAGTAATGCTTCCACTAATATATGTACATATATATCAGGATGTGGTGCATCACTGGAAAACAGTCACTTTGGATCTGTAATATAGTATTTAAAGGTCACCTTCCGCGAAAATCCGATTTTTCTTGTTTTTTTTGTGGAATACAGTAGGTCTCTCCGAGTTGAATGTGTACACCTGCACATTAAACTGTTTTGCAGCCCCCATTGTCTGCAGGAGCTAAGCAAAGAAATCCCCCCTCCCCCCCTCCGAAAAACGGGTGAATTTTGAATTATCTTTCTGCCTACGTAGGCAGAAACTCACAGACCAGCCCACCTTGGCTCGAGAAACTCCCAGAGGCGGAGCTGAAGCGACGCAACATCACCGCTCATCAGTTAGGAGGTGGGAGGCAGTGAGCGGCAGAGCGGTGGAGGGGCGTCGCAGTGCTCCTAGCCAATCAGAGGAGAGATATTTGCATTCTGTTTGCATGTATGAATATTCATGAGCAAAGCTGGAATCCGGTCATTTTGGACACACCTGTCATTCATTCATACTAGAGACCACAACTAGACATTTTAAAATGAAAGAAAAAACGACGGAAGGTGACCTTTAAGAAATAAACCTTTTTTTAAAAAGTGGTTTCGTGGCACAACTTGCCCCCAGTGTGGGGTAAAGTGTTTGGAGAGAATACATTGGGGTGAATTGTGCCATAACGTTTAAACCACCTAGTGTTTTCACACTACAAACAAACTGGACCATGGTGTAGTAGATCCAGACTGAGATAACCTTGAGATAATCTTTTGATCTAAGCCAATTTTTCCAGATCACTGTGACTTTAACGCATACTTTTTTGCTTCAGACCAAACTGAAAAGTCCAAAAGTCCGGTCCGAACAAGCTAGGAGTGAAATTGCTATAAGGACAGGACAAAAGAAAATTTTACTCCACTCACTAAACTGTGCTGCAAAACAAACGCATGAATCTTGGCACACTCTGGTGTTCATAAAAATGTTATAAAAACAACAATACTATTCTACAACTGTATATTCCATATGTTCCATCAGTTCTGCAGCCATAGGCACTACCAACATGTTTCTGACCCTTCTGACCTTAAGAAATATGTTGAGCTCATACTGTCTGCAAAAGTCAAAGAAAGAATGTTTTGTTTTGTTGTTTGGATTTTCCATACTGTCCATACTTGTCCAAATACTGCACAGGAATCTGGACCTGGACCTGGACTGGAATTGCTCACCTCTTATATAGAGCAATGTCCCAATATGTTCTTTAGCTAAGGGAATTACATATTCAAAAATACAACTGAACAATATATTGAATATGTAAGTAGGCTTGATAGAGAGACAAGCAAACTTCGCCTTACATAAACCAGACAACTCTTGCAGCTACAGTTGTGGTCAAAAGTTTACATACACTTGTAAAAAAACATAATGTTATGGCTGTCTTGAGTTTTCAATAAGTTCTACAACTCTTATTTTTCTGTGATAGAGTGATCGGAACACATACATGTTTGTCACAAAAAACAGTCATAAAATTTGGTTCTTTCATAAATTTATTATGGGTCTGCTGAAAATGTCACCAAATCTGCTGGGTCAAAAATATACATACAGCAACATTAGTATTTGGTTACATGTCCCTTGGCCATTTTCACGGCAACTAGGCGCTTTTGGTAGCCATCCACAAGCTCCTGGCAAGCTTCAGGTCGAATGTTTGACCACTCTTCTTGACAGAATTGGTGCAGTTCAGCTAAATGTGATGGTTTTCTTGCATGAACCTGTTTCTTTAGCACTGTCCACATGTTCTCAATGGGGTTTAAGTCAGGACTTTGGGAAGGCCATTCTAAAACCTTAATTCTAGCCTGGTTTAGCCATTCCTTTACCACTTTTGATGTGTGTTTTGGGTCATTGTCTTGTTGGAACACCCAACTGCGCCCAAGACCCAACCTTCGGGCTGATGGTTTTAAGTTTTCCTGCAGAATTTGGAGGTAATCCTCCTTCTTCATTATCCCATTTACTTTCTGCAAAGAACCAGTTCCACTGGCAGCAAAACATCCCCAGAGCATAATACTACCACCACCATGCTTGACAGTAGGCATGGTGTTCCTGGGATTAAAGGCCTCACCTTTTCTCCTCCAAACATATTGCTGGGTGTTGTGGCCAAACAGCTCAATTTTTGTTTCGTCTGACCAGAGAACTTTCCTCCAGAAGGTTTTATCTTTGTCCATGTGATCAGCAGCAAACTTCAGCCGAGTCTTAAGGTGCCTTTTCTGGAGCAAGGGCTTCTTTCTTGCACGGCAGCCTCTCAGTCCATGGCGATGTAAAACACGCTTGACTGTGGAGACTGACACCTGTGTTCCATCAGCTTCCAAATCCTTGCAGACCTGCTTCTTGGTGATTCTTGGTTGACTCTTGACCATCCTGACCAATCTCCTCTCGACAGCATGTGATAGCTTGCGTTTTCTTCCTGATCGTGGCAGTGACACAACTGTTCCATGCACTTTATACTTGCGTATAATTGTCTGCACAGTTGCTCTTGGGACCTGTAGCTGCTTTGAAATGGCTCCAAGTGACTTCCCTGACTTGTTCAGGTCAATCATTCGCTTTTTCAGATCCACACTGAGTTCCTTTGACTTTCCCATTGTAGCTTTTGTAGCTGAGTCTAATCACTGGGTCAAATGAGCCCTATTTAAATGGGCTCATGAGAAGTCAACAGCTGTAGTCAATCAGAATCACTTACAAGAAGTGAAGAGGCCATGACATGAAGCTAATTTGATTGACACAACTCGCTACATCACCAAAATTGACAAATTTTGTTGCTGTATGTATATTTTTGACCCAGCAGATTTGGTGACATTTTCAGCAGACCCATAATAAATTTATGAAAGAACCAAATTTTATGACTGTTTTTTGTGACAAACATGTATGTGTTCCGATCACTCTATCACAGAAAAATAAGAGTTGTAGAACTTATTGAAAACTCAAGACAGCCATAACATTATGTTTTTTTACAAGTGTATGTAAACTTTTGACCACAACTGTATATCATCACTATCATCACACAAAAGCTTATATCTGAATTGCTGCCATATTTTGACTTTTGTTTCCCAATTGTATGATAAACAGACTAATAGAAATGCTTCAAAATGACTTTCAATAACATTTTTTTTACACTCTGTTTTACTTTGCTGTTCCTGTACTCTCCGCTATTTTAGAGATACAAGGTTTTGCAACACAGTTGCATGATACACTTGTTAAAATAAGTAGTCAGATACCTGCCTTGTGAGCGGTGACTGTTTTCATGTTTCTTTCTTCGTATGAATATGATCATGCATATTACTGCCAGTATAAAAACCACAGAGATCAAAACAGCAGGGATGATGTACAACCTGTTATCACCAGTTATTTTATCTATATAAAAGAGGAAAAAAGACTAATTAAGAACATTTTATTTATAAGCACAGAGTAAGTTATAAGTTTTACATTTAAATGCACAAATGCATCAATAGTAAAAAATGAAAAATAACATTAAACTCTTAAATCTACACCAAACTAAATTTAAAACACATTTTTATTGTTGGCAACTCTCATACCAGGTTTCTGAAGACAAAGCTCTGTGAAGTTGACAGTGATGTTCTGCTTGCTGACTGGGTTTGAAGCCTCACAGCTGAAGATGTCTTTATCTATCTGCTGAATTTCCAGAGGGAGGTTCAGTGTGGTTTCAGGACTGGAGATGTTGGAGCTGCTGGTTTGGTTTAATTGAATATTTCCTCTAAACCAGGAGAGATTCAGTCCTCTCACGTTCCTCACTGAACACTGCAGTAAACACAGATCACTCTCTGAAGAATAGGGGTTCAGTGTGATCACCCGAGGAGTTGATACTTTATCTGAAACAAAACAAATGCATTTTAAAAAAGAAACAGGGCTGTACAAGCTGAATATTTAGATTTACTTATTCATTATAAGTAATTAGATATAAGTAATATAAGTAATTAGAAAAGTGTAACATACCATAAACAATCAGCTGGTAAGATTGCTTTGTTTCCACTTCTTTAGTGCTCTCTACAGAATAAACACCAGAATCATCTGATCTCAGATCTGAGAGAGTGAAGAACTCGCTGCTCCAGGAGAGACGATTCTTAAACTTCTCATTAATTTCAGTCTGTTTATTAAACACCACTCCAATGGTTATGTATTTATACTCTATACTACCAGATGTAGGAACTCTAGTAGAGAATGTTACAGATTCTCCCACAGCTCCATTCAGCACCTCCACCTGCCGAGCTGAAGCTCTGGATACTGACACACAGCTGAAGATTCCTGAGGAAAAAAACAGAGTACATCATTTTAATCTCAGTATTGTTTCTGTGTTTGTTTAGTTGCCTGCTTTAAGACACCAAGTTTACTTCAGTAGACTTGTGGTGGCTTATTACTTGTATCCATGTTTTGGGAGCACAAGAACCTCTAGAATGTGTACTCTGAGTCTAACCCCAACCTCTAAATTCCCCAAACAAAGCACAGCAGCAACCCTAAAGCAGATTTATAATACAGAGTACACACATTTTGGACTAGCATGCTTGCCAAAAAAGACGTAGCAAGTTGGACTTGTGTGTATAAACCCCCTAGGATGGGAGGATGTCGTAGGTTCTTTATGAAAATATAATCAGAAAAGCATGTTAGCCAACTGAAACTATCTATTGTACTTCTGCTTGACCGATTTGCACTGTTTTGGTTAAACTCATAGCAGGCCTCCAAGCAAAATTTGCTGTTATTTTTACTTGCATTTGTTTATTTGTCATTTTATTTTCATCCCTCTTTTCTTCAATTCACTCCCAATTATTTTTGCCCATGCCAAACTCCAGTCTTCTTTTTTCTGACCGACAGCCACAAAGCTGCAAAACAAAAACAAATACATAGAAAGTTTGCCATTTTGGTGGCAATGTATTTTTTTTTGTTGCATAGCTAACATGCTTTTTGGAAGGAGTAGGTATAAAGGATGATTTTTGCCAGATGTGATGCTTGTATCACAAAGTGAACGATATCTTGTGAGTGAGCCCTCATAGTGGTTACCTGATGAATGGGACATTCAATTTTCATTCAAAGTTTTGTGGGCATTTAGCATTCTTCAGTCCAAAGTGTCACATGTGTGCAAGGAATACGCTATAGAGGGGAATTCCACATACAGTGGACAGCAGTGCAGTGGGCGGTAATGATAGTGTCCAGCGATGTCTGGCTATAATTGTCCATGCAAACAGACAAGCAAATTCCTTTAATCTATCCATCAATGCAGGAGCCCCACCACATATCAGTTTAATGTGCTTTAACGTCCATGTAACATGTCAAAAGGAATGTAAAATGCCACATATCATGGGACAAGATAGATAATACAGAAGAAATGCTTAGAGAACCGAGATACAGACACTATAACCTTGCCTAGATGTGGGACTATGAGTTGTGCCTTACTTTTGTTCAATTTAGTCTGCCGTTAGTCTGGTTTATTGTGTTAATATTTTGTATGTAAATCTGCATCACCTGTTTTCTATGCTGTAAAAAAGTGTTTTTGTCATGCACGTATTTGTTATGCTTTTCACACTGAATGGTTTCAAATTGTCACACAAAAGCAACACATTTAAAGCATTTAAAACACTAGTCATTAGGATTATTTTATTTTTAACCGAAATCAGTAATATTGGGAAGACTGGGAAGTAGATAAATTGTATCAGCTTTTGCAACCATCACTGCAAAGCTAGATATATTCCTTCTAAAATCAGAGTGTCTGGTAGGTCTTTTCAGAAGATGTTTTATGGCCAAAAAGTTTTTCTGGTTTCAGTGCCGCTAATGGTGCTGAAACAAGAGCTGCTTCAAACATGGAGATATCAGAACAGCAAACTCAGTCTTCATCTGCACATTCACGCTTTAATAAACCAAAGAAACCTACAATTACAACTAAATAAAACTGCTGCACTAAAAGAGAAGAGCACAGAGTTCTTGCTACTAAATCACCACATTCATCTTCTCTGAAAGGAGACCACTCCACAATGCATGTTTTAAAGGTACTCTTCCATACGCTCTGTGCAATTACCAATCTAAATCCCCAAAATGTACCGGCTGTCACTTTCAGTCAAGTTACAACATTTCAGTGGGTTATTTCATGACGTTGAGTCGGCCACTCCGAACCCACACAGCTATCTCACACCATCACTGTGTTTTTCATAGTGTAAAAACTATGCTAGATATATAACAGATTAAACCAGACCCATGTCTTTTAAATCTGATGTGTGAAGAACCCTTAACACATCAGATGAAGGTCCTCAAAAGGTTTTACTAAACTTTAGTCTTTTGTAGAAGTCAGATAATAAATAGGCATATGCTGCACTCCATTTGAACTGGGATGTCAGAATTTCTGAGTTTCAATTAGGACACTTTAGCTGAAACACCTATAAAAGTTGGATTTCCTACTTGGAAAGTCAGGAAAGCTTCACAAACCCCACGTTCAAAATGAGTGTGTGTTGGGGCAGGATTGGGAGGGGGGGAAGAGCAGGAAGACAGTTCAGCATCCTCACAGCCTGATGGATCTTCATATTAGTGTCTCATTAAATTATTTTAAACACACCTCTGTGGACATGGTTTTATTGTCATGCTGTTTGGATGTACAAAATATAGCATAATAGGTTGTTTTAAAAGGAGATCATAAACAATGCTAAACTGAAAGGTTAAAAGTGGAATATATTTTGGTTGGATTCACCTTAAAACACCATAAAAGAATTGTTACATTTGTTATATGTATTGTTATATTCATGTTTATTGTTAAATAAATGTACACTAATCTCACATTCAGGCAGCTGTGACTTTGATCTTTTGGTTCACATGCTGTTATGATTTATTGCTTTAGTTTACCCAGAACTCTTGCAAAATGCCCATGATGCAGTGCTCTCAGTGGTTAACCAGAGAGTAAGGTTCCAAGATGCTCTGCTCTCCCACTGAGTTTCCACATGCATGTATTCATACACATATACTCTACTGCTTTATTTTTATACAGCTGATGTTCTGATCTATATTCAATACAGTGCAGTGCGCAGTGCAACAGATACAGCAAGCGAGCGCTGATGAGTTATTATTGTTTAAAGTCCAGAATTAATATTTAGTACAACAGTAAAGAATCAACAGAGCAATTCTCAGAGCACAACAATTAAAATTACTGCATAGAAATTTAACTGCATGAACTGTAGGATTCATTTTACATTTTTATGTTTAACAATTATAAACTGCTAGTTTTAAAACAGCTATACATGACCTAATAACAACAATGAATTAAATACTTTTCATTACATATAATCAAATGTTTATTAAAATATAAATAAATACCATAGATAATAACTAATTATAAAGAAAATATTATAACTAATTCACCTAATCAGTAACTACTGTAATGCGTCTACAATATGCTATAAAATTATTAGTTATTAATTAATCTTAAATCTTAGATTATTTAATCACTGCTAAAAATCATTAAGTAGCTGCCAGAAATTATTCGGCATCTCCAAAAATGTTCAGAAACAACAATAAATTATCCATTAGCTTTACAAATTATTATATACTAAACTATGCTCTACTTCTGTACCATGCTTCAATAAATTATTAAAATATCAGTAACTGCTATAAACATTTAGTATTGGCTATAAATCATTTAGTAATGGCTGTAAGTTACATTCAAAATACTACTATAATGCATTCCATAAAATACTGAAAATATTCAGTAACTACTAAACTATACTGTAACTCCTGCAACTACCACAAAATGCACAGTAACTCTATAAAATACTAAACACATAAAATATTGTAGTAAGTGCTATAAAATGATATAGAAACTGCTGTAAATTATTGAATAACTAAAAATTTTCTTAGTAATATTTTATATCTATAATAATTTAGAATTAATTCATAACTAAACATGTTTTATTTTGTTTGTGTATTTAACAAAATTACAGGAAATTTCACTCTTTAAAGCAGCAAAAGTGGCAGAAATCCATGCAGCAAACCTCCTTCTAAAAATGTTAATATTCTAATATTATACAGTGAGGATTCCAGAAAAGCCTCTACAGTAATTCGTGGCAGGTTTGAAAGATAAAGTTTGATACTCCATCGTTTATTCTCCAGAGACCAAGACTTTTACGTGTTTATTTTTATTTTCTCCTAGCTATTTGGGATTAGTAGGACCTAACCAGTATAAAATCTAAAAATCTAATCTGTCTTTGTATAGGAAGTTGTTTTTGCAAAAAGCAAAAGCATGTCCTCATATGAGGTCAGTAGTATATTTTAACATTTTTGAATGATCTTGATGACTTGGCTTTTGGGATTGGAAGGACCCAATTAGTCCAAAAACTAAATTTAACTTTTCTACAGTAAATAAACTAGTTTTTTTCCTGGATCGGCTGTAGAAACTTATGATTGGGATTCAAGCCATCTTGTTTTCAATCAGTTGGATTTAATGTTGTTATATGACCTCTAGATTACTATGGGCAGTGTCTCCAAATGAGGCCAAAGGGTCAACTTTTTAAAACATTAAGTATCATGGTGCAGAGAAGCAGAAATGTAACGTCCCCACTGCTATAATTATGTTTTAAACAAATATGCTGAGCTATAAATGCCGTTCTCAATAGAACTGTCAGAGTGTGTTATTGCAGCATCACTGGCATGATTCTTCGTATAAAATAACATTACAGTTATTTTATAAATACGTGTCTATAAAAGTAAACAGATACTGGCTTCTCCTACATGCATCTCATTATCAGGGAGGAGCTTAAATAAACAGGACCATCTGTCTGCTGGACTTCCCGGGGTTTTCCAGATGAAGGCCAGATTTACAGTAAATCATCATGAGGTCATTAGATTACAGACAGCGACGGAGCAAACGCCACGGACTAGAGAGTTACACAGAGAACGACTGAGAAACCCAGTTAACTACACGCGTTTCACACATAAACACACGCATACATTAAATTAAACTATACTTCAGCCTTACTAGCAGTCTGTTTTAACCCACGGAGAGACACACAATATGAATTTATCAGAGTTAAATCAAATTAAAATTAAGTAAAATTTATTTATTTATTTAATTTAATTTAAGCTGTATTATTAAAACCTTGAGGGACTCGTCAACATTACAAATAATGTAAATCAGTGATAAAGCTCTCACATTTGGACATAACAAAATCACCATAGGTTGATTGAATTTAATGAGTTTGATTGAAGCATGTTGTTAAAACAGACCTAAAAAAGCTGAAAAGGCAATTACACATTTTTATATATTTTAATAATGATCTACTTTAATGCTTATATACTTTATATAGAAGTGTGGTTTCCAGTGTAAAGTAAAGGCTTTAAAAGCAAAAGCCTTAATGGCTACAGTATTATAAATCATAATGACTAGACGTATAGCTGTCTTAAATTTAAAACTTAAAACTTTTCATTAAAAACTGCTAAGTATTATTTAGCAGGTTTATTGTGGAAAAGTCATCCATAATAATGCATTAATTCGTTTTTGGTTTTGCAGGTTTAATGTATTAATGAATATAAAAGTATTTGTATTTTTATTAAACATCTTATTATAGAATGATATAGCTATTGATATCTAAATATTACATATAACATTTTTTTTTTATATATAAGGAGTTTTCATAATGAGTCTGAGATGATAAATGTCTTTCTCATATTAGACCCTGAAATTAGATTGAAAAAATTACACTCATTTCTGCTGACAACTGAAATAAGGACCTTAGGAGTGTGCGGCTATAACATACCCACTACATCATGATATATAATGCTGTATTAGATATAGAAATAGAAATAGATTTTAGATTAAATTGTGTTGGATGCAGTGTAGATGATGATTTTACATTTTCAAAAAAAAAAAAAAAAAAAATATATATATATATATATATATATATATATATATATATATATATATATATATATATATTTTAATTATTTTTATATATAAATACATGTTTTTATGGTTTGCATGTGCTTTCTACCACTACATTGGTTATAAAGGGTTTCAGGATACGATTGTAAGGTTAAAAAGCGTTTTTTTAGGAAACTCAGGTTAAATCTAGGTATGATAATATAGATCGCTCTGCCCTCAGTGCTCTGTGTGGAACAGTAGAATTGTTCTAATAGTAAATGTGAATAGTAATTTTCCATCCAATACTTCTGCAATGAATTGGGGATTAGGAAATCACAATTCTTTAAAAAATAATGGAAAACAAAGTAACCTAAAGTCTGAATATGTTGAGAACAGATTATTGCGGCAGGCACTGGAACAAATTATCTCCCAACACGCCTGAAGTGTCTGCCTGAGATCTACGACTATTCTATAGTGCTGTAAATAATTCAGCTACTGCTATAAATAATTCAGAAAATTGAACACAAGGTGAAGAATAGCTCACACACAGACACACGCTGTCCTTTAGGGTAAACTGAGGTAAGATCTTTTGCTCTGTTTTTAGCTGTGTTGATTAAATAAACATAATCACTGTTTATAGCTACTGCTTATACAGGGGGGTAGATAGGGGCAGGTTACGATAAGAAGCTGCTATTTCATTAAACTCTGAACAGGTTTGCCTGTTCGTGCCTTTATATTGACAAAACATGCAGGATAGGGGCATCAGGGGCAAGGCATATGACTGTGATCTGTATGGGAGGTTGTTGAAGGACGTTGTTGAAAAAGAGAAAACTATTTTCTCCCAGTATCTGACTGTCCATGTGGCCCAATAAATGCTAAATTGGCTACATTGGCTATAAGTGTTGCCATCTGAGTCTGGCAGAAACATTGTTAAAAAATTCTCTTGCTGTGTGTGAGTGAGCATTGTCCTGCTGAAAAACGCTAGTGCCCTGAGACTAGATGTCTACTAGATGTCTAGTAGTCAACAATCTCTCACCAAGAGGTACGCTACCCAAAAGTAATCTATAAGAGCCTTTTTAGGGAAAAAGAGGATGCACCGCCTCTGTTAACATAGTGTCTGAGTTTAGGAATATACCTACTCTAATAGGAATGGTGGTCTGGAAATGAAGTCTGCTCAGTTTGTTTAATTTCTGCCATGTTTCTATCATGACAGTGAGAAACACAGGTGCGCCACTGACTCAATAAAACCCTGACAATCTTAGCCAGGAGTGCCGTGTGCATTGCACACACTCAGTATATGTACACACCACTCGTTACACACAAATCCAAGCTTTAACATCAACAATAAACAGAATAAAGAATAAAACAGCATTACTGTTCCCTTAAATCAACTGCTGGTGTACTTTTACAGCGTGATGCACAGGTCAGTATCCTCTGCTAAGATGTTTTAAAAGCATTGCGCTGTTAAGATACAAACGTGCCAAAGTCAGAGCTCACCTGCCTCTTAAAGGGAATGACGACTGGCACAGCCATGATTAATTAGGAGAATTAGTTCATGTCTTTTGTGTGTTTTAAGCCACACAAGTTGTATTTTTTTTGTGCCCTCACGATACCAAAGACTCACCAACACGCCCTAAATCCAGCTGTGCAATGTGCAATTGACAGGTGCGCTAAAATAGATCGCTAAAATAGATCCCTTAGTGTCTAATCATGATTCATTTAAAATAAACTAATCCATAAAAAAATTATTATTAAATTATCCTAGGGTTCTAAACAATATCAAGCTTTGTGTATCCCTTAATCCTAGTCTCTATAAACTAGCTCTGGATAGTTTGTATAGCCAAGCACTGTTGTAAATCACTCTGGATAAGGGTTTCTGCTACATTCCTTACATTTTACTTTTATCAGTCCTGCAAATAATTGCCAGGCTCTGCTGCTTTTGGACCTCAGTGCTGCCTTTGACACGGTCGACCACAGTATTCTAATATACAGACTGGAAAACTGGGTAGGACCTTCAGGAACAGTCCGAAATTGTTTTAAATCGTATTTTGGGACCGTAGGCAGGAAATATTTTGTTGCAATAGGGCAGCTGTAATTTAGAGAGCGAATCTCTTTGATATGTGGGGTTCCACAAGGGTCAGTCATTGCACCCATTTTCTTTCATGTCTGTATACTCCTACCGGACAAATCCTGCTGGAAAATGAAATCACTTATCATAGCTATGCAGACAGTACTCAGACTTACATCGCCTGTTCCCCTGTATTGAGCTCAGTGATACCTGAATGCATCTTAACTTTCACCAGCTAAACAGAGAAAAAACAGAAGTGAATATATTTGACTCCAGTAAAGAAAAAAAACAGAAGGTCAGTTCTTATCTATAATCTCGTCTATCTGTTAATCACAAGTGAAGAATCTTGCTGTCTTAATTGACTCAGAGCTCAGTTTTAAGAGCCAGATCAAATCTATTACAAAGTCAGCTTTCAATCACCTGAAAAACATAGTAAAATTTCAGAGATTTTATGAGGGCAGACAACAAAGGCATAGGAACGGGTTTGACACTGGAGGGGCACATTTGCTAAAATTAATTAAAGCCCACCCTATAGTGACTTAGAACAACATTTGCAGCATTTACATTTAGTTACAAATAAATAAAAGAAATGTTTTTTTCTGTACTTCTGATAATTATTAGTTAAATCCAACTAAACGTAACTTATTTCACATTACATTTACTGTTGTTAGAAAAAATCTGAATTATATGACAAATACAAATATGACAAAAACTGATCAGTTATCACCTTATACTTAAAATAATATAACAACAGATTATTATTATTATTATTATTATTATTATTATTATTATTATTATCTGTTGTATGTTTATATTTTCTCCACTCTTTAAAAAAGAGTCCTGCATTTTAAACTTTTCTACTGAAAGCACCTTTTTACGATGGTGTCCTTTTATTAAATATATATAATGTAACTTTTAAGTTTTAATAGAGGTTTTTAGCAGCAGTTAATGTTAAATAAGTAAATGTTACATAACTTAAACCCTCCCAATCTGTTAGCAGAACAAGACATGACTCAAAAACTCATTTTTATTGCAGTATATTGTTACCTTTGCGATTCATTGCTCTGGTAATTGCTCTGGTAATTGTTCTTTGCTAATTACTTTGAATTGCCTGTGTGTTTTAAGTGTGCTTTAGAAATAAACTTGCTCTGCACACTGATATAATGGCGATGCAAGCCTCTCGCTATGACGTGAATAAACCTCCCAGCTCTCCCCTCAGTCTATCTCAGTTTAACACTGGCGCCTGAGTTTAAACATGCTGACCACATTTCTACAGGATATCCTGTTCACGAGCACCACTTCTATAGCTGATCTGCTATTTAGATTAACAAATAAAAATAATGAAACACAGCCTGCGACCGCCACAAGCAACCGACTGAGCCTCTGGACTGACTTAAAATAGGTTTTAGTTTCTGTAGAGCTTACGTAAAGACAGCAGGTTAAATGCATTTGAATAGAACTTTCAACAACCTGACGCCACACAGCAGCTTTACAGAAATCCATAAACTAGACACAACACAGTGCCCAATGAAAAGGAACCCAGCTAGGAACCAGGATTTAGAGATGGGAAAACCATTACCACACATTTAACAGTAATAGTAATTCGTGATATCTAAGAAGTTTAATGTGAGCATTTGCTGCAACGGATGCTAACGAGATTAAAAAATGAATTTAAACTAGTAGTTACTTCTCAACAAGACTTAAGACTCTGCCCTGTAAAGCAAACTGATCCCATCACCAAACTGGTTTCTGCGTGATGCTGTGTGCAGGCATAGTTTGCAATTCAAATATTGATACAGAGGGAAAAAAAATACAACAGTGTGAAAACCTTCCTCATCCACCATGAAACAGAGGAGACATTTTGCTTTAATGATTGTGTTGCGTTTATTTTGGTTTTTTTTTTGTTTTGAGCTGATTATAAATCAACAATATTGCATATATTATCAGCTAATGTTAGATGTTAGATGTTAGGTGATAGATCTTTAATTATCTTAATTTTGCGTAGATTTTAAAAGTATCAAACTTCTATTTGCTGTGTTTGGCCTTAGTTTACAACAACTGCTAGTTTTAGAGTTAGTTTTGGATTATTCTGACTAGAACAGACACTTGAATTAAACATTTTTCTTTTTTTATTACAGAACCTTTGTGTCAAAGTTTAGCCAATAAAATAAGCCCAAAATACCTATTTGTGTCAGGTGGTTGGTTGCTAGGCGTTTATGAAGTAGTTGCTGTGGTACTGCATGTGTTTGGTTAAGTGTTAATAGTATATTTGTATAGATATATATACAGTATGATCAAACGCCAGGTTCACGCTTAGAAGCGTGGATTCACCTTTATTTACACCACAAACTTGTTGTGCACACATTTATATGAGGGCGTGGGGGAGGAACGGTGTCCATGTGATTTGTGCTTATATACCTGAATACACATAATTTGTTATAATGAATTATTGTATTATATTTGATTATATTTTATACACTTACACTAATGTTATGTATCCATTACTAATAGTCGACTATTTTTTTTTTTATTAAGTATTTAATAGCAAGCCTTTAGCGGGTATCACGACTTGAGTGTTTCCACTGAATGAGTCTTTTTTCTTGTTTTTGAGTTTTTCTTTACCCGTTCTTACTTATAAAAATGCTCTGAGAGATTCTTGAGCTACTGGGCATGCGGTCCCTTTTGAAGTTTTATCCACAGGTTTTTAATGTTGTTTAAATCATGGGTCTGTAAAGGTCTCATTATAGCCAAACAGTGCGTTTCACTTTTAAACGATGTTGGGTTACTTAATGTAACTTGTGACTTATTATTTCTAAATTCTTCTTATTTAGTATTTCAAGTTCCAGCATTGTTCTAGCTTGTGTACAGACTGATCTCACACATAAACATCTCACAAATTACTACAGAGCATTTTATCCCCGGGTCCAAATCACGCACTGACAGTGTAGCTCAAGGAATACCCCAGGGTTCAGTCCTCGGCCCCCTACTCTTTTTTTCATATTGTGTATCGCTTCCCTTGTAGAATTTACTTGTAATCATGGTGTAATTTTCACCGTTATGCTGATGACACTCTGATCCATATCAGTATCAGTATATCAGATTTCCCTGTAGCTTTCTGTCATTCGCTGCGGTCAGGTTTCTGAGAAATCAAGCACTGGTTCCATGGGAACTGCCTCAAACTGAATGCAGGAAAGGCGGATGTTTGATGAAGAAGTTTTATAGCTCTGCTAGTAAATTCCCCTTAATTTATAATTTACATTTTGCCAACATACCTATCAAATCAGCTTGGTTTATTAAAACTTTAATAGTTCTGTTTGATTCAAGCCTTAATTTTGAGTCCCGTGTTAAATCCCTCATTAAAACTGCATTATATCCGTCAAAATGTTTATTCATGCTTTTATCTTTTACTGTACTGATTACTGCAATTCTCTTCTTTGCAGTCCTCCAGCTACATTGCTCAGCTGTCTTGAGTATACAGATACATCAAATATTTGGCAATTAAAAGTAAATAAAGTGCTTTGTTGGTACGTCTGCTGGGATGTTCAGAAGGTTCAGTGTATATTCAATAAAAATAAAAAATAAAGGGTAAATGGACTGTTTATGAGTAAATCTACAAAAAACATGCAAATGCATGTTTCCTTTTTCATAAAACGTATTGATAGTAATCTTGCTCAACATATAAAGGAAATTAAATTTTGTCTGAATCTCACTAGTGTTGCCACATTAGGGTGAGATTCAGTAGGTTTACAAAACTTTAGTCCGGGATTTTTACAGTCAATTTTATTCAGATACACATACAATATATGCACATATAACAGACCCAATCCCAGGCTGATCTGCTGTGAGAGAGAGTAAACCTTTCATGTGGTGTAAGAAGTGGGATGGCTCTCTGAGATCCAGGTAAACTGTTTTATACTATGTGACGTGCTTATTTATTGTATTTCTCGAGTATCAGTGCTATGTAAAAAGTGCTGTGCATTAAAGGGGAGTAACTGGAGGCGGCATCATAGGCTGGGTGTGGTTCAGAAGTAGCCTGTATTTTCGTGTATTTGGTGTTTTGCCGTAAACAGTTCTGGTAGTGTATAATCATGTATAATCCGACTCGAATTCTGTCAGTAATGACTGTCAACCATTCTTTTAAATATGCAGAATTTAGTTGCATTTTCTTCCCTTTTAATGATTTTTTTACTATATATTTTAATGTTGTTTTTTTTGCTTTGTTGCTCTTCCTTAAATCAAAATTAAATCTCTTTTTTTGTTTTTGTATGTTATCTCTGTTTATGTAAGGCACTATGAATTTGCCACTGTCTATGACAAGTTATATACAAATAAACTTGCCTTATCCTGTTCAGTCTTTAATGGCTTTATGAGTGTTTTGGCTCTCAGTGTGCCAAACTGAAACGTCGTATATATGAATGGCCAAGTGCCAAGACCTTCCTATTCATGGAAACTTGACTCATCCATGCAGTAGAAAGGTAGTCTGGAAGATGTTGGAATGAGCAGAGATGCTGATATCATTATCTTTTCTGATTACATGGGGTTCTGCCTTCAATCCATTCTTTCTTCTCTTATCTTTGTTTTTACGTTTATAACTCGATCACAAAGCAGCTTAAAGAAACCTAAACAAGATCACTCATTCAGACATTCTGAATTATTTTGTTACACACATAGATGACAACTTGAAAACTCACCCAGTAAAACAGAGAACAATAGAGTCCATCTCTTCTTCATTTTAAATCAGTCGTTGCCATAAAGTCCCAGCTTTTCCCCAGGCTTAGTCCATCATAAGGGTCATTATAAGCTAATATAAGCTGAAAATAAATATTTTTAGATATTAGAAATGATAAAACAGAGCATGACTCATTGTCTGCAAGTCTGAACAAGCAAAGCTTTTCAGGAAGCACAGAAAGGGTGGAGGGTGGAGCCTAAAGCCTTATGAAGAGTAAGAGGGGGAGGGGTTATTGAATAACACATTTACAGGATTTCCACCACAAACAATTTTATGACAACATATATGTATGTATATGTATTACTGGAGTGACTGTTAAATTGTAAATTCTTTTTCTTGAATATTCATCTGTAGAAATAGAAGAAGGTGGAAAGCAAATCTGGAGTTTTAGTAACATACAGCTCTTGTTGTTGTATAACAATTAAAAGTCCATATAGGCTGGACAATATATTGAAAATATAATTTTTTAACTGGTGTAGTGAACAAGAAATCCAGGCTGCTATGAACGGTATGGGTGTGACAGGCTGTTCTTTATATGTGGCTATAGGGTATTATATAACACATTCTTATTCTTAGGAGGATGGGCCAAAGACTGAGATGGGCTGATCCCTCAGTGTTGCTGTTTTTTGATAGGTAGTAAATGAGAAAGAGAGAGAGAGAGAGAGAGAGAAAGGGAGGATAAGAACATCTGCTAAACTAAATTAAACAACCATCTGGTACAACTCTCCAGCAGATTTCCAAGTTAAGATCAGATTAATCAGATTAGATGTATAGTATCCTCCCCAGAACTATAGCAAACATTTACATTGAGAATCTAAACTGAGAAATTGTTAAAGGATGGATTCTATTTTCTGTAGTAACTCATTATATGATCAGGATGCTTCAGCAAATATTAAGAAAATACAGTATGCTGCAACTATGGAAATGGACAAGCTGGCTTTTTTTTGCTGAACAGGTAATCACTGAGCATCAGTAAGGTTGCTAACTACAGCTGGTTCAATTATTACCACCACTAACTTCATAGAAAGGGGGATTTGAAACATTGAACAAGTGTATATTCACTGATCAGCTACAGAGTAAGACTCATTGTTGCTGGCCACTGTGTGTCAATCTGGCAACCCGTGTAAGCCTTGCGTCTGGGGAGGATTTGCTGCTGTAGTAACTGTATCCGGTGTTTGGAAATTTGACTCTTGCAGCCATTTCACACACTCACTCGTATTTATTACTAATTCTTTCTTTACAGGCACTTTTTAAGTACAGGAAATGGGATGGATATGGGATTATTATCCTTCGCGTATTCTTCAAAAGTCTTTGTTCGAGCTGTTTTTCTGTGTCTGTGCTAACACTAAGCCGGTAAATGAGAGAGAGAGCATCTGCTCTTAAGGAATAAAACTGTGACTTACCAGATGAAGCCCATAGTAGATTTTCAGTAAATTCCCTAGAACTGTAAGAGATTTAAACTGAGAAGCTGCACAGACCAACAAATCATCCCACTGGGACCTCACTAATCTCCGCCACTCCCACACTCCAAACCATGGACTTCGTCTCCAGGATACCTAACCCTAACAATACAGACAGTTATTATAGACACTTGTTCACAAAACCAACACACAAAGAACAGCAGCTGCATAAAATAAATAGAATAAATAGAATTTTTATTTGTCTAAATGTAATGATAATATATAAAACTGATTACAATATTACAGTGAAAGGATAAGTTCATTGGATACAAATGTACTAAAAAAGAAGGCTCTGGTACATTGCTGGGCCCCCTCTAGTGGTACATTGGTTGATGAATGGCCAAGATGGTGGACAATTTGTCAATACAACCCTACTGTATCTCTGAGTCTGAGTCTGCATCTCTCTTTGAAAAGACTTTGAGAGGGAAACACTGGGCTCAGATATACAGGAAATGGTCAAAATGTTTTTTTTTTAAGTGAGAACAAAGGCAAATCCAGCAGTCAGTGATCTCACACCAAGAGGTAAACTACCCATAAGTAAGCCTTTAAGACCTTTTTATAGGGCAGTGGAGGTAACTTTTTTGTGTCAAGACCCAGTGTACAATCAAACCACACCTGTAACCATTTACATATCTACCTATAAGACATAAGTGCATGCTGAGATTTGCAGCCATTTGGAATGTGCTACTTATAATGCTAGTAACACACAAACTTTAATTTATCATAAATATCAATATATTTAAAGCTAGCCAGACACCATCTCTTTCAGTCGAGGTGGTGTAATGATGGAGAAACCTGGACTGCTATGGACTAGAACCGTATCGTCTTTTTGTTATGGAGCATCACAATCCGTTGACTGCTGATGTGATGATCTGGGGAGCATCATATACAACAGTCGGTCACCCCTAGCAGTGAAATAAAGGACAATAACAGCTCATAGATACGAGCACAACGTCCTACAGCCACATGCGTAGTTACCTGAATTTCTTTTTTTAGCAGGACAATGCTTACCCACCCACACTGTACGGCTTTTCCAAGAACAGATCCTTGGCTGTGTGAGAAAAAGGGAGAGAGAGAAAGAGAGAGGTATTCCCATAAACTCATTCTCATTCTCACAGTCTCATTTTGAAGAGGATTACTCAAATATCAACCCTGGAGCATCATTTAACAAGCCCAGAGTGAACAGATCTGGGTGTGTATCTGACTTCTAAAAAAATACAATTGTTAAGAAGGGCTGAAGCCTGAACTGGAAGCTGGTTCTACAGGTTTTTTTTTTTCATTCAAAAGAGACAGAAAGTGAATAAATAAAGAAATCAATCACATGGTCGTTGACTCGATTGCTCTCTACCTTTAGTTATGCTGTTATATTGTTATAGTCAGATCTTCTGGGGTCATTAGACACACTCTGATAATATTAAATATTTGTTAAATGTTTGTTATTTATACATATGTCCAGTCCAAATTAATTCAATCTCTTCTTGTGAGTTAATGACTGTCCTTCCTGACAATGATGGAAGTTTTTGGAAATTACCCACCACAGATCAGCTGCCCAACATTCAGACATTCAGACTAAATTGCTCAGCCTCCACTACGAACTATACTGACATTTATATGACTTTTTATCATTCATTTACGAGTACAATGAGTTGCAACATCAGTTGCAAAAAGGGTTATATGTGTAAGGGTTGGCACCCGGTCAATGCCCCCTCCGGCCACCAGAGGGGGGCCTCGAGTATCACCGGCACCTAATCAAGCTCAACACAATGCACCTGTGTAAGAGCTATTTAAGCTCTGGGATTCAGTCACACAGTGCTGGATCTTTGAATCTTTTAGCCTGGTTCCTGAGCTGTTTTCCTACCTTTCCTGTCTGTTAGAGAATTAGAGTGGCCAACCCCTGTAGTTCTATTTCTCTAGGTCATTATTTGAGCTTCCTCTTTCCCTTTTCTCTGTCTGATAGCTTGAGTGGCTTTCCCTCTCTCTCTTTCTCACTACTCTTGAGAGCTTCCTCTCTCTCACCCCTAAGTTTTTAAAAGCACCTATAAACTTCGTAGTTTAGTTTGAGAAGGTTTCATTTATGTCTACCCCAGTTTATAAGGGGCAGCCAGTCCTCCGCTTGGCGTTCTTTTGTTTATTATCCAACATGCTTTCCCCGCGCTCAGCGTAGTGTTTTGTGTGTCCACCCATTTTGAAAATCAACTCCTCTTGAGTTGCTTTTCTCAGCCACATCCTTACCTGTGTTCAATTGTGTTTTATTCTTGAGTTTCCCTGCTTTGAGGTCTATTGTCCTGCACTTAGGTCTGTTTACTATCTGGTTCAAAGGGTTCACTTACTTGAGTGAGCCCAACCATTACGATATGAATAAATTAGATTTGATAATTTGATGAGAAGAATGATAGTAGTGTCCTGATTGCAGTGTTGTGATTCTTCCTGCACTCTACATCAGTAGTTTGGTGCCTATCAGTCGCCGCTTCTTCTCATTTATCAGAGCAGTCATCACTGAATCGACAGAACATAAAAACGATGCACGCTTCCATTACCAAGCTTAAAAGCCTTTAAATCCTGTAAGTGTCTGATCTCCTGGCAACCTGAGTGATGATCGAGTGGCTTTCTGATGACTGAGTTTGTTTGAAGAGTCCGCTGAACTCATTGGGAGTATTTCCAACTGCTTGTCATTATCAGGGAAGTGTTGCTAAGGTGTTGCTATAAGGTTGCCATGGTGCACCATGTGTTTTCTAAATGGTTCAAGATGCATTTAAAAATGTTGTTACGTGTTGTTAAAAATAAATTGGAGTGAATTGGAGGAATGAAACATGAAGCTATCTGCTACTTCTAGCCATGCTTAATTTTCTCCAACTTGTGCAAAGATGCCTAGATATCATAGATATAACACAGAAAAAGGATTATTAGTGTCTATAAGCCTTTCTGTGATGTTCAGAACCACGCTGCTGGTGATATGAATGAAGTACAGTAGGAATCAAACCTTAAGAGTAGAGAGTAGAGGGTGGGAACCTCAGACCCCTTTGTCTGTGATTGGTCTGAAGATTTTGTTAAGCCAATAGTGCAGGCACAATTTACTCAGAAGACTGCTTATTGGCTCCACCTGCTGCTGGTGAATAGAAGTTGCATTTGAGCCAACTTTCAAGAAAACACAGGAAACATTTGATGGATGCACTGGGCACTAATCATGTAAATGCAACCATGTAGTTAATGAAAATCATCATTTTCCTGGAGTTTCTACAGTTTCTACTAGCATTCTATTAAATGTTTGATTGTATTCAGCTGTGTTAGAGAGGTCAAAATGTTGGACGATAACCACCCTCAACACCTCAGCATTCACCTAACTCCCCGATTTATCCCAATAGATCTCCAAGTGTTATTTATTGTGCATCTCCAAGTGTTAATTTTTTGAGCATCTCCAAGTGTTCTTTAATTATTGAACATTGAATAATTATAAGACTGAAAAAATAAAGTCAGTACTAAATATATCAGCGGTTTTTTTTTTTGTTTTTACTATAAAAAACACGCCCACCTTGTGTTAAACCGCGCCCACTTTTCTCAGTTTACCTAGCGACACATTCGCAATACATAGTTAATAAAAAAATATATATAGCTCAGTTTGTGTTTAGCTTTTTTAAAATAGAGAAGCTGCGTGTATATAAGAGCGCGCGCTGTTTATTAAAGGTAACTAATGTGCGCGTGTTTCCGCGCGGCTGTGGTCTGAATGAATGATCACGGCTCTGTGTCGAAAGTGCCGCTGTGATTTTATGATCTGCTGAGAGCAGCGAACCCGCGCTTGTTTTGCAGCCGGTGCGCGCGGGACGCGGCGGTGCAGAATATCTGTTTATAGACAGTGATATCCGCGTGGTTCAGGATGTCCCTGAGGAGGGATCGAGATGAGGAGGTGCTGGGCTGGAGTGATGAAGAGGATGAGGGCTCTGAGTTTGAGAGTGGGCTCTCTGGTGATGAAGAGCTGTTTTTTAATGGGATGGACCCTGCTCAGGACGACCCCCGGCGCGCGTGAGTCTGTTTGGTCCTGTTTTAGATACGTTTTTGCTAAATAAATATGTATAAATTGTAAACAGAACTTTGCTGTATATAACGTTAAGTACTTTCTTGGTCTTAAAGGTAACGTACACCTTTCATAATTGTACCCTGAAAAGTGTGGTAGGTAGGTTGGTAGGTAAGTAGGAAGGAAATGTAGCAGCCAGTAGCAGTTACACAACACAGTAGAAACAAACAACAACAATAGGGGCAGTACAATAAGAGAACACAGTAAGAAATATAAGATTTTAAACTGAGATTTGGGGAAAAAAAAAAATATATATATATATATATATATATAAATATATAAATACAAAAACTATGCAAAGTGTGGAAGTAATCAGCCGTAGATATGAGGTAGTGCAGTAATACAGAGTACATTAAGTATAAGAGATAGCCAGTATCAGCAGATACGACAAACCCCAAACATAAACCATTGCAAGTTTTGTATTTAAGTTAAGTGAGTAGTAGGGGTGGGCGATATGGCTCTAAAATAATATCACGATATTTCACGGTATTTTTGCGATACCGATATACTTGCCGATATAGGAAAACAGAAAAATAATAATTAATTTCAGGAATATAGTATAAGAGTATAACAGCATAATCATAACTTGGCAAAATAAAGAATATAGCACAAAATAATATAATGCAGCAAAAAATATTGCAGAATATTTAGTGCATGCATATAAACTGCAAACTAAAACAATTATACAATAAATACACCTAAAGCTTCACAGTAAATAATAGACTACTTTTAAGACAGAACAGCCCTATTATCACGATATGGATTGTTAATATCAAGATATTACTGTGTCACGATATATTGTACACGATATAATATTGCCCACCCCTGGTGAGTAGTGTAGCGTCCAGGAGTGTGAATATACAGGATGTACAGTAAGTAAAGTGTCAATAGTGTCCAAGGGTGCAGATCAAATGTACATGTTACAGAGTGTGATTATAGTACAGATAAAAATTAGGCTGTGATTAAAAAAAGCATATGAGACTCGTTCCTCATCTGCTGTATCATCGTATGCAATAATAAAATGACAAAATAAAAAATAAAAATGTTCATTTTGTTGCAGTAGTGTATTCTTGAAATGTGTTTTGTCATATCGCCAAGAGTATCGTTATCGCAAAAAATACTATGAACTATCGTGATACTATTTTAGAGCCATATCGCCCACCCCTACTATCAAATGTAAATTAGTCAATTTAATTTATTATAGTATCTAATAAATCTTAATAGGCTGATCTAAAACCTATTTAAACTTATCAACACTGTGTGGACAAAAGTACTGGGGGGCACCTTCTCATATTTTAATTGGTGTTTTAAAAACAAGAATTGAACTTACTTTTGTTGGAGTACCCTTAGTGCATTTCAAACAACATCCTTACTAAAACTAGGATTTGTCCATGTATAGGACAGACTTTGTGATTTTCACTTAAAGTATAAGTAATATCCCTAATAATAAGTAATATTAATCGCTTCTGTGAATTCTTTCTTATACACAGGCTTTCAGATGAGACCAAGGTTCCTAATGGCTCATCAGCTGAAGGAGCCACCAGTGGGTGTGATAAGTAAGTGTAATTTTTGCTCTGTTTCACTTGAACTCAGATGTCAGAAGTTTCTAGTTTTAAGTAGACGCTGTACTTTAGTAGAGTGGCTTTACTGCTCTTTACAGTCTGACTGGTAAAATTCATATATAAAACACACTGGATTATTATAAGGCATACTGTTGATTTTTGGGAAAATTTAAGTATTTTAACTGCACCTTATAGTGCGAGAAATACGGTACTCTGCTTAAGTATGATGTGTGTCAACATCCAACTTCAGAGGTGTTATTCTGACTTCCTAGAGAAGTTCTAAAAAGAGTATAGTTGGAGGAAGTATACTTGCACATTTTGCACACTTACATCTTACACATTTTCTTTCTGTTATTTTTCTGTCGTCTTCAGAGAAACTCAACCTGCTAAGAGATGGAACAATGCAGATGAGGAGGACATTGAGCCCTTCCACCACAAATTCATTCCAGCCCGGAAACCTGGTTCTATCCTTGACCACACTAAAGATTACAGACCAGTGGATCTTTTCCAGGAGTTTTTCACCACGGAGGCCGTTTCCAGCCTCTGCAGTAACACCAACAAGTTTGCAGACATAAAGAAAGACATGGGGGAAAAGTGTAAATGGGAACCTCTGGAACCTGAGGAGTTTATGAAATTCTGTGGGATTCTTGTGTTTATGGGCATCATTCATCGCCCCACGATCGCAGATTACTGGCATCCTGACAGCATGTGGCAAACTCCTTATGTAAGGAAAATCATGCGCAGAGACAGGTTTCAGGCCATAAGTTTGAGTTTGCACATCAGTGACCCAGAATCAGACCGCACAAACTGTGCAAAGAAAGGAAAACCCAACTACGACAAGCTGGCGAAGATCAGGCCTTTAATGGAGAGCTTAAAAACGGCCTGTAAGGCATCGTATCATCCTAGGAGGAACTTGTCAATCGATGAAAGAATGGTACCAACTCTGGCTAAGAACGGGGCAACAGTTCGATTAAAGTCCTGCCGCCACACATGGGGATACAAACTGTTTGTCCTGAAAGACATTGCAAATGGATATACGTGTGATTTCACAGTTTTCGCTGATAGCGACCCAAAGAAAACCCCCAATGGACTCAGTTACGACTCTGTGATGTCTCTTGTGGATCCTCATTTTCTCGGTACTGGCTATATTCTGTACTGTGACAGCTTCTTCACCAGTCCAGCTCTGTTCATGGACCTGCACAAGATGAAGGTGCAGGCATGCGGCATGGCGAAAAAAAACAGAGCAGGGTTTCCCAAAGTCAAGAAAAACTCCCTCACGAAGACGTCAGCGCGAGGCACCATTAAATGGATCAGACAGGGACCCCTTTTGTTTGTAAAGTGGGCCGACTTCAAAGAAGTCATCGCCTGCTCCACTGTCCACAAGGCCTACGCTGGAGATGTCGTGACAAGAAGGCAGAGGCATTTGGACGGAACCTGTGAGGTCAGAGAATTTCAAGTGCCAGCGCCAATCAATGCCTACAATCGGATGATGAGTGGAGTTGATTTGGTTGACCCAAACCTTCAAAGGTATATCAACGGCAAAAGGTTTTACAGGTGGTACAAGATATTCTTTTTCCATTTTCTGGACATAGCTCTGGTCAACGCCTACCTGCTTCACAAAGAGCACAGCCAAGTGAAAGCAGCAAAACCGCTCTCATATCTTGACTTCCGGAAGAAGTTATGTGAACAACTCTGTAATTTTGAGACAAACCCTGAGCCACCCGAAGTTCCAATGAATCACTACCTTGAACGCATGCAAGGAGGGCGGAGAAAGTGCCGACAGTGCCTAGGAGATGGCAAGAGGAGTGACACTATCTGGCACTGTCCACAGTGTGATGTTCCACTGTGTGGTTCAGCTGCGAGAAACTGCCTTATGAGATATCATCTCTCCAGGAACCTAAAGGTGGGGTTGAACAAGGTGGAGAGTACTGAGAACGACATGGTGAAGACAGGGGTGAAGAGGATGATGCATACAGTGGTGGACAAGAACGTGCAAACAGTACCCAACAAGAAGGTCAACAGAGAGTCAGACAAGACGATACAGGTGTGCGAGAAGGAGAAAGAGAAGGAAAAAGTGATGGTGGACAGGAAGGCGAAGAAAACAGTGAAGAGTAAGATGAAAAAAAGATCAAAAGTGCAAGTGAAAAAAAAGTCGACCAATAAATCAAAGAAAACTGGTCAAAAGGACAAAAGAGAGACCAGAAAAAATGTGGAACCCAAGCTTGAACCATTGTTTGAACCCAAGATTGAAACCATGGATGAATCTAGGTTTGAAACCATGGTTGTACCCAGGTTTGAAACCATGGTTGTACCCAGGTTTGAAACCATGGTTGAACCCAAGTTTGAAACAATGGTTGAACCCAAGTTGGAACCAATGGATGAACCTAAGATTGAATCGGTGCTCTGGGAAAGATATGAAGGTCCAGAGGTGCACTACAGTGAAGTGACTGTTGTAATTGAATGAAATGCTGCGTTTGGAGATGCTTCTTAGCACTATGAACAGCAAAAAAAACGACTACAAGCTTACAGAGTTTTGCACATGAGCAAAAAAGCTGTGTACAATACTCGTACAATACGCAGATACAGTATTATAAACTATAGCAGCAGAACTGGTTTCAGTCAGCATGTAGGCCTTCAGTGGGTAAAGAGATTGGTGGGAACATTTCTCTTTTAAAGGCATATGGTCATCTGTTTTTATTCATTTGTTTGGTCGGTTAAGTTTTATTACGCTGTTTAAGACTTACCACATACTAATGGTTTTAATTCAGACATTATATGTTAATCAATCCATACTTCTTAAATGATTTCCTAATCTATAGTCAGCAGCTATTGGTCCCTTAGAGTTTATCAGAGTTGTACACTAATTTACATTGTAGGCTATAGCATATATATATATATATATATATATATATATATATATATATATATATATATATATGGAAACACTGGTGAAGAAGTCTCACTGTTACCTGGACCACATTTACACCTGGTCACTTTATGCATCTGGAGTATCAGCATTATATTTGAATGGGGAAAGGCTACGTAAAAAGGCGAGTGTAGACGCTCCAATGATGCAATCAAAACAGATTTAAATCTGATCACTCAAACCACTTCAAGAGGTGGTCTGAGAAGCAGTTAAAACAGATACAAACTCTCCCCAGTACAAATAACACTATACCAGTAGCAATTGCCACCCAATTCCAGCCCACAGTAATCATACAATCCAGATACTAATCAATTGAAGTGACCAGGTGTAAATGGGACTTTACTGTAAGCTAGATCACTACTGCCATATAGCTGCTGCTGATCTGATTTTGTATGAAAGTGTTTGTAAATTAAGGATATATTTTAACAAGTGATTATGGAAGACCTTTTCAGATCAGATTTGCATGATGGGACATCAACTTCAAAATCTGTATTTGTTGCAGGGTTATGTGGTATGTGGTAACTAACCTTACTATTGTAAAGGCACCTTTTATACTCCTTTTATGTACAAAAATAAATGTACATTCCAAACATTGTATCAGTCACTGTTTATATACGTTAAGGGTTAAGCATAACATGCAGTAGAGGGAAATGGCTACCAGGTCTGTCACTATAACACCGGTTTTATGGATGATATTTTGTCTCAGAAATAGTTGTGATAAACAAAATTATTGTCATCTTTAAAGCCCCTTTTCTACCACTCATAATTTATTTCTTGGTTATTTACTTTGAGATTTGTTGAATTTGTTTCAAACACTGCAAATATAAGGGCTTTATTTTTCAATTTAAAAAAAGTGTAGCTTAAACAAATTCCTCACCCAAACTCCCACCTCCCTGTGCAAGGCTGAAACGACATCATTTTGGAGGTATTTTTTAAAGTACGCCTTTCTTTACAAAGTTCTGAGTTCTCCTGTTTTTGTATTTGCACCAGTCAACCAGTCACCTTCTCTTTTTAATTAATTTGTGGCTTTTTGAAAGAAGATGCTCTATTACTGAAAGCTAAAAGTGTTCTACAACTACAGTAGGCTTAATTCCTGACCCTATTCATGCTGAAACCTCCGTTGCCAATAAAGATAATTATGTTCCATTGAGATTCAGATTGCTGGAGTCCAGAGTGCTAACCATTACACCACGGAACCATTACCACCTGTGATGGATAAAATTGCAGCAAATTAATGTAGAGCTGGGCGATTATGGGCAAAAAAAAAAATCGTGATTATTTTACAAAAAACACGATTTTCGATTTTGATTTGATTTTTTTCCTTCTACTAAAATTCAAATTACAGATAACAAATAAATGGTTCAAAACTATGTTTACTTTTATTTTGGTTTCACTTAAATCTCTCTTGTGGGGTTCAAGTGCAGACCCTACCTTGTGTGTGTGGGACATTTAAACTCCACTGATATAGTGAATTATCATGTGGTCTGTTTGGTGTTCAGACGCTTTGGGTTGAGTGAGGAGTCGACTCACTGAGTGAATCTATTCACAAGTCAGTGATTCAAAACTTTGTGAAAGTTTATGAAAGAAACAGGAGCGCCCATTATTGTTTATCAAATTATTTCGGATGCTCACCGTACAGCAATGACTCTGCAGTTTTTAGAAACGGTAGGATTACGGATTCCACACCGCTATAGTAATATTTCCACTGTTTTTTTTTTGCCACGAGCTCGGTACGGCTGTGTTTGGCTGCGTTTGGAGTGTTTGGCTTGTTGCTTTGTTTAGAAAATCCCCGCGCGCTTGTCTGTGGGAGGCGCCGGTGTTCTGTCGAATTGCTGCCCTAATGTACATTTAAGTGTAAAAATACAAAAGAAGTACTATTCTAGGGCATGTACCCAGTAAAATTCCAGTAGATGTACATTATTAGATTTGGATTGCATAAATCATTGTATCATGGCAAAGTTATGGCAAATATAGCTAATTACAAACTGCTTTTGTATTTATTTATGATAATAATTGTAATTTTTAGTTTACATTTACACTTTTGTGCAATGACAGTGTGTCCAGGTTGTTTAATGCACATAAACCCCCCTAAAACAGATTAATTATAAATAAAAAAAAAAAACACGAGAAATAATTAAATCGTGTAGGTCAGCGCATGCGCAGTACCTTTGGGAAGCATATATTCATGGGTAGGACAATTCGACAGAACACCGGTAAGCAGGGTAAGACGGAAAACATTTAAGAATTGAGTAGCGTTTTCTTTTTTGTTTTCTTGTTTATAACCCTATTTCTCCTTTAATTAAGGTCTTTATGGTAATTCAATATTATTTATGTTTTTCTTTCAATCCCTGATTTTTGTGAATGTTCAGCTACAGTAAAATAAGGGTCACTCTCTGTCACACAAGGTTTCTGTTTGATGTATAAGATATAATCATAGTTTATATTCCGCATAATACCGGACTGACAGACCAGCAGACCACACTGATTATCCGTCTGGTTCCATGGTGTAATGGTTAGCACTCTGGACTTTGAATCCAGTGATCCGAGTTCAAATCTCGGTGGAACCTAATTATGCTTCTTTAGGCCACACCTTTGGGAGACTGGCAGATGGAGCATTCTGGGATATTATTAAGAAAAAGCACATAAATAAAGAATGGTACAGATTCCTCCAGCAGATATAGTGTATAGTTGTATGTTAACATTTAATCATTTCATTATTATAATTTTATTTTATTAATAGTGTTATTATTTTAGTATTATATTATTTGGCCAAGCGCGCGATTATATTATGCAGTAAACATATCAGTTCGAGGAATCTGCACTATTCTCTCTATTTATACTGCTTCATTGTTCGTCTGCAGGTGGCGCCAAATAAACATTTAGGTCCCACCGAGATTTGAACTCGGATCGCTGGATTCAGAGTCCAGAGTGCTAACCATTACACCATGGAACCAGATGGTGACTGGTAGTTGTTTAGTGGTCTGTCCGTCTGTTATTATCCTGAATATATACCATGATAATATCTTCTTCATCACACTATTCACGTGTTTTAACTTCTTATTAACAATTTTTAAAGCATTTACAATATATTTACTAACCTCATTTATGAATAATGTATAGACCCTTCATAAAGCAGCCTTATTTTAAAATGGTAACGAATATGACATTCTTAAATATACGCTAGATTTATTTATTATTTTATTATTTTACAGTCTAATACATTTTACATTCAGGCATTGGACAGATCGCTACAGGTCCTGTTTATATCACAGTCTCACACCTCTGCCCACACGGATATCATAGGATATCCTCTATATAAACACCGCATAGGTGTAGGTGCAAAGTGAGAACAGAAAATGAATGGGGGTGAACTGACCGAGAAACCGCATGTAAAAGAACAGAGTAAATCATGCGCATAAAGCATGAGTTTACTTAAATGAACTCTTACACTAACTCTGCTGAAATGAATAAATATATGATTCCTGTAGAATCACTTTAAACTCTCTCTCTCTCTCTCTCTTTCTCTCTAAATATATATATATATATATATATATCTGCCAATATTGAAAAACACATTTATAACTTATAGAGAAACTACACAACTTAGTACAGTATAATTTTAGAAACGAAAGTAACATTTATTTGCCTTTTGTTTTGTTTTTAACCAACCGTATACATAAATATATTTGTTTAATTTCACATTTATTAGAGAAAGTAGACTAGTCGCAGCATTAAGCCCTCTTTTTAAATTAACAGGTTAAATAAAACAATCAGTATCAGTACTACTGAAAGTCACGCCGCCTGACTCTCCTCCCACACCTCCGGACTCTATTTCGTCAGTCGCTCTTCTTCGCCCAATCACGTTACGCTCCGACGCTCAGATTCACCTGTGTTCTGAGGAAGTTCCGGGTTACGCTCAGCATGTATTTTGTATTTAAGGCTGCATTGTGTAAACTATCTTCGCGAGGTATTGTCGACTTTGGTTTCTCATGTGTTCTTCAAGTGCCTTTTCGTTACGACCTGTTTATGTCTCTTGTTTTGCCCCTTTTGGATTCATTGTTTGGTTGCACTGTCTTTTGGTTTTTAACACGGACTGTTTATTCTACCACGGCTTCGGTATTCGGTGAGATTATTGTTTGCTGGGTTTCTGTATCTATAATATCTGGTTATCAGCCTGTAAATATAACAGTCTGTTCATTTTACTCGGCTAGCGTCGCTCCGCTCTGTCTGGCGTTACACTGAAACTAATAAAGAGAAATAAAAATCAGCTTAAGTCAACAGAATTCAAAGTAGTGCAGCCAATACATACAATAAATACTTCAGCAAGTATCGGTTAAAATAAATATTGAACAAGTCAAAATCAAAGGCCTACTATCTGCATTTCTTATAGAGAAAAAGTGATCAAGTGCTTACTAGTGCTTACTGCAGATCATAAATAATGTGATAATGTGTGTTAATATGTGTCGTGGCAATCTTCTGCTCTTTACATAGGAAATGATGCCATTAAATGCCTTTCTTGACACCCTCTATGACACAGTGTCTCAAAAGGTGTCCTTTCCAATGCCTGAGTAGATAGATGATATATTTAAAATAGGCAACTGAATATACATGAAGGAGTGACTGGTCCTGCATTTCGAGAGCAATCATTCAACATTCAGTTAGATATGATGCTATTGGTCTTCAATCACTAGAGGGAGGCAAAGTGCAACAAACTTTATACTCATCCTGAGACAAACATTATAATCCTCCTCACCTCACTATTGAACTCATACTGTGGGAGATCTTTATTTATTCCAGCCTTAGAGTCAAGAAAAGAGCATAAGGCTAACACATATTCACTCTCAGCAACACAGAATAAAGGTAACTTGCTCTTACAGCCTACAACACTGAGGCCTAGTGGATACCCAATATATAAAATACTAATCCACACTTAAAGGTAGCTTTGGATGATAGTCAACACATTGATAGCAACAAAGGGGGGAGGGCACGCAGAATAAACTAAATGTTGGATTAAAATCCCACTTTTTCATTGGCTAAACAACCATTTAAATTTCTCTGAACTCATTTTACTGTGTTGTACTGATCAGTAAGTTCACAGCTTGATAACATTAATGCATCTGACTAAAACCTAAAACTGAAATCACATTTTAGAGAGAAAGCTTCAAAGTTTGTAGATTTAGTACTCGTTCTTTGAAGTCAAGCAGCTTTAACAGCTGCTTCTATTACAACCAGGTAAGTTACCCACTATAAAAGATATATGATATACATCAATAGCACCCATTATCCTTTCCTTTACAACATCTGCTGGGGGAGGAGCAAGTCTGGCATGGCTTCAGGCTGGACCACAGCTGCTCACTCAGACTATAAAAGCTGCTCTCGGGTCAAACCAGGACACTGTGGAAAACAACCATTAAAAGATTTCGTATACAGCAACACTGCGCGGCACACATGTGCTTATTATAGTGTGGTCTCTTGCTCAACTGTCTGGTTTGTGGTTGTTTCTTAAACTAAAACAGCAGCAAATTCACAGCAGATCTTTTTGCAGACAAAAGAAAAGACTTGGATAGTTGGTTGGCTGTTTTAGGTTGGCTCTTTCTGTTAAATGGTGGGATTTTCTGTAAACAGATGCCATGCTGAGTGTGACAAGAACCTCTATTTATATTTCTGCTCTCTTCTTTCATAACATATCTGATATGAAGTTCACATTTGCCACTTTAGAAGACAGAAATCCAGCTCAACACAGTCATAGCTTGGTTCACAGGGCCATCAATGCCTAATTGTCTTTTTATCTGTAGCCCAAATGTGGTTTACATTATGAATGCTGTAAATAGAGCACACTTACACTAAACTCAAGCGTACATCCGTACATAACAGCTCAAAGGAAGTGGTTGGGGACCCGTGGGTAATGTGTGAATACATGAAAAGAAGGTGAGAAAAATATTATGACTCACACACACTCAGAAATAACTTTTTTCTCTATTATTTGGATGAAGTTTGAAAGCTTTTGATTTAAGTAAGTTTTGATGTTGGCCAGAAAAGGGCCAGTGTGACTGCAGTTTAAAAATTTTTCACCAGTTTCTCAACATATTATATTATTAAGCGGTGTGAAAAAGTGTTTGCCCTCTCTATGATCTCTTATTTATCTGCAAATTTGTCACTCCTAAATGTTTTAGATATAAAAAAAATTACCCCAAGAGCACAGCGATGACTTATCTAAGAGGTGATAAAAGACCCACAATAACATCCAAAGAACTGCAGGCCTCACTTGCCTCAGTTAAGATCAGCGTTTAAACCTCAAGCAAAAGAAAGAGACTGGACAAAAATGGTCTGCATGCAGAGTGCATAAACAAAAACCACCACTGAACAAAAATAACATAAAGGCTTATATCAATTTTGTCAGAAAACATCTTGATGATCCTCAAAACTTGTGGGGAAATACTCTGTGGACTGACGAGACAAAAGTTTTGAACTTTTTGGAAGGTGTGTGTCTCATTGCATCGAGCGTGAAAGTAACACTGCATTTCAGACAAAGAACATTATACCAACAGTAAAACATGGTGGTGGTAGTGTGATGGTCTGGGGATGTGTTGCTGCTTCAGGACCTAGAAGACTTGCTGTGATATATAGCGAACAATGAATTTCACTGTCTAACAAAAGAATCATGAAGGAGAATGTCTGGTCATCTGTTTGTAACCTTAAGCTGAAAGGAACTTGGGTTCTGCAGCAGGACAATGATCCAACACATCAGCAAGTTCTCCCTTCAAATGGCTGCAGAAAAAAGACTTTGCAGTAAAGGCTTTGGAGTGGCCTCGTCAAGTTCTGACCTGAAATCTATTGAGATGCTGTGGCATGACCTGAAAAAGGCGTATCATGCTCGAAAACCCTCCAATGCGGGTTTTCACAGCGCTGTGAAAGGCTCATTGCAAGTTACCGCAAACGCTTGATTGCAGTTGTTGCTGCTGAGGGTGGCCAAAGCAGTTGCTGCAGATTTTTTAAGGGCAAATGCATTTTGTATTTACTTGTGTTGTCTTTGACTAATATTTAAATTCGCTTGATAATCTGAAATATATAAGAGTGACAAACATGCAAAAAAAATACGAAATCATGAGAAGGTCCAACACCTTTTTATTGATTTTTTTCTTACAGTGTTGAGTTAATTCTTGTGGTTGTGGTTAACCTGTAAATAATAATCTTTACAGTGTATTTAGCCTGAGAAAAAAGCATTCTTATTTTTCTATATATTACGGTAGTACACACTGTGTTGACCTTCAGTGTTCCCCGTGTGCTCACTCTCTCACTCATGTGATGAACAGGATGTGTGGTGATGCACACTGAAAGAGATGCTGTCTCACAGTTTGACATACAGGAAGACGTGGGCGACCAGAACCCAAATATTCAGAGAGTGAGAAAGACTGACACTGTACAGTAGAGTTCAGCTCTTTTATTCATGTATTTACAGCACACTTAAAGATATCGAACAGAAAAGAGGAACCAACCAGTAACTTTAATGTAAAAAAAAAAATAAGAGAGACTCTGCCTCTTTAAAATGCTCTTCTCATAGTCAGTCATGTGACTTAGCTGCAAATTGCTTGTACTGTAGCTTTTTTTTCTAGTACCACTAGTTAGTACTTTTTCAGCCTTTTTATATATATATATATATATATATATATATACATATATATATATATATATATATATATATATATATATATACATATATATATATATTATTTCTGGCTTTATCTCATTTTATCCCAAATTTGAAAGGCAAATTACCCAACACCCTTGCCAGGACTCCCACTGGTAATGCCTCCAACAGTAGAAGGCTTTCTCCTACCCAGGAAAAACATGGACAATTGTTTTTCTCTCAGACTCCGGCTGCTGATGGCCAGCAGCATGACCCCGGATTCAAACTGGACATTTTTTTAGATAAGTTTCTACCATCAAGTTCTAAATGAGTTCATCTTTTAATTAAATGATAAAATATAAAATTTTCAACATTTGATGTATGTTCTATGCATAGTATTTAATATATGTATGATATATGGTAATAAAATTGTTGCATTTTGTTTTAATTTAAATTTAATTTGAATGTATTTTCCCAACTATTTTCAGAATTGGAGATATATAATTATAACCCTTATCTACAGTTCAGAGTTATTCCACTAAGTCAAGTTCTGCGAACAGTAATTCAGAGTGCTGAAGGGATCATGTTCCTGATTCTCACTTTGTGGCTTTTCTCTTGGATTTTCTTGTGAATTCTCTCTTTCTTGAGAAATATATCTAATATTTGATTACACAGCAAAAATGTAGACACTTAAGTGTGGAAGTGAAAGTTGAAGAATTTGGAAGTGTAGAAGAGGATCTGGGCCCTGAATCCAGCTAAAGAATTACTATGAGGAATAAAAGGAGCAAACTGTGCAGAACATCTGCGATAAGTCTACGTTTTAATAATTATTTTTATAATTATTATAGTTTTTTTTATTGTGACGAGTTAAGAAAACTCTGGTGAACACAGCATTTATTTTACTCTTAAGCTTTTAAACTCAGATCTGTTTCTGCTTTTTACACTAAACGATTTCTACATCATTCTATCTATGGTTATTTTCAAGATGCCTACTTTTTGTTTTTTTCTGTTGTAGCACGAAAAAAACTTGTGTGTTTAATTCTCTGAACAGTGACAGTATACTTTATCTTTAAAACATTTAAATTAGTGTTTTTTTATTTAGATTTTCATTATACAATTTAACCTGTGCAAAAGATATATCCAAATATATCCTTATATTTTTTTTTACTTTAAATCAGTTTGACCCACAATATAACATGAGGGTGGATGAACCTTTTAATGACCTTTTTTGCTAGAAGCTAAAGAGTTAAAGAGATCATTTTCATTATAACCCGTTTTATTCACATGGCCTTTCTTTTTGATGCAGTGCCAGCTTGGCACTTTAGATCTGAATAATAGCATGTGATATCCTGGAAGAGATGTATTGATTGGTGGATAATGGGAAAGGGCGAGCAGTCTATCTGCAGGAATAAAGAGATGGAGACTGAAAAAGACAAGACACAGAATGGAGTAGGTGGAGATTTTTTTTTATTAAAATACCACAAGCTTAATCATACCTGTTTTTAGTGTACATTATTATTTTATTAATACAATGTAAGCGTTGATCCTGAAGCTAGTGAGCCTCCAGAATCTAGGGGCAACATTGAGGAGCAATCAGGCTAAATGCCCAACACCTGAGCACATGGTTTTAAAAGGAGCAGAAAATCAGTCAGAAGGTTTGATTCTTTGTCACAGATCATGCTGGAGGACTGAGAGGTTTTCTCTCACCCTCATTACTCTCTCTCTCTCTCTTCATCTCAAATCTTCATCTAGAAAAACACAAAGACTTTACAAAGAAAAGAAAGTTTAAAGTAAATTTGGGTTAGGATTCATGGTTTCCAAATTTCTCATTGTTTTCTTCTGCATTTATCATTTATTTTAGGAAAGATTTATGTTTAAGTTCTTCTTTTTCTGATTGTTTTTGATGTAGCCAATGTTTTTCACTTGGCATCCTTTGTTCTCAGTTTCCCGCCCAAACAATTCCCAAAACAGGTGTGCTTTCGGTTTTCCTTTTACACCTATTTAGAGTGAATTGTTTCGTATCCCATCTAAATATGGGTATATTTCGCTGAAGCAGCATGGTGGAGTGAAGGGGTTCTCAGCTGGCAGGGGTACCATTACACAAAACCCCAATTTTAAAAGATTGGAACACTGTGTAACATATAAATAAATAACTGTTTTCACAAAACAGTGTTTCCTGAAAGTGATTGAGCCCATGCAGCGCCTCCTGAGGGCCCAAAGATCACTAGCATCCAAGCTTGACTGTTGGCCTTGTCCCTTACACATAGGGATTTCTCCAGATTCTCTGATATTATGGGCTGGAAATGGTGTGATATCCAAAGTTTTTCCAATTATACATGGCGAAACACTTTCTAAAAAAAAATGAATTAAGTTTTTTGCATATTGGTAAAGCTCTGTCCATTTTTGCTTCTGAAAAATTGGGCCTCTCTAATAGTTTTTTTTTTTACATCCAGTCATTTGACTTAGTTCTAAATAGCCACTATTACAGATGTATTCACTGTACTTTTTTAGCCTTTTGTTTTTTAAGATGCATTGCTGACATCAAATCCAAAATTAGCTGTTTTTATGAAATAGTGAAATGTTTGCCAAGTTTAAATGTTATTTTGTTTAGTTTTTCATTTTTAATTACAGTGAAACAGTGGCTCTTTAAAGAGTAACACCACTTGAAAAACATTACATTACAATACAATGCATTTCTCCTCTGTAATATTAACTGGCAGGTTGTGTTCAACCAAGCATTTGCGACACATGATGGACATATCTGTGGGTTTCGCTCTCATGCTGTAGTCACACATGCACCCGTCTGACTTATAAAACGGAAGTGGTGCACAAGCAGTGCCCATGTTATAAAAAAAACTCATGCAAGTGACACAATTTCAAGCAACATTATTTTTTGCATAATAGCGGCTGCTATGGTCCTTGGGCTCTTGCCTAACCTGCCTAAATACAGGCTTTGCTACAAGCCTCTTAGATCACAACTGTTTAGATGCAAAGTAAATTTGTAACAGAATAAAAGCAGCACTAAACTTCACAAAGTATAATTATGTGCTCTTCTTTCACATATAATTACAGCTAAAAACCAAATTTAACTAATACCAGTTCCATTAGGAGCTCACCTGCTTTAAAATCTTTAAACGCTAATATACCAAACCTGATATAATGATAACTAATAATAATAATATGTTAGACTCCATGAGTTGAGCCATTCCTGAATATGTATGTAGAAAAATGGCTGAAATATATGCACCATATTAAAAAATGCCAAGTTGAAATAAGTAGGAATGTACAGCTCTGGAAAAATGAAGAGTGTACTTCAGTTTCTGAATCAGTTTCTCTGATTTTGCTATTTATAGGTTTATATTTGAGTAAAATTAACATTGTTGTTTTATTCTATAAACTACAGACAACATTTCTCCCAAATTCTGAATAAAAATATACACATTGCTATTCCGAGAATCTATTGAAAAATGTCTGAAACAACAAGTCTGGCCCCTGACTGCTGTGTGAATGGGAAATGTCTTAACACCAATCATGGTGCCAGTTCAAGGATGAAGTTCCGCCTCTCAGGAGAAACAGCCAATCAGCTTGCTGGGAAGGAAAGCCCCTTAGGACTACTATTTATTAATATTTCTTTAAATAATTTGTTACTGAAAATGTGTCATAAAAGGTACAAGAACAATTGAGAAACAAGTGAATTGTTTACATTATTATGTTGTTAAATGAAACCCATTGTTGATGTACTGTTTTGCATACTTTATTGAGGAATGGATTACTGATATATTCCTGAATATATCTGGTCCTTTAGTTAAAGCTCATGAGACTATTTTTAGCTCACCAACAGTCATTTTGAAGAATTTGTGCACTCTTTGTTCAATTTTAAATCCATTGAATAAAAAAAATATATAACATATATGAGAGTGCATTCCTGCCGATAAAGTGGAGACTTCATGTAAATATAGAGAAAAGTGGTTTAATTTGGGCTGTATTATGAGAATTACTAATGTAGGAATGTCCACGGCATTTCAGTGTCAACAAAGGTAGACCTATCAGATTCTGATCATCTAACTGTAGTGTGTATGGTTCAGAGGTGATTATTTTACTGAGAGCACTTCAGATCTGCTGTACTGTAGAAAATCTCTTTTTAATTTTATAAATATTAAAAGGTCTTTATACATGTTTACAGTATAACAAACACTCAGTCCCATGAACACATACCTCTGTGCAGAGTTAGCTGGTAATTGCTGTGGTTTGTTCTATGTAGGTCAGAACAGAGTGCACAGAATGAATCTGCGCTCATGAATGGAAATGCTTTTCTGTGGTTCTAGTTCCTGTCTGCTGCTGTGTTTACTGGTTCCAGCAAGCCTGGCACATACAAGCCAGAGTTTCACACCACGCTTTAGCTAAAGTAGGCTAAAGTACACATGGAAACGAGAGGCAGAGGTATCAAGGCCTTGGGTCACAGGCCTGTTGATTGACAGGCCAGAGAGTTAACACATACTTTCCTGATCTGCTATCTGGGTATGCTGTAAACCAGTGGTTTCCAGGTCATGCTTTTTGCAAACCACTGATCTGCACAGTTTCACGTTCTTCTCGCTCTATCTGTCATCAGATAATCACCAAGGCCTTCGCTGGGTGAAGTACAGATGCTAGATTATGAAGGTCAGTGTTTATAGTAAAGAACATTTATTATTATAACTAGTCCCCAAGTTTGTATTAAATAATGTAAAACAGTACAGGTTTAGATATATTGTTTATTAAATGGCTTCATCAAGCACAGGAATAAAGCATGACATGATAAAATTCAATATGGCCAACCATAATCTCACTTGGGTCCCATCTAGGAATTGTACAGCCCAGATTAGGCCCATGGATAACCCTTCCTGGTCCTATCACTAACCCTAATTGGGCGCCAACATGCAAAACCTATGGATGAAACTTTCTGGGACACAGTTGGGCTACCTATTTAGGTCCCACACAATGTAAAAACATTTAATTGGGTTACTAAATAAAATAAATATCATTTAACTGTGGAACATTTACAGAAGCTAATTGGATAATTGAGCAACTTGACTGCCTGGCCGCAGTGTTGTAGGTCATAGGAGCAAGTTACATTTTTTATTACTGTGAAGTGAGGGTTTATGCTGGATTACCTTTCCCTTGTAATAAGAGAGTTGGCTGGCAGAAGAGAAGCAGGGCAATTGTATCATATATTAAGAAGCAAAAACAGAAGCTAATCTCCTCTGAGTAAAAATTAGCATTACTGAGTGACTAATAAGTGCCTCACTGCTCTTTATTAAGTATTAACCCCAAAAGGAAGGTAACTGTGGTCGCCAAGGCTACACACTGATGTTGAGTTCCAGGTGAATATGCCCTTTATGCAAATAAATGATGCCAGGAACCAATAGGGAAGATGGACTTATGTATGTAATGTACTAACACATGTTAAGTAAACTTTACCATTGCCTTAGCTGTTCATTTAATATTTACTCACAATATGGAGCAAAGTTAACTCATTAAAGTTTACTTCTTATACCCCTTATGGCCCAATTCTAACCCCAAATCAATCCTCATAAACCTTTATTTAGTGTATTGGTCTGATGTACAACCATTATTAACCACTATTGAATATTTCTGAGCCCTTCTGTTGCTTCAGTCCGGATGGTATAGTTGTTACTGTCCTCATATGTTTTTATTTTATCATTATCAGGATATATAAATATAAACACTGCAGACTGTGTTCACATGACGTAAGACTGGAGGCAGAGTGAGGCCAAGCAAGGGACAGGTCCACCGGGAATCAATAAACCACACTACTACTTAGCCTGGGGAAAATAAGATCAGTCAAGCTGAATTTGTCATGTTCCACATTGATAACGGAATATCTAACTTTATCTCACATCACGCCGCTTTTTCGTCCTCATTGTTCACCCCTGATGGTTATGTATGGGACTGCATCGCTACAGACAAAAAGTTGAAGACCCCCAGCCTGTATATATATGTGTAAATGTCAAATTTGCGTTTGACACACTCCTCTTTCCTCTGGGTGGGCTGGACCCTGAGGTGTCTGATGGTTATGAAGTCTTTGTGTGTGTGTATATGTGTATATATAATAAAATATCACTTGTGAGGCATACACTCACATGTAGGGAACGCATAGGTGTATTTTTTAAACCGCAATTTTGGAGGACTGACAAATCTATCCCTATTATACAGATTATTAACTCCAGATTATTGCTGGTCGTTCACCTCGCAAGAAAACAATGACCTACTCTACTCTTTTTATAGCTCTTATCTTCATCATCGGTGAGTAACCTTAACGCACTACAAGTTTCTGTACACAGTCTTTTCTGTTTAGATTTTTATGATTATTTATATTTTTAGGTCGTATACATTTATATTTAATCATTTTAATGTTTTACATGTTGTAAAAGATTTTTTTTTTACGTTATTTATGTAACACATTAAGATTTTGTTTAATTTATTTTGCCCAAATGAGATTTCTAAAAGATTTATTTACTATGCAATAATATTTCCTGTTTAGTACATTTACTCGTCTTTTCTGGATATCGTGAATAAATACTTTTTAATCGTAATAATGCAAATTTTTTACTGTTTTTTTTCTGTAAGTGGTGATTTTTAGCAATAAATTCTGATTATACTGACATAACTGAGTTTCTTTTTTTTGTAATAAAGAAGTCCTATAAATTAATTACAACAATTAATATTTTTCAGAGAGTTTGTCATGCTTTTTTAGTTTTTAAGTAGATCTTGATACATTTGTGGCTTAGTAAACTCTTAACTCTAACCTTAATAGTCTCACACGCAGCAATAAACCTGCCAATAACTGCATCGCACACAAACCCATGTACTGCCAATTATGCACTTATAACCTTTAGAAAATAAACTATGTTTAAATTGCCTCTCCCCACTCTAAGACCGTGAATAATAAACCCATAACCCAAAATTAAAATTGTACTTTTTTACACTTTATACTCTATATTATTCTCATTTAGCATTATTACTGCAAACACTACTTCACCATATTTTTATATTTTTTATTTATTTATTATTCTATTTAGGCTGATTAATTGTGTTTTTATTGTTGTTTTTTACATATCGACTAAATTAACTGTATTGTATTCATTCTATTACTTTATTACTGATTCCACATGAATTATCTCCAGCTCTAATTGGAGATCTGATAAAGAATATATTTCTAATAATGAATAAAACTAATGCATAGTGAATAAATCAATTAGAACATTAGAAACGTATCTTTCAGGCTTTATAAAACGAGGAACAATACTTCAAAGCATTACATTTAATTGTAACACACAGGTTTAGCGTTGATTATGAGTGATAATTAAATATTTGCATAAAATGCATGCAGTATGAGTGGATGCAGAACACTGCTTATTTCACATTTCTGATGTTTAATGTGTTTCAGATGTGAGAGCAGCAGCTGTTGGAGATGAAGAGGAGACAGTAGAAGCTACAGAAGGAGAAACTGTAACTCTGAAGACTAACTGGACTGCAGTAAAGAGGGATGATATGATACAGTGGACTTTTGGAACTGAAGGAACTCGTATAGCACGACTTTTTAACAATGTAAACCTCATTGGTTATGGTGAGAAATTCAGAGACAGACTGCAGCTGAACTCACTGACCGGATCTCTGATCATCAGCAACATCAGAACCACAGATACTGGACTTTATAAAGTAGTGTTCAGCAGTGAATACACCTCAATCCAACACTTCAGTGTGACTGTTTATGGTGAGTAATAGCTGAAATTAAATATCTGTAAACAGTAAACAGGTTATCTTTAAATCTTTAAACTACAGATTTGTATTTAAACAATTAATTTGAACTGCTATGAAATCTCAGACAGACTGTTTAAATGTAAGTGGAAACATTAAACAATAAGCAAATATATACACAGGAATACACTGAATTAAAATGCATTATTCATGGCAGATGGTAAATAGACTCTAGATGCTCCTACTGGCTGTGGCTTTCATATATCTTTTCTGACTGTCCTGTAAATTATACATTTTAACAGTTTAACAGATAGATTTTCTCTAATCTAAATAATATATAATAAAATCTCAGCATAACAGGTTTGAAAATAACAGGGTGAAAAGGCAATCCACATTTTAATACAGTATAGATCTATTTAGCTTTCCTGTAAATTATACATACAGTTAAACTAACAGAATTATGATTGATGTATCTAGGATTATTCCTAGATACAAACCTTCACAATCTGTAAGTGTACACCACTGATCTGCACCATATGACTGGATTGACTGTGTTTTTAGCTAATAGTAGCCATAATTCAATATTGATCAGAGATAGTAGCAGCACATGGTATTTGGTATTTAGCATGTTATAACATTGTAGTTTGCTGGAGGTTTGTAAATTTAAACAATAGTTTACTATCACTTATTCATATAACAATGAATTTATCTTTAAAAAAAAATATATATATATATATATATATATATATATAGAGAGAGAGAGAGAGAGAGAGAGAGAGAGAGAGAGAGAGAGAGAGAGACAAATTTTCTTTGTATAATATTGAATTCCTGTATAATGAACATATTGAAACTATAAAACATTACATATTTGGCTGATTGAAGAAGTAATGATGGTGATGAAGCTCTAAGATAGTGAAATAAATGCTAACAGTAGTTTGTTCTGTTTTGCAGCTACATTACCTGTACCTAACATAACCCGTTGGTCTCCAGAAAGCCGGTTTGTGTCTAGGTCACCGAGTCCAGGATGTTCTGTGGTGTGCTCTGTGAGGAATGGGTTTAGGGTGACTCTCTCCTGGTACAATGGGAGCCATCAATACTCCAACATCAGTGATCATGATAAAAGCATTCTCTCATTACCACTGAATGTTGAACAGTATGATAAAAGCATCTACAGCTGTGTAGCAGCAAATCCCATCATCAACCAGACAGTACAGCTCAATACAACCTTTCACTGTTCTTCCACAGATAAAACAAGTACGTGATTTTATTTTTCTCTTGTCTAATTCATTTATATTTCATTTATACTAAAAACTGTTTAAACATCTGGAGTCTTTTCCACCTCATTAAGCTGATCAGGGAACTTATGAAGGAATATGTAGTTAATCGAGTGGAAACTATTACATTTTATTATCACTGAAGAGTTATAACATTTTCACTGAGCATTTGCTACATAAACTCGTAATTGTAGCAATTTTGGGGGAAAAGTTCTAGTTGCTTTTTATCTAACAATCTAATAATTCCCAGTACTGGTCATGGAATATCTTCTGCCCTGCATATGTTTGTGTTTTCCCTGCTCAAAATGAATTGATAGCTTATTCTAAAACTTAATAACTCATCTGTATACAGTAAAGGATCCTTCAGGACTGTGATTTGGAACTACATCTACACAATTCTAAAAAGTCAGGTGTCTTTTAATGTGTCTAACATTACAGGATCATCAATGTCTTATTTTTTATTTCAAAATTCTCCACACATTCTGTACTGGGAACAGGTGAGACGTGCAGGCAGGCCAGTCCAGTACCTGAACACACTCCTTTCTGAGCCATGTCTTTGTAATGTGTGCAGCATGTGATTTTGCATTGTCTTGTTGAACAGTGTATTGACTTCCCTGGACAAGATGTTGTCAGCAAATGTTGCTCTTAGTGTACTTTTCTTACTAATGCTCCACTCAAAAATATGTACTGACACCCCCATACACTAACAGACCCTGTATTTTGATAGATTATGACAATCTAAACGGATACCTGTAAGAAATCACATTATTTTCTTTCTTTTTTTTTCGATATGTCACTTATGATGTCTCTTTTTAATACAGGAACATTAACAAATGAAATGAAGTTGAGTTGATAAAACATAAATGTCATGGGGTCATACTGTCTGTAGTCAAATAAAAGTCAAAGTAAATGTAAAAAAAATAATATATATATATATATATATATATATATATATATATATATATATATATATATATATATATATATATATATATATATTTATTTATTTTCTCCTTGTCTATTACAGAACCCATTCACTTTATTTTCTGGCTGATACCTGTACTGCTGCTACTGGTAGTGATAGCTGTAGTCATTTATCTGTGCCATCTAAAATCCTCTAAAGAAAGATCAACAGGCAAGTATTTTTATACTGTTTTTATCATTAATGTTATATCATTAAAGTGCTGTACAGGTGTACTGATTGTATATAATAACAGAATCTCTCCAATACTGTTACTGTATTAGTATCAGCACCAGTACTAGCACTTATTGACATCAGCAATAGGGAGCACTGATAGCATAAATATTATATTAGAATATAATTGGAATATAATTACATATACATATACTGTATCTTACAAAAGGGAGTACACCCCTCACATTTTATATTTATATTTTATCATACCTTTTTATGGGACAACACTGAAGATATGACACTTTGATGTGTGAATTTACTGTGCCCTCAATATAACTCAACACACAGAAATTAATGTCTAAACCGCTGAGAACAAAAGTGAGTACACCCCTGTGCACAATTAACCATTTTGCCTGCCCATGTCATGTGACTTGTTTGTGTCATATTTCAGCTGTACACTAAATACTTTACATTGTATCAAAGTACCATATCTACAGTGTTGTTGCATGAAAAGATAAAATAAAATATTCACAAAAATGTAATGTATCTCACCTTTGTAATTATATAAGCAAACATTATTTTATAATCAATGTCATTTGCGTCTTGCACTTTTGCTTTGTAGATTATTTATTGGCACTGTTATATGAAAACGTGATATCAGTGCATCCTTATGAATAATAATAAGGATCTGTTGTTTATTGTTAAACAGTTCAGGCGCCTAAAGAAGAAATAGTTTATGCTGAAAGAGTACAACCCATGGTAAGACTAACTGTTTTATTATATGCAGTAAATTGTCCTGTCTGCCTCCCTGCAATGCCGTGTTCATCACAGGAACAAGGTTAGCTTGCTTTTAGCTTCTTGCATTTTTCTTGACTGATCATGTGTTTTTGTGAATTTTATAAGCCCTGTGCTTTTTGTGTTGCTTGTTTTAATGTTTTACTGGGAAATTAGTAAAATTACAGAGACCATGCGTGTTCAAAATAGTGTAAAACTCACTGGTGAAACAGCTATACATCAAAATGAGCAAGTGATAAATGATATTCAGTGAGTAGATTCTGTATTATAGACCAGCCAAAAAGAGAGTGTCGACCAGGACAGCTGTGTGTGTGTGTCTGCTTGTACACCCATTTGTTTGTGAGAAAGACAGCCACCAGTCTCTGTAAACATGGTCATGTGATCATTATCTGATGACCTCATATCTTTGCTCATTTTGATATTGTATGATAGCTTCATGAATCAGAGGCTGAACTGTGCATTTGCTTTCCTGCAAGCTTCAGTGTGCAAACCATGGCCTTTAGAGGCTTCAGATTCAAAACCAAAAGTGTAAAGCAATGGTATATTTACTTCCTCAGGTTAGTACACTTTTAATTTCAATCATTGATTCTAGAAGCTTTTTCTACAAACATATATAGCTGTGTTTTGCCATAAGTCATAGGACATGAATTAGTCCCATGTTGGCGTCCCATGATGTCCCATGATTTATGACATTTGATGTTTTCCTGCTACACACATGATACTGTAGACAAAAGAATACTAATCTTTGGTAATGGAACATCCCATTCATCTTTCACTCCCTATCAGGCCTCACTCCAATAAACTCCTATAATTCATGTCCCTTTGCCACGAGCAGGCTGAACAGGGTTCAAACTCACTCACAAGATAACACCTCACAACTTATACAGCTGCGATCATTCCCAAGACACCACTTAGTGAACACTTCATTATAAATACACACTGCTATCTCTTAGCTTTTGGTATATCAGAGTATAAGAGAGTCATTTCTTTAATATATGCTGATTATTTGTTTTCTCTTATCAGGAGGAACCAGGGGAGAATCATGACTGTCTTCTGACCCTTGTGAACTACTACTCAATAAAAAAACATTAAGAAAATCCTAAAAATAATAATAAGACTTATGTTTCTTAACTCTGAGTGATAACACTACTAAACTTAACCACTTAACTTACATCTAGCACCTTTGTATTGGAAATGATTTTTATTATACAGCTAATAGTTGGCTATATTAATAGAAAACAAGTTCAGTCAGCCAAACTGAGGGATGCATAAAAAATATAAAAAAAAAGGTTTGTGAGTTTTAAATAAATGTTATTTGAATATATGATGTTTTTGAATTATGTAAACAGCTGAATTGATCTCAAAAATATTTTATTTATGTAATATTTATATTTTAGAAAAAGCTGTACTGATACTGGCTTGATTTCTAAGTGCACATGTGATTACACAGTGTGAAGATCTGGTGAATAGAAGGGTAGAGTGTCAAGTTTCACTTCTTCCGCATTACAAAAAGGAACAGCTTCAGCACGTGGGAAGACAGAAGCTATGAACAAAGACGTGTTTCAAGACAAGACTGCAGCAAGATTACAGATGGATCTGAAAAAAAAGTCCCCACCAAAAAAAGGTCACACATTCTAATATTTTGTTAGACTGCCTACCGATTTGATTAAGGCACGCAATTGCTGTGGCTTTGTTTCAATAAGCTTGTCAAAAGATTTATTTTGATCCAGTGTTGCATTGATGATGGTAGAGTCTGACCGCTGCACAAAGTCTTCTCCAGCACATCCCAAAGATTCTCAATGAGGTTAAGATCTGGACTCTGTGGTGAACTCTCTCTCAATCCATGTGTGAAAATGATAAATGATGAGCTCATGCTCCCTGAACCCTGAACTCTTTCACAATTCCAGCACCATGAATCCTGACATTGTTAATCTTGGAATATGGCCGTGCCATCAGGGAAGAAATAATCCATTGATGGAATAACCTGGTCTATATTCAGTATATTCAGGTAGAGTCAGCTGACCTCATTCTTTCAGCACATACTGTTGCTGAACCTAAACCTGCAGACCAACTGCAGCATCAACCAACCCCACATCATTTACTTATTTACATCCAGGTGGAGACTTTATTTTTTTGGTCAGGCAGTGTACATACGTTTTTAATGAGCATATGTGCATCAGAAACAGGAAGACTAGTGCATCACAAATTAAATCACCATTAACATTTTAATATAATATTATAGTCAATTTGGCTTTTAGAGAAGGGGAGGGGGGGGAGTAGTGCACTATAAGTACTCTGTGGGCGTGGCCTTAGCTTTTGTTTTTAATGGCTTTATTTTTCTAACATTACTTTTACTTTTATACTTTAAGTAGGTTTGAAACCAATACTTTTACACTTTCACTTGAGTAAAGGCTTTTCTGGGTTAACTACAACAACCCACAGCATGCAAGTGAAACTGGAGGATGTACTGTCCAGCTTTTGTCTGTCTGCAGACCTCCAGTGTGAGGCTCGCAGAAATCTGGGACTCAGACACATTTTCAGTCTCTAAACACGAAGCGCGAGCCCTTCTCCCTCCTGCTCCGATGAGCACGCGGCGACCGTAAGGCGGCGGTTAAGACGCACACATCACAAGTGCTGATGGCGGGACCGCGGTACCTCACGTCTTTCACTGCTCTTCTCTGCTGTTAATAGAACTAGTCATGTGTTGGTCACCAATAATAATAAGCAAATAATAAGCATTTTCTTCACCCACTGGATCCAGCATCCCCAGTATAAAAAGAGCGGACTAATGTGGATCTTCTGCTGCGAACATTTCTTCAGGATTCTTCTCTTTCTTTTGTTTCCACTAATCTTCTGTAATGGTAAGACCTGATTTACAGCTTTAACGTTTACTTTACACACCAGCAAACCTTTAACTGTGTCCTAAACGTCCAAAACACTTTTATATACCTTGAAAATGCTTTCTTAATTATTTTATGTTAGTCAAAAAAGGAAATAACGCTGGTTTGATCAGACTGGCTTGCTGAATCATGGTGGAGCCCTTAACAGTACAGTGCAGTTTCAGTACAGTACACTAAAACATATGTTAATCAAAGGGTTCTTCTACTGATTCGACCGACAGAAGGACCACATTGGGTGAAGAACATGTTTATAATGGAAATGTGAACACTGAAAAGAAGCTTTCAAAAGTCTAGAGAATGATCACTTGATATAAAGGTTCTTGTCATGTGTATTTTAAAAAAAGTGTTTATTCTGTGGCAGCCCTTAAAGAAACGTTTGAAGAACATTTGAATAATTTATTTGCAAAAACAGATATGTCAAATGTTCTTTACATCAAGTGATGATTCTTTATACCTTTGACAACTTTGTTTTAGTCTTTACATTTCTGTTATATATAAATTGAGAGTTGAATAGAATTAAAAAGAAGCTTACAAGATTGTAGAATTAAAACAAATTGCTTAAAATTTGATGGCAATGATATACAATGTCACATTACACTCATTTGTATTAAAACATAGCGAATGAGAAGGATTGTATGTTCACAGATGTTCTTCAATAGAAGTATTATGGCTACAAGTTAATGCGTTAATCATGACTGGCTAAGTCAACATCCACAATGCTGTTTTTTTTACGACAACAGCCTTTGTTAGATGATTATTTTACAAATATCTATTTAAGCCCAGTGTGAACAAGAATTGGGCCCAACTAAAACAGTATATAGAGTATTGTGCAGAGGTTATAAACATTCATCTAAGCTGTATGTGTGATTTTACTATAAAAACTGCAGCTTCTATTAAAACGGATGCAAGAAAAAACACAGACAAAGAATTTCTCATTCTGAATGAAGTAGTTGAGATCTTTCAATTTCATTTTTCTAAACTGAATAAAACATCATGTGTTTTGTCTACTATTTTCAGTATCTACCAGTTCCCATATAAAGTCAGCTATTTGACTTGCAGTTTGAATTTGACTTGTTCTGACTTGTATCTGATTCCAGAAGTTCTTGTTTAACTGCCTCAAGCCTGTATATCATTACTTGTGGGAAGAGGGAAAAAAATGTTTATTAGCTGATTTTCAATAAGAAAAAGAAAAAATAAACAATATTTTGCACAAGTTTAGCGTGAATTGACAAAGAGAATATGATGTGTTTACCTACACACAGTTAGCACATAAATATAAATTTATATCTGAAGAGGCCACATGTACTCCTTCATTATGTGAGAGACCCCTGGGCAAATGTTGCATCGTTGTTTAATTTAAATAATAATTTTAAAGTCTGGGTCAGAACATCTCCAAAACATGAGACAAAACTTGTTGACTATCAATTTTCCTGACAATCAGAGAAAATTTAATAAAGTATGAGCCATTTATATGTCTTAATTCAGGCTTAATGTGATTCAGATGTGAGAGCAGCAGCTGTTGGAGATGAAGAGGAGACATTAGAAGCTACAGAAGGAGAAACTGTAACTCTGAAGACTGACTGGACTGAAATAAAGAGGGATGATATAATACTGTGGACTTTTGGAACTGAAGGAACTCGTATAGCACGACTTTTAAACAATGAAATCTTTATTGATGAGAAATTCAGAGACAGACTGCAGCTGAACTCACTGACCGGATCTCTGATCATCAGCAACATCAGAACCACAGATACTGGACTTTATAAAGTAGTGTTCATCAGCAAACACACCTCAATCAAATACTTCAGTGTGACTGTTTATGGTGAGTAAAACATGAAATTAAAAATCTGTAAACAGTAAACAGGTTATCTTTAAATCTTTAAACTACAGATTTGTATTTAAACAATTAATCTGAAGGCGTATTATTAAGTAACTGCTGTGACTGTTTAAATGTAAGTGGAAACATTAAACAATAAGCAAATATATATACAGGAATACGCTGAATTAAAATGCATTATTCATAGCAGATGGTAAATAGACTCTAAATGCCCCTACTGGCTGTGGCTCATCATTGAGTATAATATAAAGAGCTTCTTCTCTGTAATCCCTTTAGTCTCTGGGTTGCTGCTGTTTAGTTTGTTTCTGGAAGCATGAGTAAGAGTCTGCTGTCTGGAGGGGTTTTCCTTTTGAGATCCTGGTATTTTTATGTGAAACTTTAGTAGATGTCTGATTAAAGGTGTAAATAATATGGCTTAAAATCTCAGCATAACAGGTTTGAAATTAACAGGGTGAAAAGGCAATCCACATTTTAATACAGTATAGATCTATTTAGCTTTCCTGTAAATTATACATACAGTTAAACTAACAGAATTATGATTGATGTATCTAGGATTATTCCTAGATACAAACGTTCACAATCTGTAAGTGCACACCACTGATCTGCACCATATGACGGGATTGACTGTGTGTTTTTAGCTAATAGTAGCCATAATTCAATATTGATCAGAGATAGTAGCAGCACATGGTATTTGGTATTTAGCATGTTATAACATTATAGTTTGCTGCAGGTTTGTAAATTTAAACAATAGTTTACTATCACTTATTCATATAACAATGAATTTATCTTTAAAAAAAAAAAAAAAAAAATATATATATATATATATATATATATATATATATATATATATATATATATATAGCCAAATTTTCTTTGTATAATATTGAATTCCTGTATAATGAACATATGGAAACTATAAAACATTACATATTTGGCTGATTTAAGAAGGAATGTTGGTGATGAAGCTCTAAGATCATGAAATAAATGCTAACAGTAGTTTATTCTGTTTTGCAGCTACATTACCTGTACCTAACATAACCAGATGGTCTCCAGAAAGCCGGTCAGTGTCTAAGTCAAGTCCAGGATGTTCTGTGGTGTGTTCTGTGAGGAATGGGTTTAGGGTGACTCTCTCCTGGTACAATGGGAGCCATCAATACTCCAACATCAGTGATCATGATAAAAGCATTCTCTCATTACCACTGAATGTTGAACAGGATGATAAAAGCATCTACAGCTGTGTAGCAGCAAATCCCATCATCAACCAGACAATACAGCTCAATACAACCTCTCACTGTTCTTCCACAGATGAAACAAGTACGTGATTTTATTTTTCTCTTGTCTAATTCATTTATATTTCATTAATTCTAAAAAATCTGTTTAAACATCTGGAGTCTTTTCCACCTCATTAAGCTGATCAGGGAACTTATGAAGGAATATGTAGTTAATCGAGTGGAAACTATTACATTTTATTATCACTGAAGAGTTATAACATTTTCACTGAGCATTTGCTACATAAACTCGTAATTGTAGCAATTTTGGGGGAAAAGTTCTAGTTGCTTTTTATCTAACAATCTAATAATTCCCAGTACTGGTCATGGAATATCTTCTGCCCTGCATATGTTTGTGTTTTCCCTGCTCAAAATGAATTGATAGCTTATTCTAAAACTTAATAACTCATCTGTATACAGTAAAGGATCCTTCAGGACTGTGATTTGGAACTACATCTACACAATTCTAAAAAGTCAGGTGTCTTTTAATGTGTCTAACATTACAGGATCATCAATGTCTTATTTTTTATTTCAAAATTCTCCACACATTCTGTATTGGGAACAGGTGAGACGTGCAGGCAGGCCAGTCCAGTACCTGAACACACTCCTTTCTGAGCCATGTCTTTGTAATGTGTGCAGCATGTGATTTTGCATTGTCTTGTTGAACAGTGTATTGACATCCCTGGACAAGATGTTGTCAGCAAATGTTGCTCTTAGTGTACTTTTCTTACTAATGCTCCACTCAAAAATATGTACTGACACCCCCATACACTAACAGACCCTGTATTCTGATAGATTATGACAATCTAAACGGATACCTGTAAGAAATCACATTATTTTCTTTCTTTTTTTTTCGATATGTCGCTTATGATGTCTCTTTTTAATACAGGAACATTAACAAATGAAATGAAGTTGAGTTGATAAAACATAAATGTCATGGGGTCATACTGTCTGGAGTCAAATAAAAGTCAAAGTAAATGTAAAAAAAAAAAAAAAAAAAAAAATATATATATATATATATATATATATATATATTTTTTTTTTTTTTTCTTCTCCTTGTCTATTACAGAACCCAGTCACCTTTTTTTCTGGCTGATACCTGTACTGCTGCTACTGGTAGTGATAGCTGTAGTCATTTATCTGTGCCATCTAAAATCCTCTAAAGAAAGATCAACAGGCAAGTATTTTTATACTGCTTTTATCATTAATGTTATATCATTAAAGTTATTTTATTTATATAGTTTATATAGTTATTTAGTAATGTTATATCATTAAAGTGCTGTACAGGTGTACTGATTACACATGATAACAGAATCTCTCAGTATTGTGTTTGTAGTCCACATTAAGAACTTGTTTCACATGTACTGGCATCAGCAATAGGGAGCATCGATAGCATAAATATTATGTTAGAATATAATTGGAATATTATTATAGAAACATATACTATATCTCACAAAAGTGATTGTCCCATACCTTTTTATGGGACAAAACTGAGGATATGACACTGTGATACAGTGTACAGAAGTTAGTGTACAGCTACAGTATAACAGTGTGAATACAGTTTAGTATAATGTTTCTATAAAATTGAAATGGTTAGTTTAAAGTCATCTGTTGTTTATTGTTAAACAGTTCAGGCGCCCATAGAAGAAGAAATAGTTTATGCTGAAAGAGTGATTTTTGCAAAAAGGGTACAACCCATGGTAAGACTAACTGTTTTATTATGTGCAGTAAATTGTCCTGTCTGCCTCCCTGCAATGCTGTGTTCATCACTGGAACAAGGTTAGCTTGCTTTTAGCTTCTTGCATTTTTCTTGACTGATCATGTGTGTGTGAATTTTATAAGGCTTGTGCTTTTTATGTTGCTTGTGTAGTATCTTGAGCTGCGATGTCATGTAGATGCATGAAATAAGTCTTTGCTGATTCTGTATTTGTGTATAAAAGAAAATTTATTACAGAAAAGACTAATTAGTACAAATAACAGCATCATAACAAGCACCCGGGTTTGCTTGTGAGGGAGCGTTGATGCTGATCTGATCCTGAGCTCTCTTTAATTTCCAAAATCCCACCTTATATGCTCAAAAACATCACATCTGGAAACAATTTTCTGTCATACAAAAGTACAGTATCAGTGAAGACTCATTTCATGCATCTACATGACATCGCAGCTCAAAATACTACACTTGTTTCATGTTTTGCTGGGAAATGAGTAAAATGACAGCAGCCATGTTTGTTTAAAATAGCGAAAAACATGCAAACTGCTCTATGTCTCACTGCTGAAACGACCGTACATCAAAATGAGCAAGTAATAAATTATATTCAGTAGATTCTGTATTATCGACCAGCCAGAGAGGTGTGTGTGTGCGTGTGTGAGAAAGACAGCCACCAGTCTCTGTAAACATGGTCATGTGATCATTATCTGATGGCCTCATATCTCTGCTCATTTTGATGTTGTATGATAGCTTCATGAATCAGATGCTGAACTGTGCATTTGCTTTCCTGCAAGCTTCAGTGTGCAAAACTTTGTTCAACAGACTTTAGAGGCTTCAGATTCATAAAACACAACGATAATGCCACTATGCCTCCAAAGTGTAAAGCAATGTTATATTTACATCCTATACATGAGTCAGTATTATAAATATTCTTTGTGAAACAGTTAAAATCCACAAATTGATGAATTTATTCACATTTACTACCAAATATGTTTTCGGTTGCTAAAAAGGACATCTAAAAAATATCAACAGGAAGTTCATTTAAATAAAATTAAAGTACACTAAAAGGTTTCTGTTATAAGTCTGATTTTTTTAAGGTGCTCTTTAAGATAATGCTCCATCTATTGTGTTCATAAATTATGTATATGTGCAACAAACTACAGCATCCGTGCTCATATACAGGCTTAGTAATATTAGGCTGCCCTCATTTTTCTCATTCGTTAGGCAGCCTGTGTGTAGTAAGCTAATTATATTTTATATTTTGTTTAAATAATATGTATTTAATTGCTTTTGTAGGTACTCATTGTATTGTTTTACATTTAATCACCTTTAAAAAGGAACCACTGTTTCACATATTGACACTATATAGCGCAACAGTTTTTTTTATTATTTTGTCTACACAATAGACGTAACCCTGAGGAGTATTTTATATCATGTCTTCTAACATTTGTCTTGTTTTTCACATTTTTGACAGGACCATAATGGAGCAGAAGACACAGTGTACTCAGGTGTAATGATCTGATATGATTTAATTCATCCCTGCGTTTCATTCTCCTCAGTACTTCTCAGCTTTAAAGCAGCGTGTTACAATATTCAGTTTCCAGGCACCCGTCTTGGAGCCAGTGGTGGAATAAATGATGGAGCCTTTCAAAAGAAGATGATTCACTGATTAAGAATAGCTTTCTTCTTAAGATTAGTCAGGTCTAAACTTGCTGGCCATGAGCAGCAGAAATGAAACTGAAACAACAAAGAAAAGGAACTTTTTTGCTCCATTAAAAAAATCTAGTATTTTTTTTTTTTTGAATATGGAGAAAACAGTCAGCCTCAGAACATTGGAAATGTATTTCTTCAAAAAATCAGACAGGCCAGGCAGTCTGTTCTAGGCAGGCCAAGGCCAAGTATTGCAGTCTGGAGGAGACATTCTTGGGAAATGCTTGCTGTGTGCGGACGAGTATTATCCTGCTGAAAAATGCCAGTTTACTGTGGCATGTCCTGCTCATATTGCTGAGCTGTTCGTGTGCCTCATATTGCTACTAGGGGTGACTGACTGTCGTATTTGATTGACTATAAGCAGGAAGGCAGGACTGAAGCACTTACCACCACTGTAAATGATGGTAACAGTGATTCGCTGATAGATGGTCTGGATAGCTGTCAATTAATTAAAACGACCATCTGCATTTCTCTGTCCAATGATTATCTCCCTCTCAAAGTCTGTTAACTGGGCAAAATGTCTTTAGGTGTGTTGTAGAGGCATGTCTAGCAGACAGTGATCTCTCACTAAGAGGGGCACTACTCAAAAGTAGCACCTGAGAGTTTTTTTTTTATAGGAGAGTGTACTCAGGACATACAGTATAAGAGACATAACTCTATGCCGAGTTTTTAACAACCCTGGGTGTGTTTTTGCTGTTTGTCAATTAGTTTTTCCCCATTTGCTGCAACTTCTAGTGTTCTGGAGACCAATTACTATCGATACTATTGATATTGAAACAAATCTCTGAGGATTTAATTACAATCAGCCAGAATAGCGGTTTATTGAGGTCTTAAAGTGATTGATTATGTGTATTACTAGTATTAGTTCCTGGTCACTGCACTGATTTGGGGGAATTGCTATTCTACAGTATAGGAAATGCTTTTCTGGGAAGTTTGTTGGATTATTGGAGCTGTTCTTTACAGTGCATTAAGGGAGCTGAGGTTTGTGTAAATACCTGTAGTCTTGTTTTTGTTACGCCTACACTGAAATACCTGCTGAACTAACCAGAAGACGTGTTCACACATGCTCCTCTCCAACAGTATGATGCTTCTGGAACTGGATGTCATGCATGGTTAAAACAGAACCTAAAAGAGTATTTTATGTGTAATATTTCTTTCTGTTTTACAGTATTTTAATTTTACTTAAAGCCTAACCAAGTATGTGATGTGTTTACTGTATTTCTTAGCAGCCACAATCTTCTTGAACATACAGAGTGTAAATGTTTAGTACAGCTTAGCAGTAAACGTTGAAAGGGTTTCTCGTTTACAAGTGTGGTAAATTAGTGTTTAATGAATTTAAGGTCAAACTATTACAGTTATCAGCTGTAATAGCTGTTTATTGTATTTTTGTATTTGACTTTAAGTGTTCTAACATTAGTATTGATCATGCCTTTTGTATTGACATACACTGATCAGCCATAACATTAAACCCACCTGCATAATATTATGTAGATTTCCCTCATGACCCTGTTCTTATTCAGTGGTTGCCCTTTAATTGATTACTGGCAGAATATTAATGATATTCATGTCACTTTTCAGTGGTTTTAATATTTTGGCTGATCTGTTTGTATACATACGTTTACTTTGGCTTATGCCCATTACTGTTTTACAGCGCCACCCCGTGTTCATCAAATGACTAACACTGCCTTTTTAATTCTGATGGTATTAGTTCATTTTATATTTTTATACTTTTTATATGTATTTATTTGGTTTACATATGAAAAGAGGTTTGATTGTGGATGGTACAGTTTCTTGCATGGCTTCTGCTCATGTTGTTGTTCAATGTCAAGACAATAAAGCGATAAAACGAAAGTAATGGGAACAGTGTGTTTTTTTTTTTATTTTGATCATTATTCTTACATATTTATTTAACATATTTACAAGAAACATCAGCTTCCATATTAGACCCATCAAATCATAGTGCATCCTGTTCAACTATCACCTCCTACACATCTATAAAAGCTTGTATTTATTGTCTGACGCGTTTTATTTTCACTTGCTCGCAGGTAAGCTGCAGAATAGTGTGGATAATTTTAGAGAAAATTGGCATTTGTTCAAAACCTGATTGATGTAGAGTTACAGACATTTAGATTTTCATCTAAATATGGGGACACCGTGAGTGGAATTAATATTCTTAAATAAAATTAACTGAAAATGCAGCAGAAAGTGTTTTCAGTCTCTTGAAAATAAAAAAAAGTGTAAAGATTGTGATGTCACTGATTATTTTCTTATCCCATGATCACTGGGTAGAAGGAAATTTTTAGACACAAATAAATAAATAAATAAATAGCTTGACATTTTTATAATAATAACTAAATGTTTAATTTTTAATGTATCCTGGTGGAGACGACCAACCAATCCGTGTGTGGCGTGTGTGTGCTCAGCAACAAAATCAATCCATTTGTGAAATGTCCATTTGGTGTATTTATTCTGACAGTGTAAATGAATTACATGTGTTAAACTCTATTACATTAAAAAGTGAAGATTTTAATTTATCTTATGTATCTTATTACATTGACAGATTTTCATAGAATTTCTGTAACTCTGTAAAGCCCTGTAGAGCATTTAATTGTGATATATTAAGTATCACAGTATCATGATATAATTTGTAATTATGTGTAATATGTATCGTATTAATACAGTATTGAGAGATGCTCAGTAAAATGTGCAGGATGAGGTTTGAGAACCACTGCCCTAGACCAACACATATCTCACAGCTCATTCAGCCACTTCCTGCTTTAAACACTGACAGTAGATAAGAGAGAGAGAACCGGACCCCACAGAGCAGCACTGAGACCCTCAGAAACCGAGAAACTCCTCAGCATTTTTAAGTAATGGATTCCAGCAGGAGAGCTTTCCTCTGTTTCCTCATCTTCACCACAGGTGAGCTGATTTAAATCAAACTCCAAACTCATGTTTGGTGCTGAGTGGCCATGTGCTCGGGCCGGCTGTCACACCTACCCCACCAGTTACACCTCAGTTATCCGGCTGGTAACCATGGCTGATTGAGATTTGGTGCATTAATTATTAAGCTTTATTAACCTTCAGAAGCTGATGTTTTGTGTATGATAATAACATTTCTTTTTAATAATACTTTATAAAATTATTGATCATGTCCATGATCATGTGATGATTTATACTGAAGCAGATTCACTGTGTTGTTTCAGGTGTGCTGTTCACAGCTGGAGAAGAGGTGGTTAAACTGCAGGAGCTGGAGGGAAACACTGTAACCCTCCATACTGGATTAACTGGAGTTCAGAGTGAAGCTCACATACTGTGGTTCTATAGATCTGAGAAATCAGATATAAAGATAGTGAACAGTCTGATCATTAGAGGAGAGGATATTACAGATTATTATACAGACAGATTCAGAGACAGACTGCAGCTGATCAGAAGCAGTGGATCTTTAACCATCAGAAACATCAGCAGAGAAGATTCTGGAGTTTATACATTAAACATCATTACTGGAACAAAATCAGACTGGAGATTCAGTGTTAAAGTTTATGGTGAGTAAATATATTATCTTCTTTTATAGGTTCTGCAGACTGAGTAGGAAAATGAAACAGCTATGGGTGTAGTTAAACCCTTTTAGAGACTCACTTAACCTTAAAACAACAACAGGGTTAAAACTGGAGTGAATCACACCTGTCCACTGTATATAATAGTTTGTGTGTCTGGTTGAAATCTAAATGATTCTATTTCTTCTGAAATGAGACACGACCCCCTCCTGGAAACTCTTTTTAATATTATTTACAATCAATGTTTTATTTCTTACTCAATGCCCCTAAAACTTTTCCCCAGTCAACGTATGTTCTCTCTTGAATATTGTAATAACGTACATACATCATCATTACATTCATACAGACAATATGTCATTAGAAAAAAATATATTTTGGGGTGTTACTATTTATTTAATCTTTTTGTAGGGTGTATTTATAAAAAAATCAAGAGTAGTACAACAGTTCTAATTTCTACTCAGTTTGTATGTGATTTTGTGATTCACAGCTCCAGCCCCAAAGCCGGTCATAAGAACTCGAGCTGAAAGACGTTCAGCTCTTCCCAGAGGCTCATGTTCTCCTGTGTGTTCTGTGGAGAACGGGGAGGATGTGAGTTTATCCTGGTATGAAGATAAAGAGAGAATCTCCAGTATCAGTAGAGCAGATTCCAGTGATTCCAGTCTTCATCTTCCTCTGAACAGAACCCTCCCAAACTGCTACACTTACACCTGTGTGTCTGATAATCCCGTCAGCAATCAAACCTCTGAGCTCAACATCACACAACTCTGTAATTTTAATACAGGTAAGTTACAACAGAGTGACTTTTACTTGTTTGCTGGTAACAGAAAGGTGAAGACGTTTTTGGGCATCTCCAAGTGTTTGTTCCTTCAGATAAATCCAAGTGTCCCTTTGATAATCTCAAAGGGTCCTTTAGGGTTTCCCTTTCGGCATCTTCATTTTTCCCTTTGCATGCAAGCTAATGCCGTGCGTAAAAGTGTGCTCCGTGCGTAAAAGTGCGCTCCGTGCGTAAAAGTGCGCTCCGTGCGTAAAAGTGCGCTCCGTGCGTAAAACCATATTCCGTGCGTAAAACTCCTTCTGTGCGTAAAAGTGAACGTCATGCGTAAAAACATATCCCGTGCTTAAAACTCCTTCTGTGCCTAAAAGTGCGCTTCCTGCGTAAAAGTGCGCATCATGCGTAAACACGTATTCCGTTAAAAATAGGGCCGTGCGTAAAAGCTCGTTCTGTGCGCAAAAATAATAAATAATAAACGTTTTAGAGAAAAACAAAGCAGAACCTTCTAACCAGAAAAGAATTTAAGCAGTCAGATGGTTCTTTAAAAGGTCATAGTTCTGCACAGAACCTCTGCTCTTACTGAAGAACCCCTGAAGAATCAAAAAGCAGAAAATGCATTACCTTTTGTTCAGGAACATCAGGATAAGAATAATCAGTTAATCAATTTATTAATATTCACTCTCTCTCTCTCTCTCAGATTGCCCCAGTGTCCGTTGCTGTGACTCAGTGGAGATGATGGTCCGATTGGTGCTTTCCGCTTTGGTGGGCGTGGCTACTGTTGCCATCCTGCTTTATCACTTCACCCCCAGAAGAGCCACAGCTAACACCGCTAACTGCTAATGTGCTTCTGATAGCAGAACACAATCTTCACTACTGTATAATAAAGACATACATACTGTATAAACTGTGTACAGCATCTTACTGTATATCTGCAAAGCATCACAATCAAAATACTACAGTACACATATTTCTCCTGTAAATCACAGTATAGGCAGTTTGGGCGGGTGTCTTTTTTTAGGAGTTTAAGCAAAAATTAAGCTTCATTAATGGTACATTTTCCATGATTTCTAACTCAGGTAGTAGTGATATTATTATGCAGACAGAGAGACAAGTTTATGTCCCCCATAAATGTATATAAACACTGTATGCAGTTACAGCAGGTTAGAGCATGTGTAGTTGAAATGTACAGAGAAATGCAGACAGTCTTTTAACATGTGTCTGTGGTGCTGAAATAATGGATGTTCTGTGTTTAGAAAGTAAGTATTTTTTTTTTTTTAAATTCTCAAAGTTTTTCCTAGCAAGAAGTTAAAGGTTATTCACACAAAATAAAAAAGAATCAATATCTGCTGAAAATTATGTCACTGTGTTCTTCCTGATGACCTCTCAAGGTCTGATGACAAGGTTAAACACTTCAGTGTGTACCACTAGGTGACGCCATTCTTATATATTTGCATTGGGGCCGATCTTTTAGAGGTAAAAGTCATTGGCTGGTGCTGTAAAGATAGAGGGCGCTCTTACTGGTATAAACTCAGTTCTGATCACAGGAAGGAGTCAGGTTTCTGTGGTCTCATTTGAATCTACAGGGCATCAGTGTGTTCACCACAGTGTTGGTTTGCATGTTAAAACATGTTCTTTAGAAGACTGTCTGGCAGGGCAAGGCTCTTTATATGGTGTTTTGTAGAGCAGTTACCCAATAGCCAAAAAGTCTGCTGTAAATGTGAACTGCTTGACTAGATACACATGATACACATGGTGATATAATACACACAGCATGACCTGAGGATATAGATATTAATATCTGTGTTTCATAACAAGCCTTTGTTGATTAACCCATTACAGCAACAGAACATGTGAGGAGAGGTTTTTTTTGTTGTTGAAAAGCTGTAGATCAGGGGTCGGCAATTAAGTTTGGCCGCGGGCCAGATTTTTTCCAAGCCATTACATGGCGGGCCACAACCCCTTGCGGGATGGGGGGTTTGGCGGGCGCGGTGGCGGGAGGGCGCTCTTAAAATGACAAGCAGACATTCCTATATATATATATACTATATATATATATATATTATATACCTTTTGTTAAATAAAAAATAAAAAAAACGAATAAAAAAAAAATAACAGAATAAAGAAGCTAGCAGTTATCTAACAGCCCGTGGCTCTATCAAAAAATCTTTAAGAAATTTTTCTGTTTTGGAAAATTAAGTTTCTAAATAAAGAGCATTTTTGAGACGGACAGTCAGATTTTTTTTTTTCATTATAGTTCAACCTCAGGGGCCAGATGTTTCTTGCTTGCGGGCCGCATCTGGCATCTGATTTTATACACATGTGGCCATGGAAGTGATTGGAATTATATTTATATATAATTAGTTGCGTCCAAACGTCAAATGTCTTTTGCATTTCTCAGCTGTAAACGAAGCATCACTAACTTTAGAACAGCCTTTTATAATGTAGAGGCCAGAGGTTCATATTGCTGGACCTTTTTCTCTGTATGAGATAAACAGCTGTTAACAGTAGAGGGATGAGAGTTTTCACACTTCTCCTTTCATCTTTCTCTCTTCATGTGTCTCTTGAGTCTCTTCTCTGCTCCAAAAAAAAAAAACATATTGTAATTTCTGATCTGAGAGGAAGAAAATAACCCCTGACTTCCTTGTTCTGTGTTTTCGTTTCCCCGTTGGTGAAGTTTTCTTTTTTTGGAAAGTTACTTTGCTTTTTCTCTGGTTTTCCGGGTCACTTTGGGGAAGCCAGCTTTCTGCTGCCCTCGTTTGTTCTTTTCCTGCCTTAGTGGGTTTCCTGCCAGATGGTGTTTTTGTTTGTCCACCCATGTTCAGGAACTACCTCTTTTAGGCCTGTCTCTTCCACAACATGGCTGAGCTGCTCCTCTCTCCCGGAACGTTTTCACTGGCTAAAACACAAACTACCCCTCTTTCTTATTGGCTACACCAAGCTTTAAATTCTGGTTTCTGGTTTGTTGTTTTCCCGGAAAGGGATCTTCCTCTACAAACCAGGAACATGTGCAGCACCAAAGCAGTGTGAGAAGGAGAAAGATATTAGGAGAATTTAACAGAGCTTGTTGGTGAGTTTATTCAGTATATAGTTTCTGGTTTGTACAAGATCGCCCTTTCTCAGTAACAGCCCTGGCTGCAGCTCAACCCTTCTTGTTTATAGGGGCCAAAATATTTTTTTTATGTTATACTTTATACTGTATGCTTTATTTTTCATGATAAACTTTTGGCTAATGTGTGAACAAGTTAAAACGTGTACATATATTTACATATATATTTCAACTTATGGCTGTTTTTTGTGTTTTATCTTAAACTTAAGCAAGTCCAGTAAGAAGTTTACTGCACTCGTCATTATATAAAGCATAACAGTGATGAAAATAAAACATCTGTATCCTTAACATGAATTAAATTGAATGGATACCCTAGTCTAGGTAAAGATATCTAAATCACGCCCATAGAGCTCATTTATAGGTCCAGTAAACATATAGACAAACCAATCAGGATGTACATTTTGCAGACAGAGCTCACTAATAGCTCTAAGCACAAGAAGGGACCAATCAGGATGCTCTCTGTGTCAATAGCCCTGTCTCTGACCTAAAATTTGTATGTACTTATTAAGTTTTATGACTTTCTAGCAACACTCTACATCTTCATACTTTTGTTTAGAGCACTTTCACTGAAGACTTTACAAAAGGAAGTGGTGAGAACCCCAGAGAAAGGTGTGAAAAATTCAGAGAAGGTGTGAAACGAAGCAGACACACAACATTTACAATTTTATGAATGAGGTTTAAGACCTCATTCATTAAATTCAGCATTATCCTGCTGAAAAATGCCAGTTCAAAAGCCCTACCTTTAGAAACAACACATGTGGCTGCAGGATGTTCTGCACATATCGCTAAGCTATGGATGTCTAAGGGTGACTGCCTGTTATATGCCCTGTCTCCTCAGATCATCACACAAGCAACGGATGCAAGCAACTAGGAAAAAATGAGTTTGAATGTATTGTAGAGGCATGTCCAGCAGTCTCTCACCAAGAGGTTCTCTACCCCACACTGAAGATTTTTTTTTATGCGTTCTTAGACCCAGTATCTAATCAGACTACAGCTGAAATCATTAACATATCTGCCTGAGATGTAACTGCATGCTAAATTTGACTATAATCTGATGTATATACAAACAAACTAAGCTTCAGTAATTAATTAAAACATGACTCTTCCTCATTTAGACTCTCAGTGCAGAATCAAGATTCAGATCAGGTCTTATTATATCTTCAGAGCAGCTTGAAGCACAGCCGGTGGGTCTCTTAATCTGGGTCACAGTATCGATCTGTACAGTGGTTTACTTTCATCTGTAGAAGAACATTTTCAGCTGTGGTTTATGAGCTGCATCTTCTCATGTGAGCTAAATGAGTACACTTCACTGAAGAACCTCACTGAGCAATTATACTCCTTTCCTCATCATACTTTCTGATACTTTTATATATAGGATATATATACAGATTTAATAAGTTGTATCAGTTTTTCAGTTATGTCATATTCAGCATTATTATTTGTGCCAGTCATGTTGAGTTTGTACTAAAGACAAAAGTGAATGAACAGAAAAAGTACTTATCTATGTTGAATAATAACAGTTCAGTAAAAAGTTGTAAAACAAGCCAATTTCTAAACCCCAAAACTGTGATCTAACAGTCCTGACTCATTCTTTTTTGCCTCATTTTACTGCCAAAAGCCTTTTGCTTCTTTGGGAAGAGGCAGGAATGATTACAGTGTTGCAGACAAATAACAACTTTAAATACACAGTAAAATATAAAATATTATAAGTATTACATTATGTTTTTTTGTGATTAACAGCACTGGAATTAAACAACAATCACTGGACAAACACATTTTTCCATTTAGCTGATCCCAGTTTCTCAGTCCTTCCTGTGCCCTCCTGCAGCTTTGTTTTCTGTTATCATCATTTAGCAAACGGTTTTAACAGTTTATTGTAATATAAACAATGGCTTATCTGTCTGCAGATCTGATGAACTGATAAACTACCTATTTTCTAACAGAGAGCGGTTAAATGATAAAAGACCTCTGGCCTAGGAACTCTTCCTGTTTTCACTTTTATTCTGCCTGAACAACTTTCTCATACACTGAAATCAAATATAAAATTTTAATGACAACATTTAATCACTGTTTTTTAGCTGATTAAGCATAAAGTCTTAACACATTTCTGAGCAACTAAATATTTTCAAAGCATCCAAGGGCGCTTTACACTTTACACATGTTCTGAACAACCACACAACCAAGAGTGATGAAGGGCTATTCAACAAAGATTTTAGCATGTTTTACTAGACCCAAAGTCAATTTTATACCAGAGTTCTCCTTTAAATAAAATGAATCATGCTACTCCATCCAGATAGGGATTTGAACCCAAAACCCCAGAGCTCAGATGCAAATGTGTCGGCCACTAAGCCACCATGCCTCCACATTTAAATGTGATGCATGTAATGATTAAATTACTCAGTTTCTTGGTTTATCTTGAGCTTTTGTTTTACACCACTGATTTATACAACTAAATGTTCCCAAACCAGAAGAAATAAACACAGCACAGCAGGAAAGATACACAGCAAGCAGTAAGTCATTAACGATCCCTGCTGATGTTCACTGTGAGCAGGAACAGAATGTGACGATGGTGTAATTGGATAAGATGTGGAGATGCAGATTTCTGCTCGACTGCATCCAATTTCACACCAAGTGTGTGTACACGGTGCATTGTTCCATGACGTTTATTGTTACACAAGAGGATGATGGGAACTGTAGTGCAGAGATCTGCGAAATAGGCCAATATTAATAAAATACAAAAAATAAAAAATAAATAAAAACTATTTTCACGGGTCAGGCTGGATTTTGGAGCAGGCTAGATTGTGGCCCTCTGGCCTTGTGTTTGACACATGAGGCATAATACTTTCAGTGTAAAATCAGTTTTACATGAAAGAGTTAACCTAACCTTACCTCTTCAGGTTCGCATGCCAATCTATACTGAGAAACTGCATGATGGAGAAAACACTGACCAGCAGTGCCTGAGAGCACACTATGGTTAAGCTATGCAGAAGCTTGTGGTCAGCGTTTGCTTCCATCCAACCGTAGCTAGACGAGAACCACCAGCCGACTGAAACTGTGTTAAATGCCACACTCAGTGTTTCCAGAGCAACCTGAACTCTAACACATTCACAATGCTCATGTTTAACTCAGTATGTCAGGTTGTTTATTCAGTCTCGAGCTCATCCACTGTGAGATTAATATTTGTGATTTAATTGGAAAATAATATTTTTTTTACCATTCTGCTTTAATGTTTGCTATTTAATTTTTAAAGTATGTATTAATAGTGAGTCAATATTCAGCAGCCAATAAGGCAAATAGTTTATTTTAGCTTTAGAGAAATGGCAACTTTAAAAATACTAACATCGCCAAAAGTCTCTTCACTGTTATTTTTAATTATACCCCATTTTCTCAGAACTTGGAGGACACCTTGTACCCTCCCTGTTTTAACTTTCAGACACTTCTCCTTCTTTCTGACATGAGAAGCTGTTGGCAAACCAGAGCCTGAGAAGTATTGTGGGTGGAGCTATTGAGTTCACAAAGAGAGAGCCATGCTGCATCCCCCTCATGCTTAAAGCGGTTGTAGTTGTTTAAAGAGACATGCCACATTTTTTCTTTTTTATCTGGTATGACATGTAAAGTAATGTACTGTCACTGTTGTACCACCTGGGAATGCAAACAGGTAAGATAAGTGCACATTTTCATTTTTACACAGTGGAGGAATTGGCAAGTTGGGGAACATAAGTAATCTTATAGTCTTTAAAGGTAAGTCTATTCACTCAGCTGCCACCTGCAACCAGGTGTTCGGCACCTCATTAGTAACTTTTCGGCCAAAACACACCAATTCATCAACTAACAGATGACCAACATCCCAGTAGGAGTAATAAGAGGAGAGAGTGTCATTTTCACAGCAAGAGAGATAATGGTCAAATTGTGCTCGCTCTGACTCTGGCTGCTGACAGCGAGCAGCATGACCCAGGATTGAAATCACCAAATCCTTAAATTCATGGATAATAGTGACAGCTCCTTGGTCTGCTGGATCACTCCTTTGTTCGATTTTGCGTAACTTATTATCCACCAAAAAAAGAGGTTCTGAAACCCGAAACGCCATGAAATGTGTGCATTTCTGATTGTTCAGGAGTGTGGATTAATGGCGACACCAATTCTGTGACGCGTCTTCAGTTCCACTTAAATCTTGAATCAAACCACTTGAAAAACACGAGTTCTATTGGTGAGTAAAGTGCTATCACTTGTCTTTACTGTTATTTTAAAAATAGAGAAAATAGTATAAAATCACAAATGAATACTGAGGAAACTGAAAACAAACTGAATGTAGGGAATTTTCTTTAGCTAATCAGGAGTTTGGTTATTGCAGGAAGTGGATCAAGATAAGAATATCCAAGACAGATTTGCTCTGTGGGGAAAATGAAGCCATGAATGTCTCACAAACAACCCATACAGTACTGCAAAACAACAGAGGCCTTTATTTAGACTGTCTGACTCAGTCTCCCAGTATGAGTCTGTGGTCATTAGATGAGATCTGGATGCCAGATGTGTTAAAACTGCTCTGAAATGAGGAATAGAGATTAAAGACCCTCTGAAGATTTTATCGGAACTTCAGTCCACATAGAGGAAAAGTTCCTTACCTATATAGATAATAATAAATGTGTATATATATATGATATAAAGTAGACATACAGTAGAAGGGTGGAGATATTCCAAAAGACATGGGACGCCTACATTTCAAAACAAAAGACCATAATATCTGATACTTAAACTATCTTGGTATCCTCGTTGTCGATGCCTCTTTAAATGTTCTGACAATCTGTAAATGCCTTACCACAGGTTTTAAACACTGTGTTCACTCACTGTTCACTCTATTACACACCCCTACCTATAGCCATGGATTTACAGTCAGAATCAGAAGCTCTGAATCTGTTGCTGCACAGTTGGTCAGTGTTGGTCATCCTTTAGTCCTTCATCAGTGTTAACAGGACGCTGGTTGAAGGCTATTCTCAGTCCTCCTTGTGTTTAAAAACTCCAGCAGCACTGCTGCATCTGACACAATTGTACCAGCACAACACACACTAACAGCCCGTACACCACCACCATGCCAGTGCAATCACTGCATATAATGCACCACCCAAGTAGCAGCTGCTCGAAGAGCATTAAAAGGAGGATAATATATGCATAGAAAGAAATACAGAATCCAGCAATTATAGAATTATAGAGTGCTTCTATACGGTCAGTGGAGCACATTATAATGTTACTATATGCTTGATCAGTGTGTTTATGTCCAAACACAAAACAAAATGGTATTTCAGACAAAGTTTATATATATATATATATATATATATATGAGAGAGAGAGAGAGAGAGACAGATTTCTTTTTCTTTTTTTCTTCCCTCTTTGGTCTCCTTTTGGTTTATTACCAGTTACTCATCATATGACTGTGACCACGGCTCATGTGGTGGGAGCAGATGTTCAGTTTTTTTTTTTTTTTCCCATGAAAGACTGAGTGTGAATCTTAAACACAAAGAAACTTATTTAAACTATTTATTTATTTCAATATTAACAGATGTTAAACAAAGTCAACGCTTTCATAAAAAAAAAACATATGTTACAGACTGGGTGTGGCTTATTGTATAGTTTTGGGGGGGAGGGGGTGTCATATATTCTCTGTTTGTATAAAAGCTTCCAACAGCTGCCAAATCATCGAAACAGAGAAGTTAGGTAGAGGAAACAAGATAAAGGACTAGGTAATAAATAGGTTAATGTGGTTGGATGATTCATTTGGGTTTTGCCGGTGAGATAAACAATGCCTGACCTGGAAATAAAACAAAGAACAGCAGATAAACAGGTTAAAAAAGAGAATTCAATGCTACATTTACAATCTACAGTTGTACAGAGAATATTTCATATTTCAATAGTTATTGATGATTTTAAGGAATCATTTTGATGAATATTTTTTGTATTTTTCCAGCTGGCTCACCTGTTTACTTCATATAACACTGTTCAGTCCTCTCTGCCTACCCTGCGGAAAAACAACAGATGCTGAATAAGTGATAATTGATGCAGGAACAAACACAATGCTTGTTTTTCCATAATGTTTCTCAGATCAGCAGCTCTGTTAGTTCACTGCTGTATTTGATATATGCTATATTATGATTGATTGATGATGGTAAATGGAGGAAGGGTGCATTAAAGCCCCCACAGATAAAAAACAGCAGAACAAAAATAAAAACTTAAATATCTTATAAAGTTAGATATTGTAAATGGTTTTGTTCAGTAGCAGTGTGTCTCTAGATACATGACAGCCCTATCATGAGAAATTGTTATTTGCATTTTATTTTCATACATTTAAATTGTGGCTAACTGCAAATTTTTCTGATCATCCAGAAGCACTTTATGTTTTCAGGCTCTCCTCGGGAATAACTCGTCTGGTATTTAGTCCTGAACCCTGGTCCTGACTGCAGGACGATACAGGACTGCAGGACAGAACCGGTTGATATAGATGGTGTTTAAGTTTAGTGGTGAACTCTAGTCAGTTCAGCAGAAGCCAGTAGCCCTCTTTCACACACTAAACGGAAGTGGTGGTGGGTTTCAGTTGAACAGGTGGTCTCAGTGCTGTCAGACCCACAACTTTTACTGACTTCAATAAAAGTTATTTAGGGTACACTTAGATTCATTGTCTTTCCTATTGATGCCTTGTGAATCATTTTTGAGTAGATTTGGCCACATGTTTAGGGTCATTGTCTTGCTGAAAAACCCAGTGAAGACCCGTCTTCAGCTTTCAGGCAGAGGCCACCAGATTCTGATTCAAAATGTCCTGATATTTCAGGAGGTTGATGCACATCTGCCTTACTTGAATGGTGTTTTCTCTCCCATGTTGTCTTTCCCATGTTTACGGACATCTAAGAGAAATAGGCCTCTGTGTAACACCATATTTATACCCCAGGGAAACAGGAAGTGATGAATTACTTAAGGCTACTTGATACTTTGTTCATAAACTACAGTAGAAATAACATAAATGGTTCAAATACATTTATTTCCAAGGATTTTTTTCTTCATTCACCTGAGTTGAAGGTTGCTTTTTTTTTTACATTGCCATATGCTTCAATGTAAGTCATTAACATTATTGTGCTTTTGTTATTTCATTATATAAATCAAAACTGTCAAAATAATTTAATTTAAAAAAATCCAGATTCTTACTTTAATGAATGCGAGTTTAAAACATTGTTTTTGATTGGTTATAGATAACTGTCAGTCATTGTTGACGGACTTGTATTCATCTGTTGATTGGCTCTGTGTCTGCAGGGGGAGGGGCTACAAATTGAGAGAGAGAGAGAGAGAGCTAGAGAGAGAGAGAGAGAGACACGTGGCTGCTTTTTGTTGGAATATTCCATGTAAACACGTTATATATTAATGATTTTAACGTCAGCAGCATTAGATTTCGACCAGAGATCTGCTCTACTGATCTAACAGCCTAACAGTCAGCGAGATACCAGGTGAAACCGTCCTCAGATCTTATCTGGAAATGTAGTACTTGAAAAAGTCAGGAAAAAGGGAGAAAAAAACAAGAAAAAAGACTGAGGTGTCTCAACTCCCAAAACTCCCGGTTAATACACAGGATGCAGCTCTAGAGCACGTGCACATTAAATCATACTGGTCTATAGTCTAGTGTTTGAGTCATTTAGTTACTTTAAGTCATGTAATATCTGAAATGTAACATACAGTTGCTACTCTGAAGCATTTTTCTTAATAGTTGTTTCTTTTAATTAAAAAAAAGTTTTTTCGTGTTAACCCCTAAGTTAAAGTTTAGTTCCCTTATTCATAAATAAGTGACGCCCCGAAATTCAGTACATGTAAAGAATGCGCATGCCCAGTCTTGTCCAGCCCAGAGCGAGAGAATAATCTGTAATTTTATCCTCAGTGTGAAGCTGAGAGGACTCACTGCAGTGTTCAGACTGTTGATACATAGATTACTGTTAAAAATGGCACATTAAGATGTTCATATTCAGGATTACTGGAGCTGTTTTCAGCCTGATTCACTGTAAGTCTGCTTTTCCTGGAATTATGATAATGATCACACACGCGTTCAGTCCGAATTCTGACTGAATTTAATGTAAATATCGTGTGTTAATGTGTGTTTACCTACAGTAGAGAAGGACTGTAGGGTTTTAATGATGTTTTCTTATTGTGAAGAAGCACTGAATCTTTCTACTGAAGGTTTTTTGGGGTAGTTTTTAAACATTTAAGAGCATTAAACTGAGTTTAGTGGGTTCTAGAACATAATAAAGGAGCTAATGGAAGAACAGCAGGATCAGTAAATGAGTGTTATTAGAATTTGTATAGTAGTTTCAGGATCTGAGACAGAAGCTGGATCTCACCTTTAAGCAGGTTTTCTGGATTTAGTTTTGAACAGGGGCTTCAGAGAGGGATTTACACAACCTGCAACAGATAATAGCATACACTGCATTAATTTATACAATTTAATTCAATTAATATCTAACATAAAATAACATAATATCACTTACACTGTTTCAGGTGTGCTGTTCACAGCTGGAGAAGAGGTGGTTAAACTGCAGGAGCTGGAGGGAAACACTGTAACCCTCCATACTGGATTAACTGGAGTTCAGAGTGATGCTCAGATACTGTGGTTCTATAGATCTGAGAAATCAGAAATAAAGATAGTGAACAGTCTGTTCTTTAAAGGAGAAATTCATACAGAATATAACAGGACCAGATTCAGAGACAGACTGCAGCTGATCAGAAGCAGTGGATCTTTAACCATCAGAAACATCAGCAGAGAAGATTCTGGAGTTTATACATTAAAAATCATTACTGGAACAAAATCAGACTGGAGATTCAGTGTTAAAGTTTATGTTGAGTAAATCTAGTTTTCTTTTATAGATTCTACAGATTGAGGAGGAACATAAATATTCTGAATTGGTTTCAGACTCTAGACCAACAGAATTTATTGGTGGTTGCTCTGGTGTTCCAGATGCTTGCAATGGAGTTGCTTGGTAGTTGCCTGTTGGTCTCCTATGGGGTTGCTGTGGTATTTTAAGTGGTTTATTAGGTGTTCAGTGTGGTTGGGTGGGTGCTACCTAGTGTATTTGTATTAATAATTGTTGCATGACAGCAAAGCACAATATTTATTATAAAAAGGTAAGTGATCAAACATTACTTTTTAATGTTTTTTTTTAAGTTGTGCAGTTTTAGACCTGCACTGATCTGATATGGGCAGTAATGTTTTTTATTATTATAATTATTATTAAAACAAATAGATGGCCTGTGTTAAGACAGAATGTATACATACTGTTTTTATACATTTCTTAACCAAACATCTTGCACACCAACAACAGCTTTACTATAAGCTCCTCAGAGACAGACATGAGTCAGCAGTGTGTAATGAAATAGAGACTTCATATGTGTTGTTTATAAACCAAAGAATTTATCAGACAAGTTAAAACCTGTCTGAACTGAATAATCAGCAGCTGCAGTGTAAGAACTTTTCACACTACCAGTATTCGAGGGACGCTGTTTATGGTTTAAAGTATTTTGGTGTATTGATGCTACACTGGGTAATGCTTGTAATGCAGCTCTAAATATATTCACATTTGTTTTTTCTACATTACGAATTTCATTCACACAGCTCCAGTCCCAAAGCCAGTCATAAGAACTCGAGCTGAAAGACGTTCAGCTCTTCCCAGAGGCTCATGTTCTCCTGTGTGTTCTGTGGAGAACGGGGAGGATGTGAGTTTATCCTGGTATGAAGATAAAGAGAGAATCTCCAGTATCAGTAGAGCAGATTCCAGTGATTCCAGTCTTCATCTTCTTCTGAATAGAACCTTCCCAACAAACTACACTTACACCTGTGTATCTGATAATCCCATCAGTAATCAGTCCACCCAACTAAACATCGCAGAACTCTGTCCTTTTAAAGAAGGTAGGTAATTATAATAATCATTGCTTTTTGATTTATTATTCACTCTGTTGATACTGATGTTGATGCACTGCTGTTTATATTAGTCTTAGTAATTTAACTTCAGTATTTCCTACTTTGCTGCAGCATAGATGTTTACGGTGGTGTTTTTGTTTATGTTCTTATTATTAAGATAAATGTCCAGATGGTTGTGTGAGGATACCGACTGCTGCTCTGATCTCTGTTGGGCTTTTGGGAGCTGCTCTAATATTAATATCATTCATATGGTTTTGGAAAAGGAGCAAAAAGCAACCAGGCAAGAAATACATCTGTTTATGCAGCATCTATTGCACTTCATTATTTTGTCTTACAGATATTTGAACTACACACACATTATACAATTCACTGTTCTGTCTGTAGTTTCAGAAGAAGAAGTGAATTATTCTGAACTGAACACTGGACCACGGAAACCAGAACAAACATCAGAAAATTCAAAAGAGGTAATTCTATAAACACATTTATATTAAACTGCTAATCCCTGATTGAACTCTATTACTTTGAAAAGTCATTGTGAATAAACACGGTACTTAAAATACTGGATTGGCTTTAAGTTTTAGACACATAATTGTGTGTATTCTCTAGTTACCAGTATGATGCACTGGGGATTTCCTGAATACCAGTTCTGCTGGTCCTTCATTCTTACTAGTGACTAAATAAAGAGATTTAAGGATTTAGCACAAACAGTTCTGTTGTGAAGTCTATTCTGTGTACAAGTGTGGGGGAGGGTAGCCTTTTTAAATACAAACAGGAATTTAGTTTAAGCGAATCAAACGATCTCAAAGGCGTGACGATGCAGGTCAGAGCGTTAAACTAGTCTCACTGGTTTAACGGATTTGTTGAGACACGTGAGAAACTTCAATAACGATGTATTTTCTCATCACATCTGCTCTCCTACACGGCATAATCTCTTATATTCTTATGTGGTCATTGTGTTATTTCTAAAGAATGCCTGTGCTTCTGTGTTTAATGACCTGATTTATCATGATTAGGATGAAGGTCAATAGTGCCAGCTGTAAGTATGAAGATGATTTAACACTGATGACTCAGATTAGTGACCCTTTGGGCTTTTTAGGGACTTTTTTCCCAAATACAGCCACTCAAAAGCAACTTGATTCCAGAGTCGTTACAGGACCTTTTTTCTGTGCCAGATTACTCATACACATATTGAATTCCCTTTTGGAGCTAATATTAATGTTCTGAACTGACTCTTGGCATCACATTAACGCCTCAAGGCTTAAAATAAAACTGAAAGGACTGTGTGAATTAAGCGTGCTCTCCTGCAGACCTTGAATTTAACTGTAGTCTGATGCTGTGTTTTACAGGTAAACAGTACCAGAGTTCAAGACCAGGATTCATCAGTGGTGTACTCAGATATCATGATATAAGTCAGCATTTATTATATTTTTTTATGATTATTTATTTTCAGAAATGTATTTTTAGCTGCCTTTTTGTCAAGCGAACTGCAACATACAACAAGCTATTTTATTATTTTTTACTTTTACTATAAACAGTGTTTCAGTGCTCTGATTATTAACGTTATTACAGTTCAGTAAGATTTATTTTAAATAGATTTTACTCTGTTGAGCTCCTGCCTGAACTTGACCGAGCATTTTAATTAGTGTTATTATTCAACACCATGAACTCCAGATGGATTTAATATCCACTCCTGGTGTTACTATAGAGTCCAGTCAGCTTAACAATTAATTCAAATATTAATACAATTTTTACAACAATAATTGTTGTAACATGAAGAACCATAAAATAACCAGTTTTGGTTCCATAAGGGACCCTGATTGTAATATAGATGTCTGAAAGTGATACGAAGGTTCTCTAAAGTTCACATTCACACCTCTTTATTACAGTCAGGGTTCTTTAAGGAACCAGAACTGGTATTTTCATGGTTTCACTTAAAGATTAATCTGTACCATAATTGTTTTAAATGTACTAAACTCATGGAACAAGTCTAGTTTTGAAATGCCCTAAAACATCCCTAGATATGTAAACCTCTTAGAGGATTTTGTAATTTCTTGGTTATTTAATAAATGTGACCGTCCTACCTTTACCTTACTTGTTCAGTCTCAAATTTCTGTTCAGAGTATTTAGTGCTCTGTGCTTTGTTAGTGAAGGTCAACAAGGTCAAAGCTATTTCTGATTGGTGCTCTTTATTACTGTAAAAATAGTTTAGTGTAAAAAACATGTTATTCTAGGATTAGAAACGCTCTTTTAAAACTGTTTATTATTATGGGCGTTGCCTGCTTATAGTAAATGCATTTCTTCAACAACAGCGCCCCCTGGTGTTAAATTAGGCATGATAAAATTACATAACTTTTTTTAGTAGACAGCATTAGTAATAAGACCAGTAGTAGATCAGTTCAGTTTTTCAGTAAACATGCATTTATATATTTGTAAAAAAAAAATAGACTAGAAAAATAAAGTAGAAGGTCACCATTTAATGTTCCCCTAATTGTAACATCACAACTGATAAAAAAAACACCATAAACATGTATATAGTCTGTATATGCTGACTTCTAAAAAAGTTGACAGTTTAACATGTTTTAGATTATCAAACAGATTTTAAAGTAACAGATAAGAAAACAAAGACATTGATTATCTATCAGTCTGGAAGTCATTGCAGAGTCATTATAGTCTATATACAAGTCAAATATATATATATATATATGAGAGAGAGAGAGAGAGAGAGAGAGAGAGAGAGAGAGAGAGAGAGAGAGAGAGAGAGAGAGAAATTACTTTGGAATGACTTCCAGACTGATAGATAATCAATGTCTTTGTTTTCTCAAACTTTTTTCATTTGATAAATAAAATTAGCTTTTAAAAAGTGCTTTTTTCTGATAATCAGAAAAATATAATGATAAAAAAGGCAAAATCTAAAAACTCCTTTTGGAAATACTTTTTTTGTATATTTTTGCTGTAAATGCTGACTTTTATGTTCTTTGTTGTTTGTGATAATGTGGAATTTATTGCAATTGAAATAAAAAATATTCTTAATTATCTCCCTTTTTATCTTACTGTCAAATAAATAGACATGAAAACAGTTTAATACATTAATATTTAGATAAATAAACAGATACCTTTTTGGTAAACTCATGGGGAAACATATGCCACTGTGCATTAGTCTTAAAAACAGCCAGCCATCTAAAATACCCATACTCTGAGTCTCTGAGTCACTAAAATAGGTCTAAATTAGCTACAGGTAACATAGTCTTTTTTTCCTGTTTTATTTTCCAACCTGATCTCTAGAAATGTTAAATAATATCTGATCAACAATTTCATCATTATCATATTATCATTTATCCTTGTTCCAGCATCCAAACACTGCAAACACACAAAATAACTAACTAAAATCTGATAATAATAATAATAATAATAATAATAATAATAATAATAATAAATAATTAGGTGCTCATTTTTTAAAATAGAGAAAATGGCTTTACCTGCTGAACTTCCTGGAACTCCACTCCGCTCCGCAACACGAGCACCTCTCACAACTCCACCACCTTATCTGACCTCCATCATACAGAGCCCATCAGAAAACATCCATCATACAGAGTCTATAGTAATTGTTTTAAAGAAATAAATGAATTGTTTGCATTTCCAACAATAGCTATTCATTATTGTGAATAGTGAACTCAGGTCAGTAGTGGAGCTCTGCTCTCCAGCCAGCGTCGCTCTGTCTGTCTCGAAACTGCGGAAGCAGCTTCCGAAAAGCTACGCAGTCTCGTCTCCTCCTCCTCCTCCTTCATGACGTAGAATAACTCGTCCCATTCTCCGTATAATAAAGCGATGTCCTGTACTGTTCTCCAATCAGCAGATTCAGAACAAAACCTCTGATTTAAACTGATTTCAGATACTCTAAACACAGTTTGATACAGTGATTATAAATCAAAACCATATAATTCTGTAGAAATACTGATATTAGAGACATTAAAAATCTGTATTCAGTTCATAAAATGTGAAAATTGAACTGAAAATTTGCCCTACCACCCTTTAAAGAGCTCCAAAAATCTCCAATAAAAGATCCACACCAGTCACCAGTCCCTTCCAATGATGTCCAGGCTATTTTTTGATAAATTAGGTGTAAGTCTTTAGTATTGCGAAACCTGCAGACTTTTCAAACGAGTGAAATACTCTGCTACACTCACTGCTGAACTACCACTGGATGAAGAAGTTAATGGCTCCGATTCAGAGTTATCTGAACCTGCAGTCTTCTTTAAAAAAAAACGTTCCATGCGAGCTTGAGCGCTTCACACTACTCTCGCAGTGCATCGCGTGGGGGAAAAACTTTACAGTGTGTCCCAATTTAGGGGCCGCATCCTTCGGAGGCTGTATTCGAAGACAGATTGCGTCACAGCTGCGCAGTAATACACCGCCTATCTCTGTGGGTCGCATCCTCCAGAGTATGCTGCCTGTGAATTGGGACACACACCGACACGCGCTGACTCTGGAAAGGAAATATGCACGTGATGCGCAATATTTTGACGGCACCCCCGATGAAGCCAGACAGCACCCCAGGGTGCCGCGGCACCCTGGTTGAGAAACACTGGTCTAGACCAGGGAACGTATATTTGCAGACTGGGGTCCGGGTCCGGACCCAGACGTTGTCCAATACGGACCCATACCGGACCCAACTACTGAGAAGCACCGGAACTGTTCTTGTCTTTACGGTATACGCGCAGTGAACTTCCAATCACGTGTGGTGTAAAATCTTTAAATGCGCTCCTCTGCCAATTAAATTTGTGGCAGACCGCTGCCCTGGCTAGTGGATTGGGACGCGGCCGCAAAAAAAAACGCTTTAATAAAGAGATAGGGCGCCGAGAACTGGCGAAACTGGCGAAACGCCGAGCGCGAGAGAGAGAGACAGGGGAGAAAGCGAGACGCGTGTGATTGGGGAAGAGCGGAGGGGGAATGGGTAAGGGAGCGGTGTGTGTGTGTGTGTGTGGAGGAGATGAGGTGGAGAGAGAGAGAGAGTAACGCACAGTGACTTAAATAAGTAACTTTAATTTGATTACTGGATTGGAAATAGTAACGCGTTAGATTACTCGTTACTGAAAAAAAGGGTCAGATTAGAGTAACGCGTTACTAAGTAACGCGTTACTGACATCACTGATGGTGACAGAGAGTAACATTGTGAGTGAAATTTAAATATACAAATAAAAATGTACTTCCTTTACTCTCACACTCAACATAGTGATAGATAAATGATTAAGCTCATAAATTACACTGACCTGAAATAACCTTCTCAGTTAGAACTGAAATAGAGAGTGTTTTCAATAATCAGTAGTAAATAATTTGTAGTTTAACATTGAATATTAGTCTCTATATGTCCATACACCTCTATTAAATCCCACTCCATCACTGTAAATGTGAGGAATGAGCAATGATTTATTACTAAAGTATAAAATATAAAATTCAGCTTCACCTACGACTCTGCTGAGTTTCTCCATCAGTCCCATCAGAAGAAAGAAGCTTCAATCTCACAAGCTTTAGTTTTGCAAGTTAAATGATGTTTCCTCTGTTGTTTTAGTTTTGTTTTTTTTCTGGAATGGTAGTAAATGGAATTAAAAGCATTTCAGGGAGCTGCCTACCAAGACCTGTTTCACTGTTTTAACTCTGAGTATTTACGTACAGTACACCGGACAAACCTGAACTTCAACATGTACAAACAATGCTGAAAATATTCCACCTATGTTTGCATTAGAAACTCAAACACAGGATAGTAATCATCATACCTTAAAGTTGACCTTCAGAAGGTCCTCCTAGTTTCTACTCCCTCTGTCCATTAGATCATTACATCAGCTCCACTGAGAATACAGGACACTTTGTAGTTCTATAATTACAGACTGTAGTTCTGTATCTGTTTCTATGTATATTCTGTTATACTGTGTATAAATGTGCACAAAATAACTTTAAAATACCTTTTATTAGTAAGCATAATATCTTGTACATTGACCTAATTGCAAAAGTGAGATATGTAAAAAAAATGGAAATGACTTAAAACAAGAAAAAAAAGCATTTGTTACCTGTCCACATGTTCCAGATGTTTCAGATGGAGTAATGTGTAACGGGAACAGGGCTGAGTGAAAACCAGGGACACAACTAAAATGTGTATATTTACCTAAATATTATGTATTTATTATGAACAAAATATATATGTTTTTAAAGCATAGTAGGGATTTATAGTCACACAATAATCCAAAAAAGTACATCTCTGAAGGATGTTTATAATTATATTATTGTGTGAGCTGTGAGTTTCGTCTTGGTACAGAGCAGTGGTTCTCAAGCCTCGTCCTGCCCTGCACATTTTACTGTTTACTCTGCTTCTAATAAAACACTTATGATGCACTCAATATTTATGTCCCAAAATCTAAGCTGCAGCTGTCTTGTTTGCAACATTATAGAAGTTGCTAATGCGTTGATATGGTATAGCTGTTGGTTGCCAGATGTCGCCAAGGTGGTAACTAAGATATTTCTATGTGGTTGCTAATGTGTTGTTAGTATATAGCTCTTGGTCTCTGATATGTTGCTATGGTATCCCTAGTCATTGCTTTGGTGTTGCAATGCACAGCCATCATAAATAAATAAACATCTGCTGAAAAAGAATGAATTTGTCTTGATCTGACGACGATGATCGGGTTAAATCATTTTGAGAAAAGCATCAATCTCAAATCCAACATGGCGCTACACCTGGCATGTAGTTGTATTAAAAAGTAGCAACAGGTGGCGCCATTGCCATTTGTTTCTATTTCTGCAGAGACATGTGTTGTGAGGAGGCTGTAATGGTAGAGGGCGCTCTTACTGGTATAAACTCTGATCTGATCACAGGAAGGAGTCAGGTTTCTGTGGTCTCATTTGTATCTACAGGGCATCAGTGTGTTCACCACAGTGTTGGTTTGCATGTTAAAACATGTTCTTTAGAAGACTGTCTGGCAGGGCAAGGCTCTTTATATGGTGTTTTGTAGAGCAGTTACCCAATAGTCAAAAAGTCTGCTGTAAATGTTAACTGCTTGACTAGATACACATGATACACATGGTGATATAATACACACAGCATGACCTGAGGATATAGATATTAATATCTGTGTTTCATAACAAGCCTTTGTTGATTAACCCATTACAGCAACAGAACATGTGAGGAGAGGTTTTTTTTTGTTGTTGAAAAGCTATAGATGCTCAGGGCTTTTAGAAACTTAGTGAACCCTTACAGTGTATTGTTACACTATATTGTTAACAGTATTTGTTGGCCTGCATTATGTTTGGAGCTAATCTAAAGCTACATGTTGGAGCTGTGTACAGTTGGTTCCTCAGCATCCATTGACCCCGCTCTGTTATTTTACACAGAGCACAGAGTCTCAGTCGTCCACTGTGTTATAATGTCACTGAGGAAATCCTATCACAGCACCACGCTGGACTTCACTGAGCTCCTGAGAGCGAGCCATACTTTTTCTAATGTTTATAGAAGCAGTCTGCATGACTAGGTGCTTGATTTTATACACATGTGGCCATGGAAGTGATTGGAATTATATTTATATATAATTAGTTGCGTCCAAACGTCAAATGTCTGTTGCATTTCTCAGCTGTAAACGAAGCATCACTAACTTTAGAACAGCCTTTTATAATGTAGAGGCCAGAGGTTCATATTGCTGGATCTTTTTCTCTGTATGAGATAAACAGCTGTTAACAGTAGAGAGATGAGAGTTTTCACACTTGTCCTTTCATCTTTCTCTCTTCATGTGTTCATCTGTTGAGTCTCTTCTCTGTTCCAAAAAAAAATACATATTGTAATTTCTGATCTGAAAGGAAGAAAATAACCCCTGACTTCCTTGTTCTGTGTTTTTGTTTCCCCGTTGGTGAAGTTTTCTTTTTTTGGAAAGTTACTGTGCTTTTTCTCTGGTTTTCCGGGTCACTTTGGGGAAGCCAGCTTTCTGCTGCCCTCCTTTGTTCTTTTCCCGCCTTAGTGGGTTTCCTGCCAGATGGTGGTTTTGTTTGTCCACCCATGTTCAGGAACTACCTCTTTTAGGCCTGTCTCTTCCACAACATGGCTGAGCTGCTCCTCTCTCCCAGAACGTTTTCATTGGCTAAAACACAAACTACCCCTCTTTCTTATTGGCTACACCAAGCTTTAAATTCTGGTTTCTGGTTTGTTGTTTTCCCGGAAAGGGATCTTCCTCTACAAACCAGGAACATGTGCAGCACCAAAGCAGTGTGAGAAGGAGAAAGATATTAGGAGAATTTAACAGAGCTTGTTGGTGAGTTTATTCAGTATATAGTTTCTGGTTTGTACAAGATCGCCCTTTCTCAGTAACAGCCCTGGCTGCAGCTCAACCCTTCTTGTTTATAGGGGCCAAAATATATTTTTTTTATGTTATACTTTATACTGTATGCTTTATTTTTCATGATAAACTTTTGGCTAATGTGTGAACAAGTTAATACATGTACATATATTTATATATATATTTCAACTTATGGCTGGTTTTTGTGTTTTATCTTAAACTTAAGCAAGTCCAGTAAGAAGTTTACTGCACTCGTCATTATATAAAGCATAACAGTGATGAAAATAAAACATCTGTATCCTTAACATGAATTAAATTGAATGGATACCCTAGTCTAGGTAAAGATATCTAAATCATGCCCATAGAGCTCATTTATAGGTCCAGTAAACATATAGTCAGACCAATCAGGATGTACATTTTGCAGACAGAGCTCACTAATAGCTCTAAGCACAAGAAGGGACCAATCAGGATGCTCTCTGTGTCAATAGCCCTGTCTCTGACCTAAAATTTGTATGTACTTATTAAGTTTTATGACTTTCTAGCAACACTCTACATCTTCATACTTTTGTTTAGAGCACTTTCACTGAAGACTTTACAAAAGGAAGTGGTGAGAACCCCAGAGAAAGGTGTGAAAAATTCAGAGAAGGTGTGAAACGAAGCAGACACACAACATTTACAATTTTATGAATGAGGTTTAAGACCTCATTCATAAAATTCAGCATTATCCTGCTGAAAAATGCCAGTTCAAAAGCCCTACCTTTAGAAACAACACATGTGGCTGCAGGATGTTCTGCACATATCGCTAAGCTATGGATGTCTAAGGGTGACTGCCTGTTATATGCCCTGTCTCCTCAGATCATCACACAAGCAACGGATGCAAGCAACTAGGAAAAAATGAGTTTGAATGTATTGTAGAGGCATGTCCAGCAGTCTCTCACCAAGAGGTTCTCTACCCCACACTGAAGATTTTTTTATGCGTTGTTAGACCCAGTATCTAATCAGACTACACCTGAAATCATTAACATATCTGCCTGAGCTGTAACTGCATGCTAAATTTGACTATAATCTGATGTATATACAAACAAACTAAGCTTCAGTAATTAATTAAAACATTCCACATTTAGACCCTCAGTGCAGAATCAAGATTCAGATCAGATCTTATTATATCTTCAGAGCAGCTTGAAGCACAGCCGGTGGGTCTCTTAATCTGGGTCACAGTATCGATCTGTACAGTGGTTTACTTTCATCTGTAGAAGAACATTTTCAGCTGTGGTTTATGAGCTGCATCTTCTCATGTGAGCTAAATGAGTACACTTCACTGAAGAACCTCACTGAGCAATTATACTCCTTTCCTCATCATACTTTCTGATACTTTTATATATAGGATATATATACAGATTTAATAAGTTGTATCAGTTTTTCAGTTATGTCATATTCAGCATTATTATTTGTGCCAGTCATGTTGAGTTTGTACTAAAGACAAAAGTGAATGAACAGAAACAGTACTTATCTATGTTGAATAATAACAGTTCAGTAAAAAGTTGTAAAACAAGCCAATTTCTAAACCCCAAAACTGTGATCTAACAGTCCTGACTCATTCTTTTTTGCCTCATTTTACTGCCAAAAGCCTTTTGCTACTTTGGGAAGAGGCAGGAATGATTACAGTATTGCAGACAAATAACAACTTCAAATACACAGTAAAATATAAAATATTAGAAGTATTACATTATGTTTTTTTTGTTATTAACAGCACTGGAATTAAACAACAATCACTGGACAAACACATTTTTCCATTTAGCTGATCCCAGTTTCTCAGTCCTTCCTGTGCCCTCCTGCAGCTTTGTTTTCTGTTATCATCATTTAGCAAACGGTTTTAACAGTTTATTGCAATATAAACAATGGCTTATCTGTCTGCAGATCTGATGAACTGATAAACTACCTATTTCTATAGAAGATAATATTTCATGAACTAACAGAGAGTGGTTAAATGATAAAAGACCTCTGGCCTAGGAACTCTTCCTGTTTTCACTTTTATTCTGCCTGAACAACTTTCTCATACACTGAAATCAAATATTAAGTTTTAATTACAACATTTAATCACTGTTTTTTAGCTGATTAAGCATAAAGTCTTAACACATTTCTGAGCAACTAAATATTTTCAAAGCATCCAAGGGCGCTTTACACTTTACACATGTTCTAAACAACCACACAACCAAGAGTGATGAAGGGCTATTCAACAAAGATTTTAGCATGTTTTACTAGACCCAAAGTCAATTTTATACCAGAGTTCTCCTTTAAATAAAATGAATCATGCTACTCCATCCAGATAGGGATTTGAACCCAAAACCCCAGAGCTGAGATGCAAATGTGTCGGCCACTAAGCCACCATGCCTCCACATTTAAATGTGATGCATGTAATGATTAAATTACTCAGTTTCTTGGTTTATCTTGAGCTTTTGTTTTACACCACTAACTTATACAACTAAATGTTCACAAACCAGAAGAAATAAACACAGCACAGCAGGAAAGATACACAGCAAGCAGTAAGTCATTAACGATCCCTGCTGATGTTCACTGTGAGCAGGAACAGAATGTGACGATGGTGTAATTGGATAAGATGTGGAGAGGCAGATTTCTGCTCGACTGCAGCCAATTTCACACCAAGTGTGTGTACACGGTGCATTGTTCCATGACGTTTATTGTTACACAAGAGGATGATGGGAACTGTAGTGCAGAGATCTGCGAAATAGGCCAATATTAATAAAATACAAAAAATAAAAAATAAATCAAAACTATTTTCACGGGTCAGGCTGGATTTTGGAGCAGGCTAGATTGTGGCCCTCTGGCCTTGTGTTTGACACATGAGGCATAATACTTTCAGTGTAAAAACAGCTTTAAATGAAAGAGTTAACCTAACCTAACCTCTTCAGGTTCGCATGCCAATCTATACTGAGAAACTGCATGATGGAGAAAACACTGACCAGCAGTGCCTGAGAGCACACTATGGTTAAGCTATGCAGAAGCTTGTGGTCAGCGTTTGCTTCCATCCAACCGTAGCTAGACGAGAACCACCAGCCGACTGAAACTGTGTTAAATGCCACACTCAGTGTTTCCAGAGCAACCTGAACTCTAACACATTCACAATGCTCATGTTTAACAGATTTGCTCTGTGGGGGAAATGAAGCCATGAATGTCTCTCAAACAACCCATACAGTACTGCAAAACAACAGAGTCCTTTATTTAGACTGTCTGACTCAGTCTCTCAGTATGAGTCTGTGGTCACTAGATGAGATCGGGATGCCAGATGTGTTAAAACTGCTCTGAAATGAGGAATAGAGATTAAAGACCCTCTGAAGATTTTATTGGAACTTCAGTCCACATAGAGGAAAAGTTCCTTACCTATATAGATAATAATAAATGTGTATATATCTGATATAAAGTAGACATACAGTAGAAGGGTGGGGATATTCCAAAAGACATGGGACGCCTACATTTCAAAACAAAAGACCATAATATCTGATACTTAAACTATCTTGGTATCCTCGTTGTCGATGCCTCTTTAAATGTTCTGACAATCTGTAAATGCCTTACCACAGGTTTTAAACACTGTGTTCACTCACTGTTTATTCTATTACACACCCCTACCTATAGCCATGGATTTACAGTCAGAATCAGAAGCTCTGAATCTGTTGCTGCACAGTTGGTCAGTGTTGGTCATCCTTTAGTCCTTCATCAGTGTTAACAGGACGCTGGTTGAAGGCTATTCTCAGTCCTCCTTGTGTTTAAAAACTCCAGCAGCACTGCTGCATCTGACACAATTGTACCAGCACAACACACACTAACAGCCCGTACACCACCACCATGCCAGTGCAATCACTGCATATAATGCACCACCCAAGTAGCAGCTGCTCGAAGAGCATTAAAAGGAGGATAATATATGCATAGAAAGAAATACAGAATCCAGCAATTATAGAATTATAGAGTGCTTCTATACGGTCAGTGGAGCACATTATAATGTTACTATATGCTTGATCAGTGTGTTTATGTCCAAACACAAAACAAAATGGTATTTCAGACAAAGTTTATATATATATATATATATATATATATATATATATATATATATATATATATATATATATATATATATATATGAGAGAGAGACAGATTTCTTTTTCTTTTTTTCTTCCCTCTTTGGTCTCCTTTTGGTTTATTACCAGTTACTCATCATATGACTGTGACCACGGCTCATGTGGTGGGAGCAGATGTTCAGTTTTTTTTTTTTTCCCATGAAAGACTGAGTGTGAATCTTAAACACAAAGAAACTTATTTAAACTATTTATTTATTTCAATATTAACAGATGTTAAACAAAGTCAACGCTTTCATAAAAAAAAAACATATGTTACAGACTGGGTGTGGCTTATTGTATAGTTTTGGGGGGGAGGGGGTGTCATATATTCTCTGTTTGTATAAAAGCTTCCAACAGCTGGCAAATCATCGAAACAGAGAAGTTAGGTACAGGAAACAAGATAAAGGACTAGGTAATAAATAGGTTAATGTGGTTGGATGATTCATTTGGGTTTTGCCGGTGAGATAAACAATGCCTGACCTGGAAATAAAACAAAGAACAGCAGATAAACAGGTTAAAAAAGAGAATTCAATGCTACATTTACAATCTACAGTTGTACAGAGAATATTTAATATTTCAATAGTTATTGATGATTTTAAGGAATCATTTTGATGAATATTTTTTGTATTTTTCCAGCTGGCTCACCTGTTTACTTCATATAACACTGTTCAGTCCACTCTGCCTACCCTGCGGAAAAACAACAGATGCTGAATAAGTGATAATTGATGCAGGAACAAACACAATGCTTGTTTTTCCATAATGTTTCTCAGATCAGCAGCTCTGTTAGATCACTGCTGTATTTGATATATGCTATATTATGATTGATTGATTATGGTAAATGGAGGATGGATGCATTAAAGCCCCCACAGATAAAAAACAGCAGAACAAAAATAAAAACTTAAATATCTTATAAAGTTAGATATTGTAAATGGTTTTGTTCAGTAGCAGTGTGTCTCTAGATACATGACAGCCCTATCATGAGAAATTGCTATTTGCATTTTATTTTCATACATTTAAATTGTGGCTAACTGCAAATTATTCTGATCATCCAGAAGCACTTTATGTTTTCAGGCTCTCGTCTGGAATAACTCGTCTGGTATTTAGTCCTGAACCCTGATCCTGACTGCAGGACGATACAGGACTGCAGGACAGAACCGGTTGATATAGATGGTGTTTAAGTTTAGTGGTGAACTCTAGTCAGTTCAGCAGAAGCCAGTAGCCCTCTTTCACACACTAAACGGAAGTGGTGGTGGGTTTCAGTTTAACAGGTGGTCTCAGTGCTCTCAGACCCACAACTTTTACTGACTTCAATAAAAGTTATTTAGGGTACACTTAGATTCATTGTCTTTCCTATTGATGCCTTGTGAATCATTTTTGAGTAGATTTGGCCACATGTTTAGGGTCATTGTCTTGCTGAAAAACCCAGTGAAGACCCGTCTTCAGCTTTCAGGCAGAGGCCACCAGATTCTGATTCAAAATGTCCTGATATTTCAGGAGGTTGACGCACATCTGCCTTACTTGAATGGTGTTTTCTCTCCCATGTTGTCTTTCTCATGTTTACGGACATCTAAGAGAAATAGGCCGCTGTGTAACACCATATTTATACCCCAGGGAAACAGGAAGTGATGAATTACTTAAGGCTACTTGATACTTTGTTCATAAACTACAGTAGAAATAACATAAATGGTTCAAATACATTTATTTCATTTCTTCATTCACCTGAGTTGAAGGTTGCTTTTTTTTTACATTGCCATATGCTTCAATGTAAGTCATTAACATTATTGTGCTTTTGTTATTTCATTATATAAATCAAAACTGTCAAAATAATTTAATTTAAAAAAATCCAGATTCTTACTTTAATGAATGCGAGTTTAAAACATTGTTTTTGATTGGTTATAGATAACTGTCAGTCATTGTTGACGGACTTGTATTCATCTGTTGATTGGCTCTGTGTCTGCAGGGGGAGGAGCTACAAATTGAGAGAGAGAGAGAGAGAGAGAGAGAGACACGTGGCTGCTTTATGTTGGAATATTCCATGTAAACACGTTATATATTAATGATTTTAACGTCAGCAGCATTAGATTTCGACCAGAGATCTGCTCTACTGATCTAACAGCCTAACAGTCAGCGAGATAGCAGGTGAAATCGTCCTCAGATCTTATCTGGAAATGTAGTACTTGAAAAAGTCAGGAAAAATGGAGAAAAAAACAAGAAAAAAGACTGAGGTGTCTCAACTCCCAAAACTCCCGGTTAATACACAGGATGCAGCTCTAGAGCACGTGCACATTAAATCATACTGGTCTATAGTCTAGTGTTTGAGTCATTTAGTTACTTTAAGTCATGTAATATCTGAAATGTAACATACAGTTGCTACTCTGAAGCATTTTTCTTAATAGTTGTTTCTTTTAATTAAAAAAATGTAGATTTTTTTTCGTGTTAACCCCTAAGTTAAAGTTTAGTTCCCTTATTCATAAACATCTAGTGACGCCCCGGAGTTTAGTATGTGTAAAGAATGCGCATGCCCAGTCTTGTCCAGCCCAGAGCGAGAGAATAATCTGTAATTTTATCCTCAGTGTGAAGCTGAGAGGACTGACTGCAGTGTTCAGACTGTTGATACATAGATTACTGTTAAAAATGGCACATTAAGATGTTCATATTCAGGATTACTGGAGCTGTTTTCAGCCTGATTCACTGTAAGTCTGCTTTTCCTGGAATTATGATAATGATCACACAGCGCGTTCAGTCCAAATTCTGACTGAATTTAATGTAAATATCGTCACGGTGTGTGTTAATGTGTGTTTACTTACAGTAGAGAAGGACTGTAGGGTTTTAATGATGTTTTCTTATTGTGAAGAAGCACTGAATCTTTCTACTGAAGGTTTTTTGGATAATATCTAAACATTTAAGAGCATTAAACTGAGTTTAGTGGGTTCTAGAACATAATAAAGGAGCTAATGGAAGAACAGCAGGATCAGTAAATGAGTGTTATTAGAATTTGTATAGTAGTTTCAGGATCTGAGACAGAAGCTGGATCTCACCTTTTAGCAGGTTTTCTGGATTTAGTTTTGAACAGAAGGTCCAGAGAGGGATTTACACAACCTGCAACAGATCATAACATACACTGCATTAATTTATACAATTTAATTCAATTAATATCTAACATAAAATAATATAATATCACTTACACTGTTTCAGGTGTGCTGTTCACAGCTGGAGAAGAGGTGGTTAAACTGCAGGAGCTGGAGGGAAACACTGTAACCCTCCATACTGGATTAACTGGAGTTCAGAGTGAAGCTCAGATACTGTGGTTCTATAGATCTGAGAAATCAGATATAAGGATAGTGAACAGTCTGATCATTAGAGGAGAGGATATTACAGATTATTATACAGACAGATTCAGAGACAGACTGCAGCTGATCAGAAGCAGTGGATCTTTAACCATCAGAAACATCAGCAGAGAAGATTCTGGAGTTTATAAATTACAGATCATTACTGGACCCTCAGTCTCAGTCTGGAGATTCAGTGTTAAAGTTTATGGTGAGTACATCTAGTTTTCTTTTATATATTTTACAGATTAAATTGGTTTCAGACTCTAGACCAACAGAATTTATTGGTGGTTGCTCTGGTTCAAGAAGGGTTGCTAAGGGGTTGCTTGGTGGTTGCCTGTTGCCTCCTATGGGGTTGCCATAGTATTTTAATTGGTTTATTAGGTGTTCAGTGTGGTTGGGTGGGTGCTACCTAGTGTATTTTTATTAATAATTGTTGCACAACAGCAAAGCACAATATTGATTATGATAAAGTAAGTGATCGGACATTCGTTTTTAATGTTTATTTTAAAGTTGTGCAGTTTTAGACCTGCACTGATCTGATATGGGCAGTAATGTTTTTTTATTATAATTATTATAACAACAAATAGATGGCCTGTCTAAAGTCAGAATGTATACATACTGTTTTTATACAATTCTTAAATAAACATCTTGCTCAGCAACAACAGCTTCACTATAAGCTCCTCAGAGACAGACACGAGTCAGCAGTGTGTAATGAAATAGAGACTTCATACATGTTGTTTATAAACCAAAGAATTTATCAGACAAGTTAAAACCTGTCTGAACTGAATAATCAGCAGCTGCAGTGTAAGAACTTTTCACACTACCAGTATTCGAGGGACGCTGTTTATGGTTTAAAGTATTTTGGTGTATTGATGCTACATTGGGTAATGCTTGTAATTCAGCTCTAAATATATTCACATTTGTTTTTTCTACATTACGAATTTCAATCACACAGCTCCAGCCCCAAAGCCGGTCATAAGAACTCGAGCTGAAAGCCGTTCAGCTCTTCCCAGAGGCTCATGTTCTCCTGTGTGTTTTGTGGAGAACGGGGAGGATGTGAGTTTATCCTGGTATGAAGATAAAGAGAGAATCTCCAGTATCAGTAGAGCAGATTCCAGTGATTCCAGTCTTCATCTTCTTCTGAACAGAACCTTCCCAACAAACTACACTTACACCTGTGTATCTGATAATCCCCTCAGTAATCAGTCCACCCAACTAAACATCGCAGAACTCTGTCCTTTTAAAGAAGGTAGGTAATTATAATAATCATTGCTTTTTGATTTATTATTCACTCTGGTGATACTGATGTTGATGCACTGCTGTTTATATTAGTCTTAGTAATTTAACTTCAGTATTTCCTACTTTGCTGCAGCATAGATGTTTACAGGTGGTGTTTTTGTTTATGTTCTTATTATTAAGATAAATGTCCAGATGGTTGTGTGAGGATACCGACTGCTGCTCTGATCTCTGTTGGGCTTTTGGGAGCTGCTCTAATATTAATATCATTCATATGGTTTTGGAAAAGGAGCAAAAAGCAACCAGGCAAGAAATACATCTGTTTATGCAGCATCTATTGCACTTCATTATTTTGTCTTACAGATATTTGAACTACACACACATTATACAATTCACTGTTCTGTCTGTAGTTTCAGAAGAAGAAGTGAATTATTCTGAACTGAACACTGGACCACGGAAACCAGAACAAACATCAGAAAATTCAAAAGAGGTAATTCTATAAACACATTTATATTAAACTACTAATCCCTGATTGAACTCTATCACTTTGAAAAGTCATTGTGAATAAACACGGTACTTAAAATACTGGACTGGCTTTAAGTTTTAGACACATAATTGAGTGTATTCTCTAGTTTCCAGTACAAAACACTGGGGATTTCCTGAATACCAGTTCTGCTGGTCCTTCATTCTTACTAGTGACTAAATAAAGGGATTTAATGATGTAGCACAAACAGTTCTGTAGTGAAGTCTACTCTGTGTACAAGTGTGGGGGAGGGTAATCTTTTTAAATACAAACAGGAATTTAGTTTAAGCGAATCAAACCATCTCAAAGGTGTGATGATGCAGGTCTGAGCGTTAAACTAGTCTCACTGGTTTAACGAATTTGTTGAGACACGTGAGAAACTTCAATAACGATGTATTTTCTCATCACATCTGCTCTTCTACACGGCATAATCTCTTATATTCTTATGAGGTCATTGTGTTATTTCTAAAGAATGCCTCTGCTTCTGTGTTTAATGACCTGATTTATCATGATTAGGATGAAGGTCAATAGTGCCCGCTGTAAGTATGAAGATGATTTAACACTGATGACTCAGATTAGTGACCCTGGGCTTTTTAGGGACTTTTAGGCAGCTTTTTACAGCCACTCAAAGGCAGCTTGATTCCAGAGTCGTTACAGGACCTTTTTTCTGTGCCAGATTACACATAAACATATTGAATTCCCTTTTGGATCTATTATTAATGTTCTGAACTGACTCTACGGATCACATTAACGCCTCAAGGCTCAAAATAAAACTGGAAGGACTGTGTGAATTAAGCGTGCTCTCCTGTAGACCTTGAGTTTAACTGTAGTCTGATGCTGTGTTTTACAGGTAAACGGTACCAGAGTTCAAGACCAGGATTCATCAGTGGTGTACTCAGATATCATGATATAAGTCTGCATTTATCCTTTTTTTATGATTATTTATTTTCAGAAATGTATTTTTAGCTGCCTTTTTGTCATACAACAAGCTATTTTTATTATTTTATTATTTTACTATAAACAGTGTTTCAGTGCTCTGATTATTATCATTATAACAGTTCAGTAGGATGTATTTTAAATAGATTTTACTCTGTTGAGCTTCTGCCTGAACTTGACCGAGCATTTTAATTAGTGTTATTATTCAACACCATGAACTCCAGATGGATTTAATATCCACTCCTGGTGTTACTATAGAATCCAGTCAGCTTAACAATTATTTATATATTAATTCAATTTTTACAACAATAATTGTTGTTACATGAAGAACCATAAAAGAACCAGTTTTGGTTCCATAAGGGACCCTGATTGTAATATAGATGTCTGAAAGTGATACGAAGGTTCTCTAAAGTTTGATCACATTCACACCTCTTTATTACAGTCAGGGTTCTTTAAGGAACCAGAACTGGTATTTTTATGGTATCACTTAAAGATTAATCTGTACCATAATAGTTTTAAATGTACTAAACTCATGGAACAAGTCTAGTTTTAAAATGCCCTAAAACATCCCTAGATATGTAAACCTCTTAGAGGATTGTGTAATTTCTTGGTTATTTAATAAATGTGACCGTCCTACCTTTACTTACACATCCTACCTTTTCTGGGTCAAGTATTGAGGGAGGTGTCAGGTGAGGTAATGCCTAAAAAAAACAATAACAAACATCAACATAATGATGTGATTATTATGAGGGGATGGCATCACTTGTTTGTCTAGAGAAGGAATGACTATGTCTAAAGCTTTGAGTAGGATTGTAAATGTTAGAACCTTATCGTGTTGTCACACACCAGTGTCAGACATCAGAAACCCTTCATTATTCATGTAAGAGAAACTAGAGCTTTAGAGAACCACCAACACACAAGCTTGTTCAGTCTCAAATTTCTGTTCAGAGTATTTAGTGCTCTGTGCTTTGTTAGTGAAGGTCAACAAGGACAAAGCTATTTCTGATTGGTGCTCTTTATTACTGTAAAATAGTTCAGTGTAAAAACATGTTATTCTAGGATTAGAAAAGCTGTTTTAAAACTGTTTATTATTATGGGCGTTGCCTGCTTATAGTAAATGCATTTCTTCAACAACAGCGCCCCCTGGTGTTAAATTAGGCATGATAAAATTACTTAACTTTTTTTAGTAGACAGCATTAGTAATAAGACCAGTAGTAGATCAGTTCAGTTTTTCAGTAAACATGCATTTATATATTTGTAAAAAAAAAAATAGACTAGAAAAATAAAGTAGAAGGTCACCATTTAATATTCCCCTAATTGTAACATCACAACTGATAAAAAAACACCATAAACATGTATATAGTCTGTATATGCTGACTTCTAAAAAAGTTGACCGTTTAACATGTTTTAGATTATCAAACAGATTTTAAAGTAACAGATAAGAAAACAAAGACATTGATTATCTATCAGTCTGGAAGTCATTGCATAGTCATTATAGTCTATATACAAGTCAAATATATATATATATATATATATATATATATATATATATATAGAGAGAGAGAGACAGAGAGAGAGAGAGAGAGAGAGAGAGAGAGAGAGAGACAGAGAGACAGAGAGAGAGAGAGAGAGAAATTACTTTGGAATGACTTCCAGACTGATAGATAATCAATGTCTTTGTTTTCTCAAACTTTTTTCATTTGATAAATAAAATTAGCTTTTAAAAAGTGTTTTTTTCTGATAATCAGAAAAATATAATGATAAAAAAGGCAAAATCTAAAAATTCCTTTTGGAAATACTTTTTTTGTATATTTTTGCTGTAAATGCTGACTTTTATGTTCTTTGTTGTTTGTGATAATGTGGAATTTATTGCAATTGAAATAAAAAATATTCTTAATTATCTCCCTTTTTATCTTACTGTCAAATAAATAGACATGAAAACAGTTTAATACATTAATATTTAGATAAATAAACAGATACCTTTTTGGTAAACTCATGGGGGAAACATATGCCACTGTGCATTAGTCTTAAAAACAGCCAGCCATCTAAAATACCCATACTCTGAGTCTCTGAGTCACTAAAACAGGTCTAAATTAGCTACAGGTAACATAGTCTTTTTTTCCTGTTTTATTTTCCAACCTGATCTCTAGAAATGTAAAATAATATCTGATCAACAATTTTATCATTATCATATTATCATTTATCCTTGTTCCAGCATCCAAACACTGTAAACACACAAAATAACTAACTAAAATCTGATAATAATAATAATAATAATAATAATAATAATAATAATAATAATACCCAGTCTCTTTAAATAATTAGGTGCTCATTTTTTTAAATAGAGAAAATGGCTTTACCTGCTGAACTTCCTGGAACTCCACTCCGCTCCGCAACACGGCCACCTCTCACAACTCCACCACCTTATCTGACCTCCATCATACAGAGTCCATCAGAAAACATCCATCATACAGAGTCTATAGTAATTGTTTTAAAGAAATAAATGAATTGTTTGCATTTCCAACAATAGCTATTCATTATTGTGAATAGTGAACTCAGGTCAGTAGTGGAGCTCTGCTCTCCAGCCAGCGTCGCTCTGTCTGTCTCGAAACTGCGGAAGCAGCTTCCGAAAAGCTACGCAGTCTCGTCTCCTCCTCCTCCTTCATGACGTAGAATAACTCGTCCCATTCTCCGTATAATAAAGCGATGTCCTGTACTGTTCTCCAATCAGCAGATTCAGAACAAAACCTCTGACTTAAACTGATCTCAAATACTCTAAACACAGTTTGATACAGTGATTATAAATCAAAACCATATAATTCTGTAGAAATACTGATATTAGAGACATTAAGAATCTGTATTCAGTTCATAAATGTGAAAATTGAACAGAAAATTTGCCCTACCACCCTTTAAAGAGCTCCAAAAATCTCCAATAAAAGATCCACACCAGTCACCAGTCCCTTCCAATGATGTCCAGGCTGTTTTTTTTGATAAATTAATGAAGTGAAGACATTTAAAAAAAAAAAAAAAGTAACTTTGAGCTCAAATCAATACGTTCTTATCTCAGCAGTACATTCTCTTCATAATGGCCACAGTAATCTCAACATACAGCTTTTGTTTCCTCCTCCATGGTGACAGAGAGTAACATTGTGAGTGAAATTTAAATATACAAATAAAAATGTATTTCCTTTACTCTCACACTCAACATAGTGATATATGAATGATTAAGCTCATAATTCACACTGACCTGAAATAACCTTCTCAGTTAGAACTGAAATAGAGCGTTTTTCCAATAATCAGTAGTAAATATTCTGTAATTTCACATTGAATATTAGTCTCTATATGTCCATACACCTCTATTAAATCCCACTCCATCACTGTAAATGTGAGGAATGAGCAATGATTTATTACTAAAGTATAAAATATAAAATTCAGCTTCACCTACGACTCTGCTGAGTTTCTCCATCAGTCCCATCAGAAGAAAGAAGCTTCAATCTCACAAGCTTTAGTTTTGCAAGTTAAATGATGTTTCCTCTGTTGTTTTAGTTTTGTTTTTTTTCTGGAATGGTAGTAAATGGAATTAAAAGCATTTCAGGGAGCTGCCTACCAAGACCTGTTTCACTGTTTTAACTCTGAGTATTTACGTACAATACACCAAACAAACCTGAACTTCAACATGTACAAACAATGCTGAAAATATTCCACCTATGTTTGCATTAGAAACTCAAACACAGGATAGTAATCATCATACCTTAAAGTTGACCTTCAGAAGGTCCTCCTAGTTTCTACTCCCTCTGTCCATTAGATCATTACATCAGCTCCACTGAGAATACAGGACACTTTGTAGTTCTACAATTACAGACTGTAGTTCCATATTTGTTTCTCTTTGTTTCACATTATTAGCCTTCTTTCACCTTGATCTTCAGTGATCAGGACCCCACAGGATAGAAAACCACAGATAGAGCAGATTTATATATTATATCTGAAAGTACAAAAAGTACAATTCTGTTGGCAGTCCTTTACTAAAGAGACTAGCCAAACTGTGTGAAAGATACATAGTTGAAAAGTGGCAAAAGTGGCATCTAAAGTGGCAAAAAAGAGTAAAAGTCCCTAATTGGCTGGCTTGGAGCCTCTATAATTGAAAAGGCACTGCTAAAGTGGCAAAAAACCCATCCCATATTAGCTACATATGGGGACCTTAAAATTGAAAAGCATTGTTCACAGCACAGCACTGAACATCTGGATCCAGATGCTGATGAATCATGAGCTGTGTTTCTTGCAATGTAAACCCACATTGTTTATATAAAGGTCCAAACTACAGTCCTTTGAATTATTTATGATTATAATTAGTGCTCAGACAAGATTATATTAGGAGAGTACACATAAATTGTTATTTAAGAACCTAAAATCTCTGTTTAATATGTCAGATTTTCTAGATCTTTTTATATCATTTTTTTTTTATATCATTTCATGTTTTTAATGGTCTGGTAACGTCACAAATTGCTTTTACCCTTTCCATAATGTTAGAATTCGTCTAGGCAGGAAGGCAATGTGAAAAACCATTATAATGTCACACATTTTCAAAATGTTCCTGTAAAAAAAAAATCTGTATCATTACAGGCAAATTGTCCTGGAACTGGTTAAAATCAACAGCCTTTCATATGATCGTAAGTCTTGAGACTTGGCTCTAGCAAATACTGACATGAACAATGTTAACAACCAATAGGAGAGCTACAGAAGCCACAAGGCGAGAATATTTTACGTGACTGTTACAAACGATATAAAAAAAAGAACACATTTTGCAGTAAATATGCCTTATATAGTCCTTACTTTAATATTTACTGTATTTTAAACACAGGTAGCCCTTTAAAATCATCATATTTGAGTTATTTAAGTTGTTTTATTTTTGTGCAATGTTTAAGTGTTTAAACGTAGTAGTGGCCTGCTGGGCATTTAATCTAGATCGCAGAGTGTTTAAACACAACCATATTTATTGCAAAAAAGGGCACAAGGTCATTTCCTCATGTGAAGGCCAGTCAATGGTGTCCTTCTTTGCCACTCTAGAGGACACTTAAATCCACCAAACTTCAGAAATCCAAAGCCAGTAATTTAGATCTCTTTCCGGGAAACCAAAACAATGGTTACTTCATCCACGATCAGCTTATCTTTCATTATCAACTATTTCAAGCATGTTGCAACCTGCATTCCATTCTTTTGTTTTAGTGTGTGAACCACAGCTGTCTCTAGAGATTATAAATCTTATTCTATTACAAATATTATTTTTTTAATAACTAAAATATAACTAAAATAACTTAATGTAATTGTCTACTAGCAGCAAGTTTGTATTAGGTACAGATTCTAAATGAACTACTATCATACACTATCCAACAGATCAGGGAAGAACACAAGCAATGGTACTCGCAGTAACAGCTCATAAATAAACTACTCAATATACTCAATAATGGGTGACTGAATTTTAGGACAAGCTGAGATTGAACAGCAAAAAAAACAATTTCTTTATTTAATGTTTAATCATTTAAAATGTTTTTAATTTCACAGAAATATGTTTTAACAAATCCAAGTCCACTGCAATAAGGTCAAGTACTGTTCGACCCTGCTGCTATTTTTTCCTGACTTTTTCCTGTAAACTCAGAAACTCTTCATATTTATACATAGAAATAATAATAATCCATTCATTTGTAAGGTTGTTTCTTGAACACAAAATACTACATTAACCAGCCAAAGTGCTGCTTAACAACAAAGTACCACAGAAAATTAGAATTTTATAGATCAATTGGGAAGCATGAAGCTCTGTAAAATGTCCTGGTGGACACTGCACTAACTTTAGACTAGATATAACACAGTGGACCAACACCAGCAGATGTTGAGACATGTCTCTCCAAACCATCACTGATTGGTGGAAACTTCACACTAGACCTCGAGCAGTTTGGACTGTGTGTCTCTCCACTCTTCCTCCAGACTCTGCTCCCTTGATTTTCAAATGAAGTGTAAACTTTACTGATGATCAGTGATGGTTTGGAGAGACATGTCATCTGCTGGTGTTGATCCACTGTTTTATTATCAAGTGCAAATCATGCTTCCCTCTGCTGATGGGCTTTATGGAGATGCAGATTTCATTTTCCAGCAGGACATGGCACCTTCCTAAACTGCCAAAAGTCTTATATACAACTGGTCTTATATAATAATGAAACCCTGACTTTTGATAAGATTTAAGCCATAATCATCAAAAGATGATCATCATTTAAAAGAAATAAATGCTTCAAATAGATCATTATGTGTGTAATACATCTATATAATACCTTTTATGATATAGCAGGAGGGTGCTGCCGTGCTCAGATCTCCCTCTGACTGCTAAGGAAAAAAGAGGGGGAGAGTCGAATGAGACTTGAGCGTAATGTAGTGGACTTTGTTTTTTAAAAAGGCTTGAAACTAAAGTATTTCACACACATATTTGTGTGAAAATAAATACCTTTAAAATAAATAAAAAATAAATAGATAAATATTTTTTTTCTGCTTTTAAATGTCAAAAATGAGCTTCTACTGCTATTACTATTGCGTGTATCCTTGTCTGATCTATTTATAAATCTGTAGTGACAGCCTTGGTTTATACGCTGGAATGAAAGAAACAAACACACCTAGAAGAATCACATCTCTGCAATTGCAGGGTTAATCTCACTTTCACTTTACTAAAAATGAAACCAGTGGCCTCTGCAGCAGGGCAGGACAAGACAATGAGTCATTGGAGGAACAATAGTTACCTGTGTCATTCAAAAGATATAAAAACCTCATTCAGATCACTGTCAGATGGAATGGTGACTCTCGTCTAACAGGTGAGTAAATTTCCTTTCAGTAAAGTCTCTTTATCGGTCACTAATTTTTTTCAGTGATCAATTCTAATGGATCTGGCATCTTTTTTTCCACACAGATAAATACCTTTTATTGCAGTTCATCTTCAGTGACGTTCTGATAAGCCTGGACTCCATCAAACTTCAAGGTAATCTATTTTACTTTATTTTACTGTATTTTATACTACAAACACAAACATGCAGAGTTTAACAGTATATCTAAATCAGGGATGGGCAACTTCCATGATGGAGAGGGCCACATTTTTTTCAGCATGACCATTGGAGGGCCACATGACCACGCACTTCAAATAATTGAATATGAAAAACGCTACAAATGATTTTCAATAAGAACAAATTTTATATGAATTTATATCTGTATGTTTACAGCACCAACATTTATCAACAACTATTTTCTGCATATTAATGCATTTTAATACGGCAAAAGACAAACCGTTTGCTTAAAAAAAGTGCAAAAAGGAAGTCCTTCATATCAAAGAACAAAAAGTTTGCTTAAAAAACTGATTGCAAATACAGTAGTTCCTCTGTGTAAAATAAGTTCATTATAACACGTCCTTCATAAGCAACAAGGACAAAACATTTGCTTATAAAAGTGCAAAAGGCATTTGAACTCATTTATAACAAAGAACAAAAAAGATTTAAAAACTGATTGCAAATAGCTCATTCAATAATAGCAGAAAACTAGACCACAGAGGCCCAACATTTATTGAAGCTAATGAGAGAGCTGTGGTTTGGCCTGCTGGCTCACAATGGACTGGATGTCAATGTCAATTTTCGTGTTTTTTTGGCAGTTTTTTGACCCTCTAGCGGTCAAAAGTAGAATTACGTTTTTTTTGTTTTTTGTTTTTTTTTATTATGAAATTATGAAATGATTCGCCAGTTGCCCATCCCTGCTTTGACACATTCACTAATAAAGCCCATACTTTGTGTCAGGAACAGATAAAAAAAAAAAAAAAAAAAAAAAGGGACTCCTGTCTGGCAGGATTAAGGAGAATTATAGGTAAAGGAGAATTACAGGTAAGTGCTTTGCCTTGTGTTGAGATTCTGTGATTTAATTGTGCTTTGATATTCTTAGTAACAGTTGCTAAGCTACGATCAGACAATTGTCAGCAGGTTTTAACAAAAGGAGGGGGTGAGGTCAGAAACGGTGTGCCCTCTAGCGGTCAAAAGTAGAACTACGTTGTTTTTTTTTTTGTTTTTTTTTTAATTATGAAATTATGAAATTATTTTTGATCTATTCGCGGGCCGAACTGAGTGATGACGAGGGCCGTGTGCGGCCCCCGGGCCGCCAGTTGCCCATCCCTGACCTAAATGGACTCTAAATATATTTAGCATCTCTTACTAACCATTTTTTCATAGATCTCATTGATTTAATGTTACATTACATTTATTTAGTTATTAATTATTTTGAAAGTTTACACATGTCAAGATGTCAGATTCGTAAGTTTTATTTGGTATATATTTTGTGTGATTTATTTCATGCAACTAAAGGACTGTATACAAAATGTGCAATTATTCTAAATCAGTAATACCCAAAACTGCAACAGAATAAAATACCTTTAATATCTTCATTATTATTATTTTTTTATCTCTTGTGTTAATTATATACATACTTTGTTGAATTGGGATTACTACTAATTGTTTTAACAGATTTAACTCAATCTTAGCTGGATAATCTAACTGACAATATGTGGTAGAGATAGTTTCACTGAGTTATTTTGGGAAATGTTGGTGTTTTATTAGACTAAATAAAGAAAATAAAGTGGCATGAAAATGTTTGGGAACCCCTGATTTTTTTTTATTTTCCTTTATAAATCAATCATTGGTTGTTCGGTTCAGCAATTTCAGTTAAATATATCGTAAAGCAGATAATATTTTTTTTGTTCAAGGTTTTTTATTGTATTTTTATATTGCATCAGAAAAGAAAATACATCATATACCCCATCCCCCAACCCTCACAATACCAGACATAATATACATTACATACATTATTATGTTACATTTACAAGCCAGACATGCTTATAAAAATACACATACATACATAAGTATATATTCATATACTGTATAGATACCTACAAATATACACATACATACATAAGCATATGAGTAAATTCAGTTAAGTTATAATACTTATACAAATAAATTATAGGATTATTAATAAGAACATAAATTATAGAAGGTCGTAGATTAAATTACAATAGAAAATATTAAATTGACACAGTGTCAGCTTCCAAATCCTCAACAAAGGAAAAAGTTTGCCAAAGAGTAAAAAACTTTGTATTGCAAAATATATTTTAGAAGTGAAATGAAGTTTATAGAACAGAAAGTTCACAGAAAGTGTGCAATAATTCTTTAAACTAAAATTAGGCAGGTGCATAAATTAATATATTACTATAATAATAATATTACTTAATATCAATATTAAGTAGATCCTTTTTTGCAGAAATAACAGCCTCTAAATGCTTCCTATAGCTTCCAATGAGAGTCTGCCTTGATTGAACTGGAGGAGATGTTTTGTAAAGAAAAATGGTCCAAAATACCTTCAGTCAGGTTTGATGGTTTCTGAGCATAAACAGTCCGCTTTAGATCACACCACAGATTTTCAATAACATTCAGGTCTGGGGACTGAGTTGACTATAACTGTTCTCACCATCCTTCACCTCTGCTTAGGTTTTTCTTGTTCTCACAGTGTTCTATGTTCCTCACAGAGGAAACTGACAGCTGCAATCTTTGTTTTCAGATCATTTGAGTGTTTTGTTTTGAAGCTTCCATGTTGCCCTTTATCAGAGAAGATCAACACCTACTTTATTAAATATTTAACTGAAATTGCTGATATGAGCAACCAATGATTTATAATAGAAAATCATGAAACATTATCAGGGGTGCCCAAATTTTTTTATACCAATGTACATGATAATACACACGTTTAAAACCTCAAAAGCAAAGTTTAAAGAACTAAGCCTGAATTTCAGACTCTTCACTGCTTTACAGTAGGGCTCCTTTTAATAATTCAATCAACATGCACTTACTACATTCAGCTCTTTCAACACTTTATTTAATTATTAGATTTTCATGACTATAACTATACACTCATAGCTATATTAAAGACATAGGATAAGGAACAAGCAATATGTCAGTCGCTCATCACACCGTCTCTGACCTCACCCCCTCCTTTTGTTAAAACCTGCTGACAATTGTCTGATCGTAGCTTAGCAACTGTTACTAAGAATATCAAAGCACAATTAAATCACAGAATCTCAACACAAGGCAAAGCACTTACCTGTAAATCTCCTTTACCTGTAATTCTCCTTAATCCTGCCAGACAGGAGTCCCTTTTTTTTTTTTTATCTGTTACTGACACAAAGTATGGGCTTTATTAGTGAATGTGTCAAAGCAATGGCTTAATTATATGAGAATTTGAGTATGTATTACTAAATAATGCTTTCATTAATATTTTATTCAGCTAGTAACAAACATGTTATCCCAACTTCCCCCTCCAAAATTTTATTTTCAAAACATTTATTCACAAATTCTGTTGTAATAATGTAATTTATTTGCTGTTTCTCTGACCTTTTTTGAAACATGCATTGATTGTTAAATGGTTAGGATATTTTGCCTTTATTAATTAAACATTTTGAGTAAATAAAAATATAAAGTAGGGAAGTGATGGACCCTGTCTTTACCTATCATTAAGAAATTTCTAACTGTTTGCCAGCAAGGACGGTGCTGCTCCTCAGTTAAGGTCAAGTTCAAATACAGTCCTTCCCATGTCTTTTGGTTGACCCTCTTGGTTCCCAATTGTGTCTGATAGTGATCACTGTGATCATAGTTTTTTTGTTGCATTTAAATTGCTTCGAATTAGTGAAAATTAGTATATAATAGTTTAGTTTTAAGTGGGCCATTGACTGAAGTTAAGTTCTTTTAAAAAAGCAATGTTAAGGATGTTGAAATGCTAAAATGTGTTAACAATTTCAATAATATAATCGTTCTTAATTTTTTTTATCATTAAAGGAACTTCCCAATTCACCCCAGACACCATGGAAGTTTACACTGTTCCTTCCAAACAAGGAACTCCAATACCATTACAGACCTCCATCAGAGACGGTCTGTCAATGCTTGAGGTTGTATGGGCTAATAAGTTTGAGGATGAAAGCATCAGTCAGGAAACTGCCATTGAGAAGGAAGCAGAGTTTTACAAAGGTGCTCCACCTCAGTGGCTGAACTTCTACTGGGCTGAACGAGAGAAAACCCCCTTTGTCAAGCGGGACATGTATGAAAGGATACGAAAAGAGATAAATGAAAACAAACGCACAAGCTGGAGCATAGCTAGTGTTAACTTACTCCATCAGCCAGGAAGCGGAGGGTCCACCCTGGCCATGCAGATACTATGGGACCTGAGGAAAGGGCTCAGGTGCGCTAGGGTAACACATTCTGCAACTGACTCGAAGGCTGTTGCACAGCAAGTGGTGCAGTTATTTAATGCAGGTGGTCCACAGAACCAAAACACTGTCCTTCTTCTTCTGGACAACAGTCATGATTCAGTGTCTGAAAAGAACCTTAAAGACAGTCTCATTAAGGAGCTGAAAGCAAGTTGCATCACCCCCGACGTTCCTGTGGCCATCATTTTAAACTGTGTCCGCCAGCTGAAGGTAACAAAGATCAGAGTTCTGGAAACAAGTCTTTCAAAAAGGGAGGAAGAAGCATTCAAAGAAAAGCACAATGAAATCGTTCAGAGACACGGAGACAGACGCACTCGATTTCATGCCCTTAACATCATGTCAAGTAATTACAGTACATCGTACGTTACAGAGGCTTGTGAAATTCTCCAAACAATTAAGAAGAACAAGAGGCCCCGCAAAGAACAGCTCTTGGCATTTTTGGCACTGGTTAATGCATATGCTCCTGGCTCCTACATCGCCCATGATCTCTGCTGCCAGTTTTTTGACAATGAAAGCAATGATCTTGACGAGTTTTCTTTAGAGAAACAAATGCAACCCTTCACAGACATTTTGGTCATATTCTCTACTCAGGAAGGAGAGAACAGGAGCGAGGACAAACATGTACGAATGGCACACCCCATGATTGCGGGCGAATGTCTAGAACTGCTGACTTCAGCTGGCGTTACCCGCAGTGACACCACATTGAAGCTCCTGACAGACCTTTGCAGAGACCCAATGCCAATGTATCTGGTGAAAATAATTAAAAGAATGCTGACAAAGCGAGAAACAATAGAGGTCAAGGACAATTCTGAGAGACAGGAATATGAAGAGTCTGAAGGACAAGACAAGGACAAGTCTGAAAAGAAGGCAAAGTTTTCCAGACTGATTGAAGATATAAAAGAGAAAGAAAGAGAAGTAATGTGTGTTTCAGTGTTGAAAAAGGCCTCCAGGAAATTCGATCGGGATCCATTTCTTCCTCAAGCTCTGGCCCGTTTCTACTACATTGAGATGACAGATTATGAAAAAGCTGAGGAGTGGGCTACAATTGCGATTAAGAGGGATGAAGATAACTCATACATTAGAGACACACTTGGACAAGTGCATAAAAACCACCTTAAAAAGTGTGTTCAGGAAAAAACATGCACGCATACAACAATCCTGCAAATTGGAAATCATGCAATTAAGGCTTTTAAAGAAGAGGCAAAAGCCGCCATAAAAGAGCAGGCACCAGAGATGAAAGAGGATGGTGTGACTAATGTATCTGCCCTTTTCAACAGCAGCGGCTATTTTAGCTACATGCAGGTTGCAACCACCATTTTTAACTATATTGAAAATCATGACAGGACATTGTCCAAGGTTCTTACGAAAGAAATATCCCCTCCCATTTCCTTCAACTCTTGTGAGACTTTCCTTACCGACCTCAGAGATGAAGTTGAGCAGAAGTTTGAGTTTTTTGAAACGTATCTCACTTATTCAAAGCCAAGCATCGACAAAGATGAACCAGGATACTTCCGGCCCGATGTTGAGGAGTGTTACAGCAAGTACGTGACACAAGAGCATGGGCAGGAAAACACAGAGCTACAGGCGCTCAAAGAACAAAAGGTTAGCACGTTCGCTGGACTGCTGCATGCTCTCAACAGACCTTCCAATGAATCTGACCTGGAGTGGGCTACCAGAGTTTTGAAGAGTTCAAGTGATGATGATTCTGTCCTGAAGTACGTCCTTGCAAACATCCTTTTAGCGCAAAGGAACAGCTCTTCTAAGGAGCTCAAGCCACTGGAAAAACTCCAGTCCCTTCTAAAGGAACAATGGAGCAAAGAAAAATACAACAGAAGCCCAGAGTTCTACCTCTTGGTACTGTTGCTGTTTTGGCCGAATGGGGAGCAAGTCGAGGACGACTCCCCAGACATAGCAGAATGTATTGAATTTATGCATCAATCATTCGGGAGGACATACCAAAGTTTCTTTCGCTCTCGCTACCTTGTGCCTCTGTTTTTCCTAAAAGCAGGAGAGGGGCTACAGAAGGTTCTCCACACATCACAATTGGATAAATCCTTGCTTAATCAAATTAACAAACGAGGCGACAGTGCCAACATCTCAAATCTTCTCCGTGTGCAAGGAGAGGTGCAGCATTTTCAGGTGTTTGCTGTGGAAGGATCCCGCAAGATCAAGGTTTCTCCTCAAAATCCAGCCAGTGTCTGTCGTGAAGGACAGATCTCTTTCTACCTTGGCTTTAATATCAGAGGACCTGTGGCTTACAATATCAGATATCTCTAGTAGGTATAAGGAGGGATTGTTGTCTGCTAGGGGGAACACAATGAATGAAAAAAACATTTATACATTTATATAGACACCCAAGAACACTTCACATTCTACACAGTCCTTTTATGCTCAGTGAGAAGCAGTAGATCGTTATGCATAGACCAGAAATGGCCATCCACCTGGAGGACTGCATCAGGCACAAAGCATTGACCTGGGACAGAGTGCCAGAGTGTACAGACTTGTACACACACACACACACACACACAGTACATACACCAGGGCAATTTTGATTCACCAGTCTAATGGAACCAGTTTATCCAAATAATCTAGACGTTTATGGAGTGAAGGAGGAAACTGGACCCAGAGGAAACTCTACGCAAACACTGGGAGCCAACATGCTAAACCCCAAACCACTCTGGACTGGAATCCCCAGATGTAACCTCGCTACAGACCACAACAAGTCCCAAACAGTACTTCAACCCTTGATGTTCTTCTCAGCAGCTCCAAGTTTCAAGACAACAAGAGATTGTGTTTAAAACAATGTAGCTAAAGCTTCAATATACAGATAAGTTTCCTTTCGTTTTAGATATTTTTTTGTTATAAATAATTATATGTATTATTTACTCTGTGTACAACTGCTATACTGAAATACTGTTTATCCCATAATCTCAACATCTGCTGCGTTTTGGGGTTTTTGAGGGGAACCTCAAGATCCTGATCAGGATTAGAACCAACAACCTCCTGATCTTGAAGGCATGGCATTTACCTACCCCAGTTATTTTACCCTCTTCATCAGGTTTAACTCTCCAGCCGTTGCCCAACATTCATCACAACTGAGATCTTGATTAGGGATTGAACCTATTTCTTTCTCTGTATATCGCTGTATATCCAAATATGTTTTAGATATTATCTTCCTGTCAATGTAAATCTGATACTTTTTCTATACATCGTATCAGAATATAATGATGAATACATGAATAAATCCTGGAATCACTGATCTCTGAAGGGCTTTGCTTTTATTCACATTCATCTGTAGAGACCAGCCAGTAAAACATGGAGAACACGGTATAAAACAGTATAAAACAGTGTAAAAGGTTGCTGTAATACTCAGTTTGGCCACAAGAGCACAAAACTTCCAAGGACCCATGGAACCACCATTAACTCAAACACTCGCACCTAAAGTGCACAAAACTTTAGGTAAATGGTGGTCCCATGGGGCCTTGGAAGTTTTGCGTTCTTGTGGCCAAACTGAGTATTACAGCAAATCTGTCCACAGGAGGGCATCACTATTATTACACTTTAAACAGAGCTGCTGTAATACTCAGTTTATCCACAGGAGGGCATCACTATTTCTGTTTAAAGTGCAAGTAATAGTGATGCCCTCCTGTGGATAAACTGAATATTACAGCAGCTCTGTTTAAAGTGTAATAAAGTGTTTAATGTGCTGTAATGTGGATTATACTGTATTATAAAGTATGACTGAAAGAGAATGTTGTGGGTAAATCTCTCAGAGTAACTACAGCTATGCTACAATGCTGCTAGCTTGGCAATCTAGATTAGCAACTTTTTTTAGAACGTATATTTCCCCCAACAGAAATGGGTAACATAACAAATTGGTGAGGCTTTTTTTCTAGAAATTATATTCCTTACTATAAATTAATTTACTCAGATTTTACAAATACATTCAAAGAACAAAACATGAATTGTATCTTTGACTCAAATAAAGATATATTTTCTGGAAAGAAAAAAATCCAATAAAGTATAATTAAAATAAAATCCACCAGGCAAGTTGCTATAGTGTTTGTCCAATCATGTCCTCTCAAATGGGACAGGCTCCGCCCTATGATTACTGTGCACATGCTACCATCAGTGTGAGTCTTACTGCTGGAGTATAAAAGGCAGAGAATCGGTGGCCTTGTATGCATTTGGGTCGCCGTTTGGGAGAACCCAAATGTAGCCATTGCTCTCACGCTGCACCAAGCTCTTGAGTTTGGGGGTCAGTATGTGGGAGTAATGGTGGTGGTCCTTCTTGGGGATCTGGATGATCGTCGATTCATCCAGGTTCACTGGGAAGAATCATCTAGAAAGCTTTTCTGCTCATGTACAAAGAAAAGGAACTGTTAAAATGTATCGCTGAAAAAATAATGTCTTGCATATATTTATTGTACCTTTCTTAAACCTTTCTAAGAGGATTAGAATTTTACACACCTGGATCGACTTGGTGATTCCCTTATCAATGAACCTCTAGCTCCCCAGACTCCTGTCTGGGACAGTTGGAGGTCCATCAAGGGCCACTATCAGCCTTACAAACTGACCCCAACATGCACTATGTTGGGTCAGCCTGTGACCAGGCTAAATTTGGGCTCTTCCATTTGGAGAGCCCAAATTTATAAAGGGCTGCAGCTTCATTGGCTCTTATGTTCAGCACCGAGCTTCACACTGATGGTAACCTCTCCAAAGTGGTCACAGAGGCGGAGTCTGAAATATCAGAGACAATATGATTGGACAAACACTTTAGAAATTAGCATAGTGGATCAAGCAAACATAAACATATATTACTGAATTATTTAACAATTATACATTCAGCTTTATACAGAAAGAAAAACTTTGAATTTTTTAGATGTAATTTTCAGAGACTCTGGAATGGAGAGTTCTGAATTCTACTTACGTGCTTTTCTCTTTACTCCTCCAATCTCAAGTCTTAAGTACAACACTGTGTTAAACAGACCGGCACTCCAGAACTGATCTTCACACTGATGGTAGCTCCTCCCACTTGAAGTTAAAAGAGATTAAACTCACACCAACAAGTAACCTTTCAATCACTTCATTTTACTGATTTCTGTTTTTGTTTAAAGAAAAATGAAGCCTAAAACTAAACGACATCAACTCCATAAAAAAGACGTCTCTCTGAGCTTTTAGATGGTTTTAACTCTATCCTTCACATCTATGGTACTAACTGCTCACTCCAAGCTCTGCCCACAAACAGGTACCTAAAGAAAGAGTGTACATACAGCTCTTTTACACTTTATTTCAGACTACTTATATCTGATTAGCTAATTGCTTAGTGAATATGTAAATGAGAGAAATGTGGGCATGTCAGATAAAGTAGTTGAGTGAATAGTTTCAGGTTTGATGCTGGACCTCCTGCTCTCCCTCTTGTTTCCTCCACATGAGTATCAGCCAGCTAGCAATGCTAAAAGATCTGAAACTGGAAATCACTCATCTTAGTCTAGCGTTTAGACAGTCTAAATAAAACTGATCACTGCACTACTGCTCACTACTGATGTGATTAAGGAGGCTTTCTGAAGGTTTGAAACACTCTGGTGAAAAGGTCTTATGTTTTCACAGTGTTGGGTTTGGGGGTTGTGGGTTTGCCTTCCAAAAATATAGGGGGTAGGTAAATTTACTATGATAAATTGCTCTCTAGGTGTGAGAGTGTGAGTTAATGGTTTTAAGTGGTGCCCAGCCCAGCAGAAACCAGTAGCCAGTGGAGCTCAGTATGGTGACATGGGCCTGTTTTTGTTGGTTGAAGACCAGCTGAAGTGATTTTATAACACAGACCACAAGACCTGTTAGTAAGACATTCAACTAGTAGAGGTGTGAGATGAGCACTACTCGTACCAGGAGTTTGGTGGCCTGTTGTGTTAAAAATGGTCAAATGTTTTGAATGTTATACAGCGCAAAGCCACATGGTGTGTAAAGGACAGTTGCTCATCATCCATAGCACCCAGGTTCCTAGCAACACTGGTCAGGGAGAGCGAGAGCGAGAGAGAGAGAGTCAATGGTTATGGTGTTATAAGTTGTGTTGGATAGATGGTTTTGCTGTTATAACCAGAAGTTCAGTTTTGCAAAGGTTTAAAGCTTGGTGTCATCAGCAAAGCAATGGTAGGAAAAGCCATGTAAGAGGTGGTTTATATGGAAAAGAGAAGGGATCCCAGTGGATGACCAATGGGCTGGAACAAATGTTCAAGACATGACACCTTGAACGAGCACCCCTTGAGTTATGATTTGAACTATGACAGCGCATTGGCTGAGATACTCATGTTTGAGAGTATTGATGGGAGGAAGTCATGGTTGACTGTGTTGATAATACCGTAAATGTGAAGAATAGCGCTAAAACCATCCAAAGTCTCGTGGGACAATCTGTACGTATCTTTTACAAGCAGCTCATTTTTGTTAGTGACTGAAACAACTTAAATGAAGAAAAACTATAAAATGACTTTTTGAAAGGTTAGTTATCCTTATAATGGCTCAAACCTTCCTGACCAATCAGGAGACATTGCCATCTGTGTGTAAATCATTGTTTGAGTGTGGACCGATTGGAAGCTGGGGTAGGTGGTGACTTTCTACAGAGACTGAAACACTTTATACCAGCAAAGTTTTATTATGCCATAATGTTAATCTGTCTGTAGATGATTTGTGTTTAGTGAACAGCTTACAATTTCCTAAAAGTAGTTTAACATTTTTGAAGGTATTGATAAGTAACTAAAAAAACATAAAAATCCACCAGGAAAATTCTTATAGTGTTTGTCCAATCATGTCCTCTCAATTGGGACAGGCTCCGCCCCACGATTACTGTGCAGATGCTACCATCAGTGTGAGTCTTACTGTTGGAGTATAAAAGGCAGAGAATCTGTGCTATTGCATGCAATTGGGTCTCTCTTTGGGGGAACTCTACCATACCCATTGCTCTCACACTGCCCCAGCTTCTTGGAAGTTGGGGGGAGTGGTATGGGTGAGTAGTGATGGTGGTCCAACTGGGGGCTTCTGGATGGTGAGAGATCCATGCAGGTGCATCAGAAGGACAACCTGGAATGGGTTTCCAGTAATCTAGAAAGAAGATGTGAAAGAGAAGAAGGTGTATGGACATGAAAAAAACAAGTCTTATCATATTAGTCTTTTAAGAGCTCATTGTATAAAGTGCATTTTCTGAATCAAAATCCTTTCTAAGAGGTTTGGAATTGTAGAAGGCTGTATTGACTTCGTGATTTTCTCATCAATGAACCTCCAACTCCCATGACTCCCATCTGGGACATTTGGAGGACCATCAAGGGCCACAATCAGCCTTACACACTGACCCCAACAGCATGCGATCAGACTAAATTTGGGCTCTTCCATTTGGAGAGCCCAAATTTATAAAGGGCTGCAGCTTCATTGGCTCTTATGTTCAGCACCGAGCTTCACACTGATGGTAACCTCTCCAAAGTGGTCACAGAGGCGGAGTCTGAAACAGCAGAGACAATATGATTGGACAAACACTTTAGAAATTAGCATAGTGGATCAAGCAAACATAAACATATATTACTTAATTATTTAACAATTATACATTCAGCTTTACACAGAAAGAGAAGTTTAAAATTTTTAAGATGTAATTTTCAGAGACTCTGGAATGGAGAGCGCTGAATTCTACTTACGTGCTTTTCTCTTTACTCCTCCAATCTCAAGTCTTAAGTACAACACTGTGTTAAACAGACCGGCACTCCAGAACTGATCTTCACACTGATGGTAGCTCCTCCCACTTGATCATGAAGTTAAAAGAGATTAAACTCACACCAACAAGTAACCTTTCAATCACTTCATTTTACTGATTTCTGTCTTTGTAAGAAACAGTTTTTGTTTAAAGAAAAATGAAGCCTAAAACTAAACGACATCAACTCCATAAAAAAGACGTCTCTCTGAGCTTTTAGATGGTTTTAACTCTAGCCTTCACTAGAGGCTTTTAGGGGTTTTGGGGTTTTTGAGGGGAACCTCAAGATCCTGATCAGGATTAGAACCAACAACCTCCTGATCTTGAAGGCATGGCATTTACCTACCCCAGTTATTTTACTGCCTTCATCAGGTTTACCTCTCCAGCCGTTGCCCAACATTCATCACAACTGAGATCTTTATCAGGGATTGAACCAATTTCTTTCTCTTAGAAAAATCGCTGTATATCCAGATATGTTTTAGATATTATCTTCCTGTCAATGTAAATCTGACACTTTTTCTATACATCGTATCAGAATATAATGATGAATACATGAATAAATCCTGGAATCACTGATCTCTGAAGGGCTTTGCTTTTATTCACATTCATCTGTAGAAACCAGCCAGTAAAACATGGAGAACACGGTATAAAACAGTATAAAAGGTTGCTGTAATACTCAGTTTGGCCACAAGAGCACAACACTTCCAAGGACCCATGGAACCACCATTAACTCAAACACTCGCACCTAAAGTGCACAAAACTATAGGTAAATGGTTTTTATAGGGGTCCCATGGGGCCTTGGAAGTTTTGCGTTCTTGTGGCCAAACTGAGTATCACAGCAAATCTGTCCACAGGAGGGCATCACTATTATTACACTTTAAACAGAGCTGCTGTAATACTCAGTTTATCCACAGGAGGGCATCACTATTATTTGCACTTTAAACAGAAATAGTGATGCCCTCCTGTGGATAAACTGAGTATTACAGCAGCTCTGTTTAAAGTGTAATAATAGTGATGCCCTCCTGTGGATAAACTCAGTATTACAGCAGCTCTGTTTTGAGTATTAGCATGATATTAGAGCTGTAGATCCAGGCTATGTGCTGTAATGTGGATTATACTGTATTATAAAGTATGACTGAAAGATAATATTGTGGGTAAATATCTCAGAGTAACTACAGCTATGCTACAATGCTGCTATCTTGGCAATCTAGATTAGCAACTTTAGAAAATTTCTAACTGGCATTTTTAGATTCTATCCAGTTTGATTATCCAGCCATCAATGCTAAAATCTGAAAATTGTGAAGTTAAACTGACATGTGACTGTTTTGAGGACCACAGTTGATCAGCCGTTGAAGAAGAAAAGTCATTTCATTAATGAAGATCATGATGAACATAGAATGGATATAGCAGTCCACACAGACTGTTCAGTGTGTAACCAAAAGATAAAGTCTATCCATATACATTTTCTTCTGCTTCTGTCCTCTGGGATGAGTTGAGTGTGCAGTGGAGAACAGAGCTGCTGCAATGCTGAGTCTGACCACCGGGGGCAGCAGCTCTATTTACCCCCTAAACAGAATACAGAAACAGGAAGTCAAGTGGGAGCAGGAAGTGGTGCGAGGGCAGGTAAGGTGGTACCTGTTGGGGGTAAATGGTGGTGTTTTTGTTTGTAAACAGTTTGTATTTATGATTTAGAATCAGATTAGAGAAAATTTGTACAGCGCTAGATTAACTCTTACTGTTGGGGCTCTGATTAAAGCGGGTGCTGGTTTTTGTGATCTGTTGCTGATCAGATTTATCAGTCTGATCAATACTCTGATAGTGGATTGATTGAAGGCTTTTTGGAGAATATTATGTTCTGTATTATTACTCTGTAAATTACTAATGAATTATTAAATGCTGCTGTTTGTTCAGGGTCTGGAAGGAAAATGTTTACTATATTGTTTACCACAACTGCTTTGATCAGTGTTACCATTTACCAGTGTTTAATTCCCCCTGTTAGCCTTGTCCCAGGTTAGCATGTTAGCATTGTTGTGTATTAGCATTATCTCAAGTTAGCCCTGTTAGCATTGACCCAAGTTAGCATTGTAGGCATTGTTTAAAGTTAACATTCTTAGTATTATCCCAGGATAACACTGATAGCAGTACTATTTGGGAATTGCAAATGAAATTTCTCTGTTGGAACTTGAACATTTTGACATCTGTGTTCAAATGGAACGCAGCATAGTGTTTACCTTCTCAACATTTACAGTTTTTTACCATTTCTTTAATCAGTTTCTTTAATCTGCACATCATCTAGTCACTTGTGCACATCACTGTAGCCATTTCCCATTTATTTTATACAACCAGCTAATTATTTTATACAGCTGTCTGCTGTTTCTCAAATGATCAATTGCTTCTGTCATGCAGATCACACAATATTATACTTTACTCTGCTGAACTGAGCTGCACACCAGAACAGCCAGCCATTAGTTCACTGCTTAAGTCCTTTCATTCAAATGATTTAAACTAGTTTTCAGAGTCTGTAATGCAGATTTTATACATTTCTATTAGACTTTTTCTGCTACACATCTCCTGAATTGATGATTAATTAATCATGACTTTCCTAATGATGGGAAGTTTGTGATCATGTGATCCAGATGAAATAAAGACAGCGTGTTGTCAATCATACACTGGAAGAGGCTGGTCAAAGGGATCAGCTGATTGTTAAAATGTTTCATAGAGAGAACAGGTGTGTAGAGGCATCTGATGTGTATGCATAAAATAATAATACATGTAATTCATAAAAGTCATGTTTTATATTCTGGAGTTTAACATAATGAAACTGGATTGAAGCAAATATACCACAAAGTACTGACAGTTTTTTCTGTCTGTTAATAAATTACTGTACAAACAGTAAAATCATGAAGGTGAATTCTGTCTAATTGTTTTTTGCTTTCAAGCTCTCATAAAAAGTAATGTGTAATTATGTACTACTGAAACTGATTTATGATTCACAGGAAAAAGTGCAGCATTTTTAAATCATTTTTAAGCTTAAGAAATTGAGAAAATCCTCACAGAGTAAACTGATACAGGACAACATGACTAATTGTTTTACTGTCTTGTTCATAATCAATGACATAAGAATCCGTCGTTCTGATGACTCTGAACAGTTGATTAACATAAATAAGCACCTTTTGGGCATAAACAAATAATTTTGAGTGAGGTATGAGCATTAGCTGCTCATCCATTATGTGGTGCTGTTTGCACAAATTGTATTGAGAAATGTTCACACTGTAGTGCAGCTATCAGTCTGATTTAATAAATGCATAAACATGACTGAGATAATCTGTAATATAATAAACATTTATATAATATAAAAAAATATATTTTTAGCAAGTATATTTCCCCCAACAAAAATGGGTAACATAACAAATTGGTGAGAAAATAGGCTTTTTCTAGAAATGATATTCCCTACTATAAATTAATTTACTCAGATTTCATAAACAATTTCAAATAACAAAACGTGAATTGTGTCTTTGACTTAAATAAAGATATATTTTCTTAAGAAAAGAAAAATAGGCAAGTTGCTATAGTGTTTGTCCAATCATGTCCTCTCAAGTGGGACACGCCCCGCCCCATGATTACTGTGCACATGCTACCATCAGTGTGAGTCTTAGTGCTGGAGTATAAAAGGCAGAGAATCGGTGGTTTTGTATGCATTTGGGTCTCCCTTTGGGAGAACCCAAATGTACCCATTGCTCTCACGCGGCACCAAGCTTTTGAGTTTGGGGGTCAGTATGTGGGAGTAATGGTGGTGGTCCTTCTTGGGGATCTGGATGATAGGGGATTCATCCAGATTCACTGGGAAGAATTATCTAGGAGGCTTTTCCACACATGTACAAAGAAAAGAATTTATTTAAAATGTATAAGAGAAAAAAAACACCGTGATAATTGCATATTGTCCTTTTTGTACTATTGTACTTTTTCTAAACCTTTCTAAGAGGTTTAGAATGTTACATGCCTGGATCAACTTGGTGAGTCCCTCCTCAATGAACCTCCAGCTCCCCAGATTCTCGTCTGGGACAGTAGGAGGTCCATCAAGGGCCACCATCAGCCTCACAAACTGAACCCAACACGCACAATGCAGAGTCAGCTTGTCTCCAAGCTAAATTTGGGCTCTTCCATTTGGAGAGCCCAAATTTATTAAGGGCTGCAGCTTCATTGGCTCTTATGTTCAGCACCGAGCTTCACACTGATGGTAACCTCTGCAAAGTGGTCACAGAGGCGGAGTCTGAAATTGCAGAGACAATATGATTGGACAAACACTACAGAAATTAGCATAGTGGACTAAACGTACATAAACATCTATCACTGAATCATTTAACAAACATACATTCAGCTTTATAAGAAGAGAAACATTTAAACATTTTAAGATCCAATTTTCAGAGACTTTGGAATGGAGAGTTCTGAATTCTACTTACGTGCTTTTCTCTTTACTCCTCCAATCTTAAGTCTTAAGTACAACACTGTGTTAAACAGACCGGCACTCCAGAACTGATCTTCACACTGATGGTAGCTCCTCCCACTTCATCATGAAGTTAAAAGAGATTAAACTCACACCAACAAGTAACCTTTCAATCACTTCATTTTACTGATTTATGTTTTTTAAGAAACAGTTTTTGTTTAAAGAAAAATGCAGCCTAAAACTAAACGACATCAACTCCATAAAAAAGAAGTCTCTCTGAGCTTTTAGATGGTTTTAACTCTAGCCTTCACATCTATGGTACTAACTGCTCACTCCAAGCTCTGCCCACAAACAGGTACCTAAAGAAAGACTGTACATACAGCTCTTTTACACTTTATTTCACACTACCTATATCTGATTAGCTAATTGCTTGATGAATATGTAAATGAGAGGAATGTGGCCGTGTCTAGCGTTTAGACAGTCTAAATAAAACTGATCACTGCACTACTGCTCACTACTGATGTGATTGAGGAGGCTTTCTGAAGGTTTGAAACATTCTGGTGAAAAAGTATTGTGTTTTGACAGTGTTGGGTTTGGGGGTTGTGGGTTTGCCTTCCAAAAATATAGGGGGTAGGTGAATTTACTGTGATAAGTTGCTCTCTAGGTGTGAGAGTGTGAGTTAATGATTTTAAGTGGTGCCCAGCCCAGCAGAAACCAGTAGCCAGTGGAGCTCATTGAGCAGTATGGTGACATGGGCCTGTTTTGGTTGGTTGAAGACCAGCTGAAGTGATTTTATAACAGACCACAAGACCTGTTAGTAAGACATTCAACTAGTAGAAGTGTGAGATGAGCACTACTTGTACCAGGAGTTTGGTGCCCTGTTGTGTAAGAAATGGTCAAATGTTTTGTATTTTATACAGCGCAAAGCCACATGGTGTGTAAAGGACAGTTGCTCATCATCCATAGCACCCAGGTTCCTAGCAACAATGGTCAGGGAGAGTGAGAGCGAGAGAGAGAGAGTCGATGGTAATGGTGTTATAAGTTGTGTTGGATAGATGGTTTTGCTGTTATAACCAGAAGTTCAGTTTTGCAAAGGTTTAAAGCTTGGTGTCATCAGCAAAGCAATGGTAGGAAAAGCCATGTAAGAGGTGGTTTATATGGAAAAGAGAAGGGATCCCAGTGGATGACCAATAGGCTGAGGACAACTGTTCTAGACATGACACCTTGAACGAGCACCCCTTGAGGTATGATTTGAACTATGACAGCGCATTGTCTGAGATACTCATGTTTGAGAGTATTGATGGGAGGAAGTCATGGTTGACTGTGTTGATAATACTGTAAATGTGAAGTACAGTGCTAAAACCATCCAAAGTCTCGTGGGACAATCTGTACGTATCTTTTACAAGCAGCTCATTTTTGTTAGTGACTGAAACCTCCTAAATGAAGAAACACTTTAAAATGACTTTTTGAAAGGTTAGTTTTCCTTATAATGGCTCAAACCTTCCTGACCAATCAGGAGACATTGCCATCTGTGTGTAAATCATTGTTTGAGTGTGGACCGATTGGAAGCTGGGGTAGGTGGTGACTTTCTACAGAGACTGAAACACTTTATACCAGCAAAGTTTTATTATGCCATACTGTTAATCTGTCTGTAGATGATTTGTGTTTAGTGAACAGCTTACAATTTCCTAAAAGTAGTTTAACATATTTGAAGGTATTGATAAGTAACTAAAAAAACATAAAAATCCACCAGGAAAATTCTTATAGTGTTTGTCCAATCATGTCCTCTCAATTGGGACAGGCTCCGCCCCACGATTACTGTGCAGATGCTACCATCAGTGTGAGTCTTACTGCTGGAGTATAAAAGGCAGAGAATTGATGCATTTGCATGCAATTGGGTCTCTCTTTGGGAAAACTCAATTGTACCCATTGCTCTCACACTTCCCCAGCTTCTTGGAAGTTGTGGGGAATCGTTTGAGTGAGTAGTGATGGCGGTCCAACTGGGGTTTCTGGATGGTGAGAGACCCATGCAGGTGCATCAGAAGGACCATCTTGAATGGGTTTCCAGTAATCTAGAAAGAAAATGTGAACATGGAAAAAACAAGTCTTATCTTATTCTTTCAAGATTTCATTTTTAAGAGCATATTCTGAATCAAAATTCTTTCTAAGAGGTTTGGAATTGTAGAAGGCTGTATTAACTTGGTGACTTCCTCATCAATGAACCTCCAGCTCACATGAGGGACATTTGGAGGTCCCTCAAGGGCCACCATCAGCCTTACACACTGACCCCAACATGCACTATGTCGGGTCTGCTTGTGACCAGGCTAAATTTGGGCACTTCCATTTGGAAAGCCCACATTTATTTAGGGCTGCAGCTTCATTGGCTCTTATGTTCAGCACCGAGCTTCACACTGATGGTAACCTCTCCAAAGTGGTCACAGAGGCGGAGTCTGAAATAGCAGAGACAATATGATTGGACAAACACTTTAGAAATTAGCATAGTGGATCAAGCAAACATAAACATATATTACTTAATTATTTAACAATTATACATTCAGCTTTATACAGAAAGAAAAGTTTAAGATTTTTAAGATGTAATTTTCAGAGACTCTGGAATAGAGAGTTCTGAATTCTACTTACGTGCTTTTCTCTTTACTCCTCCAATCTCAAATCTTAAGTACAATTCTGTGTTAAACAGACCGGCACTCCAGAACTGATCTTCACACTGATGGTAGCTCCTCCCACTTGATCATGAAGTTAAAAGAGATTAAACTCACACCAACAAGTAACCTTTCAATCACTTCATTTTACTGATTTCTGTTTTTTTAAGAAAATGAAGCCTAAAACTAAACGACATCAACTCCATAAAAAAGACGTCTCTCTGAGCTTTTAGATGGTTTTAACTCTATTCTTCACATCTATGGTACTAACTGCTCACTCCAAGCTCTGCCCACAAACATGTACCTAAAGAAAGAGTGTACATACAGCTCTTTTACACTTTATTTCACACTACCGATATCTGATTAGCTAATTGCTTAGTGAATATGTAAATGAGAGAAATGTGGGCGTGTCAGATAAAGAAATTGAGTTAATAGTACAGTTTCAGGTTTGATGCTGGACCTACTGCTCTCCCTCTGTTTCCTCCACATGAGTATCAGCCAGCTAGCAATGCTAAAAGATCTGAAACTGGAAATCACTCATCTTAGTCTAGCGTTTAGACAGTCTAAATAAAACTGATCACTGCACTACTGCTCACTACTGATGTGATTAAGTAGGCTTTCTGAAAGTCTCAAGCAAATTGCCCTATATATTCCAAATATATTCCAAAATTATTTTGAAAAAGAATCTTCCATCTGTACAATACAGTTTTGGAGGTACAGTATTTTTGTGTGACAGTCTCTATAAAATGATTTTATTCTAAAGGTGGGAAGGTACATCAGAAGATCGGTAGAAATCCTGAAATCTTTGATCTCTGAAGGGCTTTGCTTTTATTTCAATTCTTAAAGCAGTATAAAAGGTTGCTGTAGTACTCAGTTTGGCCACAAGTGCACAACACTTCCAAAGCCCCATGGGACCACCATTAAGTCAAACACTCACACCTCCAAGTCCCCATTGAATCACCATCAATTCCATGGGGCCTTTGGAATTGTGTGCTCTTGTGGCCAAACTGAGTTTTACAACAACTCTGTTTAAAGTGTAAAAAATAGTAATGCCCTCCTGTGGATAAAATCAGTATTACAGCAGCTCTGTTTTGAGTATTAGCATGATATTAGAGATGTTAAACCTTCACAGAAGGTTCAACATCCATCATTATCAGATCAGACAGGCGGGCAGTCAGTAACTCGTAGTAAAACAGAGAGCTGGATTTAGTTTAGACTGGATTTATGGAGAACAGAAAATATTAAATATTATTAAAGTGTGATTATCTATATAATGACTCCAGCAGTATAAATAAATAAAACAGCTTAACTGAATATAGCCAGACTGCAGTAACTAACAGTGCAGGCTGTGATGTTAGCTTAGCTCGCTAGCTCGCAACAAAGCCTCATAGCCAGGCTTGAAGCAAACGTTCTGCTTTTGCTTTACTATGTGAAAAGTGAACGGTCTCTGGATACAACAGACTTCAAACAGGAACAGGTGATCTGAGAGATAATAGAGATTTACATGGGTTGTCCTACTGAAGAGGCTGCTGATGAGTTACCAGAAATGTAAAGACTACTGAATAAATGAACCCAGACTGAGCAGAAACCGCAAAAAAGACTAGCTGAGATTCTTGTAGCTTTCCATTAGGTTTACAGACTGCAAGCATGATTTTTTTGTACAGCAGTGTGAATTTTGTTGTAGCATGTTCGGGTGTCCTATAGCTTAAAAATGCCAGAACTTAGATATGTATGATTATATTCTAGTTACTAGTAGTATCTAGATTAATAGTATTGTTTATAATGCTGGTGTTTATATTGGGTTTGAAAGCGTTAGCGAAATGTTAAATAATTATGATACCTTGTTAATAAGTGTGGATTAGAATTGATTGACCCTGATCATGCCCTAGATTTCTCAGTCATAGCAGAGTAGGTGGAGTCAGTTATTGAGTTGCAGGTGGAGCTTCAGGTGTGTGGAGGGGAAATAGTCCACCATTGTGAAGAAAACTAGCGTGTTTATGTATAACGGAGAATAACGAGGGTCTGGGTATGAGTTTGGATTGCATTATTCCACACGGAATACCAAACTGACCCCTTGCTTAGTCTCCGGACCAAGTGTAGCCTGCCAAAAAAATAAAGGCAAAGCCACACCACAGGGAACCCCCCCCGAGAGGGTGCTGACCTTTTGCACGTGGTTTGTGCTATGCAGGTAGACCTACACTGGTCCCCCCGACTAGTCCCTGTTTGAGTGCTCTGTTCCATGCCGGCCCCTGGGATGGAGTGCTCTCTGAGAGACACGGCCTCGGCACGGCCTAGAGAACAAGGCGTTCTCTGAGGGCTTTGTCCTTAACTCTGCCTTAGGGTGTGGGCACTTTCTGGTTTGACCCAGAACATAAGAAAGTTTATATAAGAACTTAATAACTCTAAACTTCAATTTAATTTTAACTATATTTTTTTTTGCACAACTTTCTTCAGTACTTATACGGAAGCGATAGGATTCTACTCCGTGGCAGATTCAAAACTTATATAATAAGTTATTTCGTCAATTCACCACGATGGATAATGCTATTGATATCGAGTGTCTTTTATAGCCTCCGTGGCTTCGGCAGCGTCTGATTGGTCGACAGGTTCAATTGATATGCAGATGAGCGAGCAAAAAATTAGTTTTACGAATTTCGACATAGACCTCCATTTTAACGAAATCGCCCTCTCAATACAAAGGAATAGTCTCTCGCCCTCTCTCTCTCGGTTTTATATAGGAGGGGGCGGAGTCTAACCGAAATTCAGGAGCTCCCCATAGAAAATGAATTGGAGAGGATTCTGAGTGAAAGACTCAAAAACCGCCACTTCGGCCGACCGGCCGCCGACTCGGCTGAGGAAACCAACAAGCAGAAAGTGCAACAACTTACACACAGAATGTAAAGATCGAGAGATCGAGACAGTTTTTAAAAACTTTTTTCTTTACTTTGTTACTTTTAGGCCACACTTTAAAAGCAAAGTTTCAGAAAGTGCATAAGCATGATGTTCCACATGATTAGATCTTGAACTGCTCCACCAGGTCCATCAGATCTTCTGAAAGTTGTTAAACACTTGAAGAAACTTTTAACAATAAAATAAAGTAAAGATACGCAGTAACTTTAAGAACAAGTCACATTGTTTAATTTTCTCTTAATTTGACATAAAGGTTCTTTACCAGAGTAAAAAGTTCTTCACACCCACATCCCAATTTAAAATAAAACTGAAAGTGGTTCTTCTTTGGCGTCGCTCAGAAAACCTTTTGTAGCACCTTCGTTTTTGAGAACGCTGGCGTTTCAGGACCTTAAAAAGTGTGAAAGATAAAAAAATAGATATTAGACTCTGAATACATCACAGCCCAAACAAAACTCTAATAGAAGATTAATATTGTTGCAAGAGTTTCAGTGTACTGTGAAATATCTAAGAGTCGTTACAACCAGAATTTGCAGCGAGGTCTGTGTGTTTGTTACACTGTATAAATTAAGTCAAAAACTGACAGAGATTCTTGAGTATAAAACTCAGAATCTATGATACATAAACTTTACAGCTTACTAAAAAACTAGATAACTAGATAGTACAAGTAATTAGTAATCAGAGTGATCGGCTGAATCCTATTTCATAATTGATAATAATGCTAAATCAAAAGAAATAATAAACTATGGAGCAAGGCCAGCAAAACTGCAATTGACTTTTCATGCAATTTCACCTTCACAGAAATTTACAGTGCAGGAATAAAATTATGTAAATTTTGCATTATTTGAGTTACAGCACTCCCTTTTTGATGTTCCAATAAAATAAAAAAAATCACAATACATTACCCATGATAATGATGATATAACAAGTATTACAGAGTTACAGTATCATGATATCACTAGAAAATGATTTTATACTTCACGTCATCTTTTACTGTAGAGGATAAAATACCAATAAATCCATAATTTACTTATTTAGGAGAGTCAATTTCACAGAATTTAACAACCAATATTCTTCACCACAAGTTCACCCTATTCATTTGATTATAGCTCCACCATGTGGAGTAATGAAGCAATAACTTCAGATCAGATCAGGGGGAGAGTCTTAGGGAGTTTACAGCTCCTATAATTTAATAAAAATATTCATACTTGATGTCACGTGTCAAAGCGATATAATTTAACTGAAATGATGGGTTGAGTCAGTATATTGATATCACAATAAATCACAAGTCAGCATGTTAAGACTTTGTTAAGGGTATTTTAGCTTATAGAATTTGTCTTGGTTTGGTCTCTTTTTAAACAGGAATATAATAATTAAAATAATTAAAATAAGTACCTGACTTCACTGCTCTTCTCTTTGTCTGGAATTGCTCTGTTGGCATCTTGTGTCTTCGGAGTCTCATGTTTTTGTCGACAGAAATCCTGCAGAAACACAGCAGTGGACGCTTCCTGAAGAGCACTAGTGGAGGGGTGCAACAAACATTACTGAAAAGTTTCAGGGAAATCTTCACCACCAAAAACGTTTCATATAAAACTAGAAACATGCATTTATCCAAAGGAAACAGGTGTCCAGGTAAAGCAGTTCTCTCAGGTTGATATGGTGCTGCTAGGTGATTGCCAACTGATGCTATGGTGCTGATATGATGCTAAGGTTTTAAGGTGGTTGCTATGGTGTTGCAAGGTGGTTTCTTTGGTGTTACTTTGAGCTTTCTAAGGTGTTGGATGTCCGGTCAAAAAGCTATATACAAGTCTGGATAGAAAATTACTTTGATAAAATTCATCTATACTGTCAATAATAATAACAATAAAAATGTGTGGATGCGCCCAAACATTTGACTAATCTGTAAAATAAAAAGTCAAACAAAAAGATATAACTTAACCCTTTCTGCAGCATTGTTTACTTACCTTTTCACATTTTTTGTCTGAATTATCATTCATTTAAAGTCGGCGTAAGTGGGATTGATCTGATTACCAGGCAGATTAAAATGCTTGTAAAAGAGTTGCTGAAATATCAGATTTTCTGCAGTGATCAGATTCACTATGTGCATTTAAACTCAGTCAAAAAACAGCTTTGAAGATAATGAATTGCTCACAACTTTATTATTATTTTTTCTGCAAGTAAACAATACAGAGTATTTAATATTCTTGAAGTAAACAAAATTATTATATATAAAAAAAGATCCAGTGTAAATATTTAACATTCACCCCCACCCTGAGACAATAACCAGTCTGGACACTTTAATATGTCTGGATGCACCAAAATTAGCCGCTGTTTATGTCCAGAAAGGTGCCCACAATCCTGTGCATGTACAGATAATAGAACAGTTACATTCATAGCTTTGGTAAGAAACAGAGCCATTCCTCAGCAGAACTGTTAACAAGGAATGAGCTTTTGAACATCTGCATACTTAAGTTATGTTCAGACTTCAAGTAAATCTGATTATTTCTCAAATTAGATCTGTTAAGATGACTGTCTTAACTGTTATACAAAAAGGGGTTTGACTGGACATCACAAATATATCTGCATTGGTTGCTGTTGTATCTGCATGGGTTGCTGTGGTCTCTGCGTGGGTTGCTGTGGTCTCTGCGTGGGTTGCTGTGGTCTCTGCGTGGGTTGCTGTGGTATCTGTGTGGGTTGCTGTGGTATCTGTGTGGGTTGCTGTGGTCTCTGCGTGGGTTGCTGTGGTATCTGCATGGGTTGCTGTGGTATCTGTATGGGTTGCTGTTTTTTCTGCGTGGGTTGCTGTTTTTTCTGCGTGGGTTGCTGCGTTATCTGTGTGGGTTGCTGTGGTATGTGTACAGGTATATGCGTTAACTGCATGGGTAGCTGTGGTATCTGTGTGTGCGTGTGTGTTTGTTTGTTAGATAAGTGATCCAGACTCAGAAGCATCTCTTTAAATCTGATTCATTTTTTGAAAAATGCAATTACAAATTGTGTTACTAAATTGCAAAAATCACATTTTAGGTGATTTCTGGTTGTCCAGACTATGAAATTTGGATTAAGGCTTGCAGTCTGAACACAGCCTTAAAGACATACACAAAGACATTGTATCTTCAAAAAGGCAACTTTCAAGAAAAATGAAAAAAAAAATAAAAAGGTCTCATCATTCAATAGAAACATTCAGAAAAAAAATCACAAATTTTAAATTTAGTTACAATATAAAGAACAACTGCCAGATTTCACTTTATGTGGAGAAAAAAATGGCAATATTTTTTTTTTGTTACACCATAAATATTATATAATACCTTTAGCCCACACACAATATACTTTTTTTATTTACACTCACATTAACATGCAACTCTTATAGGAGAACTCTGATGTGAAATGGACGTGGGGTTTAGTGAAACATGATGAGTAAGAACTTTTGTTGAACAGCCTCCATCACTGTTTCCCAAATACAGACCTTTAGCCGATTCTCTCAACAGGCTCACAGTGCTAGAGGCACAGCGCTGCTCATGCAAAGAAATCACTATTTTTACTAAACTCAAATTTGCCTGGTTTTAAATGTCAGGGTTCTCAGAATTCTACCAATAAAGTGTGGAAATACTTTGAGTTTGTTATTGGTGTAAAAACAGCCATTTCTTTGCATAAGCAACGCTACGCCCCGATCACCAGCACTGTAAGCCTGTTGAGAGCATTGGCTAAAAGCGCTGTATTTGAGAATGTTAAGGGTGAATAGAGGTGGGCTATTAGACAACAGTTCGTACTCATGATCATGTTTCACTACAACAAAGTCCACTTCACACCGGAGTTCTCCTTTACAGAGCAACACTGACCACAGCAGATTCAAGCTCTTCAGGAGAACACAGCAGCTTCCCTATTGGCCAGACTGGGAAGTCCATGCCTAGTCCACGATCCTCAGTCGTGACTCAGTTGTATGTTTAACTATTACCAAGAATTTTGATAAACAATCACGATAATAATAAAAAAACTACTATTACTACTACTAATAATAATATAGTTAATATTGCGCTGAAGCAGAGAAGTGCAGAAAAGTGCTTACAAGTGCAGTGCAGGCTTAGCGATGACAGGTTATGCAGCTTCCTCCTCTTCCTCATCCTCCTCCTCGGGCGTGTAATCTTCATCCGTGGACTCGCTGTTGTCCTGCTCTTCCTCCTCTTCGCTTCTCATCTCCTCCTCATCCTCCCCATCTTCCTCATCTTCCTCACTGCCTTCATCCTCAGTTTCTTCTGTCTCCTCTTCATCCTCCACTCCCTCATCTCCCTCGTTACCGGCACCTGTGGAAGAGATCAGGACACGCAGTGTTAATGATGAGAAACACCAGTCTCATAGATCACAGCCAAATTAACCTACAGTTAGAGGAGAAATCAGTCTAACTAAAATGGGCACAGTAAGTTTACATTTACAAATGCTCTGTAAAGCACAAAATGTCAGAAATCACAGAAAAAATATATGATGTATTGCCTTGAAATGAGAAATTTCACTTGCTTTACGTAAGTAAGTTGCAGTGTTGGTGGAAAGGGAGGTAACCACAAAGTACAGCACAATAAAAATATTTTTAAAAAAAAATCTCAAACACACACTCTACAAATCAGATCTACAAACTCACACAGCGCGTCGATGAGCGAGATGATCTGTTGCCGTATGTCGGTAACAAACTCCTCCATTTTGTCTTCCATACTCGAGCCCAGAGTGTCCATATCCATCGGTGCACTGTGCGGCAAACACAGGGGCTTTTTCAGAAGCCTGTGGAACCTGAGGAACATCCATAAAGACTCAATAAATCATACAGAACCCCCCATCATACAGATCCCCCAATCACACAGAGCCCCCAATCACACGGAGACACCAATCACACAGAGACACCAATCACACAGAGACACCAATCACACAGAGCTACCACCTTATCTTAACACTTTTATATGTGAATAAATGAGTAATGGCTCTTACCTTTTGGCACTTACATTATACTCCTGTAAAAAGAGAAGACTTTAGATCAGTGAACAGAAGAAATGTAGAATAATTTTTACAAACATGAGGTAACCGCATGGCCTCCATCCACATGGCTGGGCACGTGCTTGTAAACGTGGGCACGTGTGCACAGTTTTGCAGCGCAGTTATTTCCAGTAACAGCTGAATTCACGCTTTTAATTCTAGAAAAATGCTTTTAAAAAGCCATTTAAATGCCCGATTAAAGGGCCGATTACTGTTGTTTTGCTATTTTCCTCGGATTTTGAGAGCTTGGCGCTGACTCAGCTCTTGATTGGTCTGGACGCGAGACAGTGTGAGGGTGGGGGCAGGGCTGGTGAATTCATGAGCCCTGCATTGTTTAATATCGTGATATATGTCATATCGTGTGGCCCTACTGTACATCAACAAGTACAGTTACATTACAGATAAGAAAAAATATATCTGGCTGAATAAAACAACCGAATTGAACAGGCACTCTTTTTCTCGAATGCTTTGGTTGGACGATGTAATCAGCTGACCTTAATAAACTGGAAAGGGTCGTGCTCTCGGAGCAGCTGCTCGATGCCTGCGTGGACGTCTCCCAGCCGGCTGCGGTCCTCAGTGATCCGGGTCAGGTTCTGCTCGATGCTGAAGTTGTGCTCGGCCTCGTGGTCGCGGACGCTCTGGCACATCGATGTGAGGAAAGCTTCAAGGCGAGTCCTCAGAGTCTCTCTGAGAGCGGTCACCCGCTGCTCAGATTCATCCAAAAAGCTCTAAAAGCAGAAAAGATGAGGAGAAACACAATCAGCATGAGACAAAACACACACGAGTGAGTGTCCATGACTAACAGATCCAGTTATAAGATCTAAAATACACACTAAATCAGTATCTAAATCAGTATCTAAATTGCTTATGAAGTGTTCTCTCAAGTAGTTTGGGAACACTCACACCGGTGAAAGTTGTGAGGTGTTATCTTGTGAATGAGCCTGATTAAACATTGGCTAGTTTGCGTACAGCAAGACCACATCAATTTATGGGAGTCAGACTGAGGTCTGATGTCAGTTGGTGTAGATGGATGGTACGTTCCATTTCTGAAGTTATATTGAGTTTGTTTAACATTCCTTAATCCACAGTGTCACGTGTGTACCTGGAATACATCATAGAAGGCTAATGTGGAAATGATGGTGACTGGGAATATATGGAATTCAAACTACAAAATAATGTGTGTGTGTGTACCCTGTTTTGGCGTTGCACTTCATCCTGGTCCTGCATGTTTCTCTCGACTCGTTGGATCTTCCTGTCTGCTTTCTGGAGCTTCTTCTCCAGAGAATCCTGCAGAGAAGCACCCCACTTAAAACCCACTTTAAACATAGCACAAAAAGTACGAGAATTTGTTTTTTGGTAGATTATTTCTTTGTTGTAAAACTATTGCTTGTAATGTCAGTAAGTCAAACGAGTCAATTGCAACGGAATAGGCTGTTTGGGATTGGCAGAGAGGATTTAGCCATCCACATTCTCATCCCTGCTGCTCAGCTCACAAACGCATGTTTCTTACAACTGTGGATCCATTTAAAAGAGAAAAAAATACCAAATCTACCAAACACAAATTTTTGTTTGGTAGATTTGGTATTTTTTTCTCTTTTAAATGGATCCACAGTTGTAAGAAACATGCGTTTGTGAGCTGAACACCTGATCCTCCTGCTGTACTGTCCTATTCTACAGCTTATAGATGATTACATATCACTGATACCAAAATACAGAAATCAATCGTATGTAATGGAGAATTGTTTGCATAGAAGCTTTAAACAAGAAAAACGCCATAACTCGCCTATTGTCCCACATTTTTCTGCCACTATTCTCTTCTGCTCTTACAATAGATCCACCCGCGAGCAAAAGCCCAAACACAGCCCTGCTGTTCCCCTGTATTCCAGAGCTCTTCAGTCCACATGACTGTGAAGGAAGAGTTCATTTTGCTGTTTTGTATTGTGTAGCTAAAACTATACTATTCTAGGGTTTTAGTCACCTGATTGTTTTGTTGTGCCCAGCACATTTGGGACTGGTTTTACCACTGTGTGTTAATGTCAATTAGCCATCTTACTAGAAACGAAAAGCACTGGAACCTCAACAAAGTCAATGAAACCTGTGATCATATACTGTATACATTATTGAGTGCTTTAGATCTTTAATGATAATTCTGACTAATCAAAAAGCATCAGATTTACACAGCATTAACCAAATCATAGCCAGATTAGGTTAGTTTAGCTTAGCCTAGCCAGGGTGTTGTGTCGAGTTTAACGTAGAAATATGTGGTGATTAGCAGGGATTAGTTTTACATGGGGAGGTACGGGTAAAATAATTATTACCAAAGTTTCTTAGTAATTTCAGTTCTGTTCGAATGAATCATGACAGATGTTTTTTACTATATTATTATTTTTTTTTTACTTAATAATTGCTAGAAGCAGGTTATATGATGTCTTTAAATTCTTTTGCCAGTAGTTACAGGATGCTGTTGGCTGAAATGCGTAAATCGAGTAGCTACTCCCATCTCAGTCATTTATACTCCGGTGAGAATTAATCAAAACTATTTTGTCCTGTGGAAAAAATACATTATTCCACCTCCTGAGGTAAAACTAACCCCATCTGAACAGTGCTTTAGTGTGCATTTGTGAATGATACAGCCTACCCTCATGTCCCTCATGGCATTCTTTAATGTTTTGATGGAATGTCCGCTGTGGCCTCCCTCGATGGTGCAGGCATTGCAAAGAAAGGATCCCTCATCCAGGCAGTAGTACCGGAACATCTCATCGTGCTCCACACACTTCCTCTTCTTCATGTCATGAAGTGGCTCCACCAGGGGGTGCTCCCGGAAGGCAGGGAGCTCCAGGTGGGGTTGCAGGTGCTCGGGACACATAGACACCTCGCACTTCAGGCACGTCTTGACCGCTGTACTGCCTTTGCTTGTGTTAGCAGCCTCTGGGGGGCAGTAATCGCAGCGCACCCCCTCTGCCCTGTGGGTGGGGCTTTGCCTCCTACAGTCGGGACGCTGTTCGGCACGGTTGCGTTTCCGTAAGCTATCTGCTATATTGGCGAGCTTGAAGTTCTTCTGCCACGGTACCGAGCACCGGTGGCTCTGCCGGCACTCGGGACAGCGCAGGCGTCCTCGCTCAGAGCGGCTCTTCAGCCTCCGCAGGCACGGCAGGCAGAAGTTGTGTCCGCAGGGAAGGAGCCGGGGGTCGCGGTAAAGGTCCAGGCACACCGGACATGTCAGCTCCTCCTCCAACACGCTGGTGTCCTCCACAGCTGTCGCCATGATACGAGGGTGGCAGTGAGGAATGGCAGGTTTCAAAGGCGAGTGGTTCAAAGCACAAGTTTCCTCTTAGACTCTGTAATTAGAAGAAGAGAGATCAGATTAAATCAGATCAGATTAGAAAAGATTAGATTAGATCTCTTAAATACACACAAAAAAGATTCAGTCAGAACCACAACTTTCTTCTCTGAAGGCCAATTTTTACTTGTGTTGAGTCAATGCATTGTCTACGGCTTGGCCTGTGCGTTTATACTTCTGCTTTTTACATTACATTTAATTACATTTGTAACGTGCAGTAGTGCAATAGTGTAACGTGCAGTTACACTAAGGTATACTAAGGTATAGGGTTATTACTGCAGCAGGTCTGAATCCACGCTTCGATGTTCGTACAGCTGTTTGCTCTGGTAAAGACTATTGCTCAGTCAAAAAATACTTTTTGTCACTTTTCTGATATTATGTGAACCAGACAGTTTTTTCTTAATACTGAAACAAAATGTCATGATGAGCAGACTAATAAAAATGTGTCCATCCCAAAATGACTTGGTATAAAATCTTTATACATTGCCTTCCATTCCTACTGTAAATTTAACTATATTATATATTTTACCATTGGTTTACATGGATTCTACTCTCTCTTATAATAAATGAGACATTATTCTGTAAAACCTCCCTTTACAGATATCTATATTTACTTTATTACTAGTAAAAATAGAAATAGAACTCCAGATATTTACACTGTAATTCTCACTAATATAACTATATTCACACTGTATTTCTGACTAGCCCATGTCCACATGCGTAAATCAATTCTGAACAGTACTAATACTTAATTTAATTTTGGCTAGTTGTAATGTGCATTTAGGGTATGTGCTGCATCAGATCTCTATAATATCATTTTTAGGGCTCTCAATCAACCAGTCACCAGGCTCTGTGTATTAAAAAGAAATTAGAATAAAAAAAATAAATAAAAAGAATTACAGCAGGACTTCAGGGCCACAACTGGGAGAAATATTAATGTGACTGAAGAATTTAAATGTCAAAGTTTTTAGATTATTAGGATCTTTTAACGTGTTAACATTGACAGCACTAATAAATATTATTGCTAATACTATATTATTTATTTCTAAAATTAGCACCTTTAATAGTCAAAATAATAAGGGACATATCTATTACTACTTCTTTTACTAGTAAAAAGTCTAATTACAGATATCTGTAATGATCTAAATGTTTTACTGGTTAGAAGCAAAGTAAATTATCTGTAATTGTAGTTTCTGTTTGTAATTAAGTAATTACAGTTTTTTATAATACTTTTTAACTGGAGTTTTTACTAGAAACAACGCAGCTCATTCATGTTATTTTCTTATTGTGGACAGATGACTGTAGTAATGTAAGGCTAAAATCCTGATGTAACGTACATAACAACAATTTCATAACTTATATTTTAAGATTTTGTTCTATAAATCAGGTCGAAACTACTTATATGGAACGTACAAAATTAATTTAAGCATTCCAATTGTTGAAATGTTTGGAACAGAGCTGTGGAAGCTAAAATACACTTTTTTAAAGGCACCAGTTTAGTTTTATCTCCAGCACTAACCTTAAAGAACTCCTACACTCTTTAAGATTTAATGAACACACATTCACACACTGTTCTGTAGAGATGCTCTTTAGTGTGTGTCACTGTAGGAAGTTAATGAGTTAAAGGAGCTTTTAGAAACATGACATTTCTCTATTATCAATTATTTATTTTAAGTTGGTGGTGACATATGACTATTTACAATTACATTCAAAATATATAGCTAATATTTTCTTACTGCTCAATACTGCTTTACAGATAACATTAACAAAACGAAAGTGAGAGGGAGAGTCAGGTGACCACACTTCCTCTGTTGTAATAAACAGAAAGGCCCTGAACAAACAACTATGAACAGCAGAAAGGCCATGACACTACTAGACTACACACACACACACAATGATTTTCTTATTTATTCACCTGATTAGCCAAGCCAGTATAATATAAGATAATTCTAGTGTGTACTGAATAAATCCTGTTTAAAACCCCTCATTAGCAGCATTTATGCTGATTCATGCTAATATCATGCACATTAAATTAGATTAAAAAAAGCTCATTTTTAACTCAAATCAGGACCTGGGAATCAGTGCATTCCTGTTTACATTAATTATAATCTTATGTTTTTTTTAATATTTGTACAAAAAAAAATGATTTTGCTTATCAATTAGTGGTGTCAATCGATTAAAAGATTTAATCAGATTAGTCACAAAAGAATTTGGTGATTCATTACGATTAATCCCAGCCTTTCTCATTTTTAAGACTCATTCTAGTAAAGTACGCTTTTAGTAATGGATATTTAAATTAAAATAAATAATCAATGTTAGACTGATGAAATTAACTTAAATCCAGAATGGTGCTGCCAATCATTTAATTTATTGTAATTAAATAACTTTCTTATGATTAAATTACATGTGTTAAGGGAGGAAATAAACGCTGGTGTAGCTCCATATTCCACATTTAACTTGGAAAGGAAATGCACCAGCAGCCTTGTGAGTTTGTGTATGATGTGTTTATGTCCCTACATACTGCTAAAAAAAAACGCAAATATGTCACCAGGCTCTGAGTGAAAGAGAATGTGAATTAATGAATTACGGGAGAAGGTTGCAGCTAAACTTTGATGTGATTAATCTAAAAAAAAAAAACATCAATATTAATTTCCAGATGAATCGCACTCATGTAAATACACTGATATTGACACCACTATGTATATATACACAGGTTGGGTAACATTACTATTACTATTATTAATACTATTAATAATTAATACTATTTACTATTTTACACTTTATTTACAGTAAAGTTATTGTAAAGAGCCTGTCCTGGTCAGCAGCATGTTTGGTTTAGTGTTGACAGGGTTAACACTACTGAGAAATCCTACAAATTAACAACTCACTCATATAATTAAACAGGAAATAAAGTGACACACTGATATTATTCACTCCTCATTAACTAATAAGCAACACAAGCCGGTTAAACACCAAAAACTGTCCAAAACACCCACTAATTAAAGAGTTAAAGCCCGCAGTTGGTTAATGAGTTAGTTAGGGTAGTTAACAGCAGTAAGGTACAGGTGATCAGTTAATAACAGCGCTGCTCTCAGGCTGCTGGTTAATCTCTAGCTTTACTGTTTCTCTGAACATGAACGGGTCTAATCCTCTGTTTAATCCTCTCTCAGGCGGCCGCTCTCACCTCAGGGCCGGTCTGAAGCTCCTCTCAGGTGGGCTGCTGTTCCTCCAGCTCCGTCGCAGTTTCTCTCCTGAACAGAAATAAATCATTATTTATATTATTTATACTGCTGGAGCTCGAGGCGAGGGCTGCGTGGTTACGTAGCGCCAGTGACGCAGCCGTAACGCGTTTAGCTCCACCCGTATTCAGACCGACACCACGCCCTTCTGCGCGCTGATTGGCTGGAGTCTGTCCCCTACCCTCACTATGATTGGTGGATTCTTTTAGAGTGCACTGTAGTACCCAATCCTAGAGCGAGGGAGCGGGGTTTATCGGAAAACGGGCGGGAAATTATTATTATTATTATTATTATTATTATTTAAAAAATAGGATTATCAGAATATTAGGTAATAACTTTTTATTTTGATAGCAAATATTTAGATGTGTTTTTTTGTGAGTATATATATACATATACTGTTGTATGTAGATTATAGAATAAAACAGCAATGTTCATTTTACTCAAACATATTCCCATATTTAGCAAAATCAGAGAAACTTATTAAGAACCTGAAGAAGAAAAAAAAGAAAATAAAAATGTACACTGTTCTCATTTCCCATTATATATCTACTATAGACAGATTATATTTGTCCAGTATTATTTATTTTACTTTAATCCTGGATATATGGAGATATTTGGAGTGCATTATTAGTATCAAGACATACAGGATTAATGACTTCTGCAACAAATTTGATAAAATTCTTTTATTTTTTAATATGTCAGTATTGTTATTCACTCAACTAACAACAAATTGTGTAATTTAAGTAAATAAAATAAATATATTTTATATTCATCTCAATGTACAATTTTGTCAATGCAAACAGTTCTAATAAAAACCATGTGACCCGCATTAGTGATGTCACTTCCTCTGGCGGAAAAAACGTGAGATGTCAAACTTCTAATCTCATTAATATGTATAACATGTTGCAGTATATTAATTCTAAGTTTGAGGTTTGAACCTGAGACCTTTTGTCCTTTTACATAATTATAGACTCATATCACATTTTGTTTGTGAAAATTTGTTTGTTACTGATGTACAACAATGTATATTTTTACTTATGTATATTATACATTTATTAACAAGTGAAAGAGTGTCTCAAAATTCATTATATATTTAAAATTATATTAAATATTTTAAACAACACATACATATGGCTATCCTAGGATATCCTGCTTCACCATCAGCAGCCGGAGTCTGAGAGAACACAGTTGTCAGTTGGCGAGCTGGGGATCTGGCACTTTCCTCTGAGCACACTGTTGACTGCCTAGTAATGCTGCATTGGTAGCAGTTAAAAAGGAGGTGGAGATCTGACTTCACATGTATTGGAGGAGGCATGGACTTGTCCTCGTCCTCCTAGTGTCTGGAGTATGCAAGTGGGTTAACTAATTCAGCTAAATTGGGGAGAACATTGGGTAGTAAAAATATAAATAAAAAGTAGGTTATCCATATTGCAGTATATATATATATATATTTATAATATATATTAAGTAGACCCACCACCAGAAATTGTGTATAGAGACATTTGCATTAAAACAAGCCATTAGCCAAACAATGAATAGATATATATTGTAATTTAAAGTAAATAATAGTGCTGCCCTCCTGTGGATAAACTCAGTATTACAGCATTTCTTATTTATATAGTAAATAACAGTGCTGCCCTCCTGTGGATAAACTCAGTATTACAGCATCTCTGATTTATATAGTAAATAACAGTGCTGCCCTCCTGTGGATAAACTCAGTATTACAGCATCTCTGATTTATATAGTAAATATTAGTGCTGCCCTCCTGTGGATAAACTCAGTATTACAGCATCTCTGATTTATATAGTAAATAACAGTGCTGCCCTCCTGTGGATAAACTCAGTATTACAGCATTTCTTATTTATGTAGTAAATAACAGTGCTGCCCTCCTGTGGATAAACTCAGTATTACAGCATCTCTGATTTATATAGTAAATAACAGTGCTGCCCTCCTGTGGATAAACTCAGTATTACAGCATCTCTGATTTATATAGTAAATAACAGTGCTGCCCTCCTGTGGATAAACTCAGTATTACAGCATTTCTTATTTATGTAGTAAATAACAATGCTGCCCTCCTGTGGATAAACTCAGTATTACAGCATCTCTGATTTATATAGTAAATAACAGTGCTGCCCTCCTGTGGATAAACTCAGTATTACAGTGTTTCTTATTTATATAGTAAATATTAGTGCTGCCCTCCTGTGGATAAACTCAGTATTACAGCATCTCTGATTTATATAGTAAATAACAGTGCTGCCCTCCTGTGGATAAACTCAGTATTACAGTGTTTCTTATTTATATAGTAAATAATAGTGCTGCCCTCCTGTGGGTAAACTCAGTATTACAGCATTTCTTATTTATATAGTAAATAATAGTGCTGCCCTCCTGTGGATAAACTCAGTATTACAGCATCTCTGATTTATATAGTAAATAACAGTGCTGCCCTCCTGTGGATAAACTCAGTATTACAGCATTTCTTATTTATATAGTAAATATTAGTGCTGCCCTCCTGTGGATAAACTCAGTATTACAGCATCTCTGATTTATATAGTAAATAACAGTGCTGCCCTCCTGTGGATAAACTCAGTATTACAGCATTTCTTATTTATATAGTAAATATTAGTGCTGCCCTCCTGTGGATAAACTCAGTATTACAGCAGTTCTGATTTATATAGTAAATATTAGTGCTGCCCTCCTGTGGATAAACTCAGTATTACAGCATTTCTTATTTATATAGTAAATAACAGTGCTGCCCTCCTGTGGATAAACTCAGTATTACAGCATTTCTTATTTATATAGTAAATAACAGTGCTGCCCTCCTGTGGATAAACTCAGTATTACAGCATCTCTGATTTATATAGTAAATAACAGTGCTGCCCTCCTGTGGATAAACTCAGTATTACAGCATCTCTGATTTATATAGTAAATAACAGTGCTGCCCTCCTGTGGACAATCTCAGTATTACAGCATTTTGTATTTGTATATTAAATAACAGTGCTGCCCTCCTGTGGATAAACTCAGTATTACAGCAGCTCTGATTTACACAGAAAAATAACAGTCTGATTTATATAGTAGATAACAGTGCTGCCCTCCTGTGGACACACTCAGTAGTTACAGCAGTTATTTAGAGGGTAATTTATAAATATTCCATCATCAACTAAAAATTCTGAATGTATATATAATAAATGACCCCTTTATTCTCCAGACAATGTACATTAAATTTAAAACAAAATGAACATAAACAACAAAAATGTCTAGAAGTTTAAAAATGCAAAACTATACAAATAAACAAAAAACAATTATTGGTTAAAATAAACTTTTATTCCTGATATCTGAAGGAATCATACATCACATACAGATGGTGGATAAATGTGAAAATGGAAGCTTGTACAAATAGTGTACATATACTGTAATGGAAAAATAATTTATCATAATTTCTGCTTTAAAGTAACCACATAATAATACTGTAATGCATACACAAATGTTAAATGTCTATTTATTGCTGATTAGGAGGAAATATGTGCTGCAACATATGTGTACTATTATACCACAGTTAGTTATGATGGCACATTGTTGAGCTTCATGTAAAAGTTCTTAACAGCTTTGTCAGTTATGAGATTAATAGCGCATATAACATTACCTAATGTTTTGGCCATTGTTCTTAACAGTGATGATTGGGAAATGATGAACTGTTTCTCAATTATTTTGACTGATGGGTGGGATCTTCTGGTGCTGTTTTGGGAATTGTCTGACTGCAAAGCTGCAGAGCCACAGTTTCACTCAAGGCCTTTCAGACACAGGTTTAGGTCGGCAGTTTCAATCCAGCAGCTTCAGGGCAGCAGTTGTGTGCGATTAAAAGTATTTTGTACATGTACATTTAAAATGCCCCCAGTTTAGCTGAGCCAATTGTCCACCCACTCACTAGTAACATATCATTTAAAAGGGCAAGCTCATGTCTTCTATGATACATATAAATCAGACCCTGCCTCTTTTTCAAACTGCTGCCAAAACAACATCACTAAGCAGCAGTAGTGATGAACGCTGAAGCTACATGAAGTTTGGAGGTGTGTAGTGATGATGAACTCTGGATTATATTTATATATTTTAACTTGTTTTATTTGTTTAAATTGTTTATTACCCCCCTCACTGTAAAACAGATCAGGTCTGAAAGGGTTAAACCTGATGAGTTTGGCCAGATCTTTTTTAAGTGTGCCGAAGTTACAGATCATAATCAGACCAGGAATCACATTATAGTGTGTAAACAGGAGTGAAGTGCTTTACTTTGGTTTTGCTTTGCTTTTCAGGCATTAACTCTTTCACAATATAAGGCTCATGACTTTGCAGACTCTCAAAGAACTTCCTCTTTATCTCCCGCCCCCCAGACAGGAAGTCATACAGCGCCCTCATCTGCTCCTGTGGGGTTTTACATGCTGTGATGATGGAGTACTTCTCCTCTCCTATGAAGGGCTTCAGGTCATCTGCTATAGGGGTCACTAACCAGACCCTCTGGATGAGTTTAGCCCTGTGTTCGTCCACAAACTGAACAGCTGAGAGAGATCACAACAGTGGAGATAAATAAAGGTATAATATACATAATATAACTTATATTTTTTTAAGATACAACATCTAGATAAGCTTACCACAATCTTTGGATGTATGTTTTTCTCTTTCTGCAGTAAAATCTAATAAACACAAACACATTCAGCAAGTTATGTTAATATTGTACGGGTCTCACCCATCATGCTTAAGTGGTTTAAAAAAAGGGGTTTTCTACAATAAAAGAGTCTGAGGAAATTTAAGCATTTCAACATTTATGCATTTTCCATTATTACTCGAATTGCTTTTGGTACACATTAATGACACTATCTTACACCATGTGCTCATTGCTATCTTAAATCCTGCCAACAGTCTTTTTTTACGTCTTCTGCCTGCATTGTTTAAATAGGAACAGTGCTTACGAATATAGCTACATAGATGGGTGTGGTGATCTCGAAATGAGGTGTGTTCAGATATCCTATATTTCTGGAGTATTGCTATCTTGGCAGTGGAAAACATGTGTGCACCACTGTTTCAAGTTGCACAGTGGACAGCTCGCCTACAGATTGCTAAAATAGGGCCTTTGTACTCTTTGTTGTTATTACATAATATATAATCATAACAGCATGACTTTTTACAAATACACAATTTACAGAACACATTAACAGAATTATTTTTATTTAATGATAATTTAGCTTCACGTTACTGAGGAGAGTTTTAATGTTAGTATTTTTTATTCGTGTAATCAGGTTATGCCTATGTTGTAACTTGCTAGCTTAATGGCCTTGGCCTTGTTTTTTAGTACTAGAGCTAGATTACATCCTAAGCTGCTGTCATTAGGGGTGTCACTATGTCAGCTTATCACAAGGAAACCTAATATCATAAACTAGACACATTTAAGAGTGTTGGTGATACTTACCAAAAGAATTGGACTTCTTTCTATATTCCTCTATAACAAAAGGAAATAGCAAAATTAAAGACAATAACAAACATACTGCAGAGCTTCATACAATACCAGTAAACGTTTAGAACACACCCCTTCTTATTCAATGTTTTTTTCGTTTATTGAGTAAAAGTTAAGGATAAATTTATTTTCAGACATGCCTCTATTAACCTGTTCATGCAGCTTGCTATCAGCTGCCGGAGCCCAGAGAGAGCACAGGTGGGTACAGTAGATGGCGTTTACCACCAATTGCCAGATTTACCACCAATCAAGCATTCATGACACCAGCATGGATGCATGAATGCCTACATTAGAAAGTTTTAACTGGACAAAAACACAGAACCTGTTTTGAGTTGAATTTACCTGTCCGGATTTCTACATCCCAGACGGATTCCTCTTTCTCATTAACCAAATGCAGTCCAAAGTCATCCTCTGCGTTTCTGACGTACACCTCACAGTACTTAATGGGGGAATACCTCAGCTTCAACCTCTGAAGAAAAGAAACAAATGTTTAATTTAAGTTAGTATAACGTTTTAAAGGCTTTAGAAGATAACATGAGCCATTTAAAAAAAAAACATAAAAAAATCCCCCAGTTTAGCAGAGCCAATTAACCCACCCATTCTTGACATTGGAATCCATCAGCAAGCAGGGGAGCACCAGACCCCTAGCTCTGATACACCAGCTAACAGACACCTGTGCTGACCAGCAACACAATAGGAGTGATGAGGAGAGAGAGAAGCACCTCCCCTCCCAGAGAAAGCAATGCCGATTGTGCTCTCTCAGACTCCGGCTGCTGATGCCTTTAGGGTATGACCACCTTAGGCCATGTTTCCAGCATCTTGGTCTGTTGAGCCACTTTAAGCTCACATTAGCCATTTTAACATTATTTTAGACTTACCTCAGGTTTAATTGGGGAAGACATTAACTGATTTTTCCTTCTGGTTTCAATTTTGTACCGAGTCTTCATGAGCAGTGATCGTTCTGGACACGGTTTATCAATTTTTATAGCATCTTTCTCCTTTTTCTCCACTTTCTGCAAAATAGCAAAACAAATTGATGAAGGATCAATCAAAACACAAACTATAGATGTTTTCAGATCTTAAGCAGACAGTAAATAAATAAATAAGTAATCTGCAACTGTTCTTAAGAAATCTATTTTGGCTAATTCTTACTTTAACTCTATTATATTTCATTACCTGAACTCATTACAAGTAATGAAATAACACAGAATCTAAAAAAGTAAAAGTTGTTCCTTTGGTTTTAAGTGTACATAATAATGTGCTGTTAACACTAATGCGTTAATTAAGCCTGGTGACATATTATATGATTTTGTCCAATTTTAAAAAATCATAACTGCCCCACAAAATCAGAATCAGAAATTAATTTATATCCATCTAAATCAATTTTAAATTTTAGCAACAAAAACCTGATGGTATAATCCAGCCTACTTTTGTCACAAAAAGCAAAAATGCAAAAGAAAAAAACCCTGAAATTCTTTTTAAACACATTTATTTCCTGGAATTTAGAATTATATGTTTAGAAAATTCACTGACCTACAATGTAAATATTTCTGTGACCACCCTTACTAATAAATTGACCTATTGCTAAAAGCAATGTGCAAATGCACACACACAGCTTGCCTAGCCCCTGTAGAAGCCAATAGTATAGGACTTTCTGGAACTATGCCTAATACCAGGTGTGAGCTAGTTAAAGGGGTACAAAGCCTTTCGGACGGGATGAGTTGGGAATCCATCATTACCTGGATTATATTCGGGTCAGAGGTCACCAGGTACACATGAAGGGTCAGGTGAGCCGTCAAGGTTTGGTAGATCAGAACCTCACAGTGAACTTTCACAGGGAATCCACTTCTGATCAGTAAGCCTTTAGGTGAGAAGGTGGGGTGGAGGAGTTTAGCATGGAAGCGGGTCAGCTCACACTTCTCTAAGAACATTCCCCCGTCCTGCACGTCTAGAACTCGAACCTCGTCTTTCAGGGAGTCAGAACTCGATCCTGTGAACGTAAAGAGTTTTAGTACAGATCAACCAGCAGAGAATTAGAGAAGATGATCCTCCATATCTACGACCCTCACCTAAACAGGCCACATGTGGTAGATGAACTTCAGTAAGAACACCAGAGATGACGGTGATGTCCATTAAAGGCCCACAAGGTTCAAACTGCATCCTTCTGAGATCTTCTCTATACAGCTCCCAGTCAGAGAAATGATACTTCAGACTAACGTCACCGTCACAGACCCAGCGGAGACCAGATGCTGAACACTCGTATCTCCCAGCAGCTGAGCTGACCCTGGACATCAAGAAGACAGTACAAATATAATGTTTACAGAAAGTGTAAAATCAGTCAGAAAACTTTTAGGATTTAACATTGCCTAATGTACTGAGCAGGGTTCTTTCACGATTTTAAAAGTCAAATTTAATGCTTTTTAAGATATTTTTTAGACCACAATAAATATAATTTAAGACCCAAAAAATTGAGTCATATTTTCTTTGGTAGAAAATAAATTGTTGTATTGGAAATCAAAACTTTACTATGCTGAGACCACAGTAGGTAAGCTGACACTCAATGACACCTAGGAGACTGTTATACTGAAAGATAACCATAAAACAATATAATAATATAATGTAAGTACCTGTAGATTGGATTTTCATTTACTAGGGTAAATTCAGGTCCAGTGATCTTCCATCCTGTTGAGACCTTAAAGCAGATCATTCAGTAATCCAACCCATACGTCAACCAATCAACCAACGAACAAATCAATAAACAAATCAATTAATCAATTAGCTATCCAAAATTTCCATTAACAATCAAACAATAATCCAACAATTAAATAAATCAATACATTAGACAAACAATTAACCAACCAATGATCCAACCAAGCAACAAATAAAAACAAATCAACTGACAATCAAACAGTGAACTAACAAACCTGTTTAAATAATCAATCAATCAGCAAAACAACTCACCAATCAATCGACCAACCAAATCAAAGCTCAAGCAATTATTCCATCAGTTAACCAATTAAACCAATTATTTACCAATCAATTAATACATGAATTGATGATATATAACAACCAATCAACTAACTAATTAATCATCTATCAATCACCAAATCAATACATAAATCAATCGATCAATGCATTTTCAGTATTTAGAAGTGTCTCAGTCAATATCTGAGTATCACTCCAGTAGGCCTGTCACAATAACTATTTTTTGGCCAATATATTGTTTTAAAAAATAATTGCGATATACAACAATATTTTGTGACATTAAGAGACAGTCTGTATGTTTTGGGGAATTAGAGAGCCATCTGGTGAGAATGTGTCATTTGCAAAGAGCATGTGAAAGAGTACTTTTAAAACATGCAATTGTGGTGTGGTCCTTTCCAGATTGGATGAATCTGGTGATTTGAGTGAGATTTTAGTGTCTGTTTTTAGAATGAATGCATATTCTCTGCCACACTCACAAAAACTACTGTTTTAAATTAGGGACTGTTGCTTTAAGAATATTTAGACACTGGTATCAGAACTCGACTCTTCATGCTAAAAAAAAAAACAAGGGGCATTGTTGAGGTCAGCAAAAATGATCAAGGTTTGAATAAGTCAACAATGTAATTATCGTGACAGGCCTACTCGTTTAATATTTCCTTCCAACACATTTGCGGTAAATCATCATGTTATAATTAGAGCTGATTGAATAATTTGTAAAATATACAGATTGTGTTTTAGAGCTTACCTTTACATCCGAGCAGAATTTACACAGACTTCTTGACCCTAAATATTTCAGTTTCATTAATAAACGAGTCTGAACAGAAATTAATGAAGGTACTGTTCCAGAATATCTCACCAGAGTCTGCAGGCCTCTCCTGAAGTCGTGCTCTGGATATCTGGCTGGATGTTTTTGGTTTTACTGAAACACAAAACAGAAATACAAAGAAATACAACAGTGTTAGATCAGCGTCATACGAGGAACCAACGTTTGATACAGTTCACATGCTGGTAAGTAACACAGAACAGTGGTTCTCAGCCTAATACTGGATGCCTGATTCCCACTGTACTGAACTACTGTATTTAATCTATTAAAGCAACAGCAGCAATGTGGAACATAGACTATATGGACAGGAGTATTGGGACACCTCTCAGCGTTATATAATATAATTATTATTATTATTATTATTATTATTATTATTATTTTTTTTTTTTTTAAATCATTGGTATTAAAAAGGATTTATCCTGCTTTTGTAGAATTAACTGTCTCTACTGTCCAGAGAAGTCTTTCTCCTAGGTTTTGGTAATACGCATTGCTGTCAAGATTTGATTGCATTCACTGACAAGAGCAGGTCAGGAAGTTGGATCCTCAACATCAACTCTTCTGCTCCAGAGAGCCCTTTTCTTTTGGCAGTAAGTGCATTCATTGAAAGGGGTGTCCACAAACATTTGGACACAAATACAGTTAAAAACAAAAAGTTAAAAAGATTTACTTACTTTTCTGTAAACTTTGAACAGGCAATGCCATTGATCTCACTGCAAGAGAAAAATTAACAATATAAGGAGGTAGGAGTTAGAGGTGCTTATAGTCAGCGCTGAAAGTAAAATAAAATAAAATAAAAAGCCTCTTACTTTAGAAGAAAACACTGGTAACTTGATAAAATATACCTCAATATCTATCTTGTATTTGTAGATATCTTAAATGATCATTCGAAATAATCAACAAACAAATAATCAATAAACATGTACGTAGAACAAACCAAATTCTAGCCAGTTTAGCTTAGTTTAGTTCAGCTTACCTTAGCCAGGGTGTTCTATCGAGTTCTACTTATCAATATGTACTTTTTAGAGTTCAGTGGAGGCAAAGCTGGAATTTGCTAGGTTGTGTTGGTGCTAAATAGCTAGCTAGCCAGTCCCTGATTTGGTCCTCAAAATTACTGTGGCTCTACATAAGGGTGTCATGTGAAACCCTAGAATATGTAGTCATTCATTTAGCATGTACCAAGCAAAATTACATAAATCACATTATTTATTATACTAAATTCACAGTCACACGATATAAGACATAAGATCACCTATTGGCCGAGCAGAGTCCACTTCTGATTCTTGAAGGAACATGTTCTTGAAGGAACTGACCAAGGACAAACCAACGTCCATTCCTTGCTGCAGTCCCCAGAGAGCCTTCTCTTCTTTACTGTCTTTACTGGAAGGGATATACCAACATGAGTACTGCACTTTACTTTCAAAAAATATATTAAACTAAATCAGTCACTAATTCTAGTTACAGGAGATCAAACTCAGTTTACCCAGTCTGATCCTCGAGATCTTCGTTTTCAGTCAAAAGACCTTCTGGAAGCTCTGCTCCATGTTCATCTTTATCAAGAATTAAATAAATTTGAGCATCCACATATCCTCTACAGTCTTAAACAACGATACACATACATACATGAATAAATACATGCCTATATATCCTTACTTATGGGCAAAAGTATTGAGACATCTTTCGGCATTCATTTTTAATATTATTTAGGAGCATCAGATCAGCATTAGTGAGGTTGGGTCAGAAAGTTGAATGTTCCCAAATAATTGCATCCAAAAGTATTGGACAGATCACCATTCACCACTATTCTATTCTATTCTATTCTATTCTATTCTATTCTATTCGTGTATGTAAACATTTCTGTCAGGAACGGGTGCAACTTAGCTAAAATAGCTAAATTCATATATCAGGGTTCATACACTTTTTAACCAATAAATTTCCATGACTTTTTCACGACTTTTCCATGCCTTCAAGGCGAATTTTCATGACCATACAAATTTTAAAACATCAGTGCAGACATAAACAATAAAACCAAAAATCAACCAAAACTTTGATTGATATAAGTAACGCCAGGTAAAGTACAACATTCACGGCTCGAAACACACAAAGGCATGTACTAATACCCATAATTGATCATGGGTGTGTTTTAGGTGTAACGTGAAATAAATCAATCGCATGTTTCTTGGCATTCTCTTTAAGAGCCAGTGTTTTTAACAGCGCAGTGTTTCTGCACTTCTCAGAAAAGGAAAATGAACTGCTTGTTCATGCTGTGAAGGTACGCAAGCAGGTCCTTTACGGAAACAGATATATTATTTATTTTATATACTCTGTTTATTGCCGATGTAAAAGTTGGGTTTGCAATGCTGAGCATCCTTGTATGTGTAAATAGCGGGGGTGTACATGCGATGAGTGCACGGTGCACCTGCGATGCCAAGATAGGAATGAACTTCTGATGGTTGACTGTTGTCAGGGTTTAAATCAGTCAGTGGTGCATCTGTGTTTTCCGATGGTAAGATAGCAATACGCCAGAAATTTACCTGAACACACCTCATTTCCAGACTAGAATTCCCATCAGTGTAAATATATTTGTAAGCTTCATCGCTTTTAAGACACAGAAAATGAAAATGGAAAATAGATTGTTGTCTGGGTGTAAGATAGCAATGAGCATCTGCCTATAGTGGCATTTTCCCACATAGGGATTAAGCCTAGTCTTAGACTAGACTACATCTTCATTCAAAATGCTGTGAAGTCCAAGGCTCGGCTTGAACACAGTCTGAGAAACAACCCCACAGTGTATGACCGACTGAGATTGTTTACTCTGCAGTTTTATCACATGATTAGTGGTTGCTGATTTAGAGAAGGAACAAACATCTTCTGCAGAGTTCATAAGAGTATCATATGTTTACACTCACCGCTTTCAATACACTTCGCCATTTCTCTCTCTCAGTCTCTCTCACGTGTCCAGAATTCAGTGTATTTAGAAGTGATTCAATCTGAGAAAGGAAAAGAAAGAAGATTCGATACAATACTGATGTACTGCAGACGTCCCACTTCTCCAGCGACCTCTGTGATTTTCACAACAGCTCCCGCAAATCACTTACAATTACTTAGAAAGCATTCAAACTATTTTTGGGATCAATCTGGCAACCTGATTGGTCTTGTGGTAGTGAAGAGTGATGGGTAGTGAAAACCTGGATTCTCTACAAGAAGAAGAGCCCAATTACCTCTAGGTCAGTTCCAATAACAAAGTGTTTTTATTCATTTATTGAAATTTCCAAAAATAGAAAAAGAAAAGAAAAGAATATCTGACCATAAACTAACTAAATATCTGACCATAGCAAATACTTGCCCTTTTAACCATCAGTCCCTAACACAAAATTAACCCTGTCTCAAATCAGAACAGGAAATCCCCAGCACCACAGATGACTCTCCCTTTTATACCTGTAGCCCTGCTCCCTTTTCTAATTGGGCCAAACCATTACTACAAGTAGGGGTACCTTAAAGTAATACACACACATATACATTAGTTCTAACTCTCTTCTTTCCCACAGGTGTTCCAGTAATGAGTATAAGCACAGGAGTTAACATGGCCACCATTCTCCCAGGACCTCCCCCCCCCCCCCATATAAGTACATTTAGTATATTTATAGAGACGTCACTAGGTGGTAAGTATTAATACATATTTGTTCTTGCTCTTATTCCCCCCAACGACAACAACTAGGTATGTACATTTAGTATTTTTTATACACTACAATGCAGTACTGGTGACATAGTGGGCCTCTGCTATCATTACAATATTTTACTTTTTGGTCACCGCCAAAAATGGCCCAGCAGTACCAGTACTGCTATTAATGTTGAAAAAAATGGAAACATATAAAGTAAATGATAAGTCATTAGCACTACCTTTCACCATCACGTTTGAGCCTCCTCACCTGGGTACAGTCTGAACAATTCCTTCTATTCTATTGGTTCCTTTTTCTGGTCAGGTGGGACAGATTCACAGTTCCAACCGAATAAGTCTGGACAGCGTCCCTGACGTGGATGAAAGACTTTAACCCATTGAAGCTGCTGATGTTTCCTCTGTAGTTTCTGGGTTCCACTTTCTGTTCTGTCTGGGCTATCAGTGTGTCTAAACACTTAAACTCATGAACTTTTGAGATAACCACAAGGAGTTTCCAGTCAGAATCTGCTGCTGACGAGGTTAAAACAGCTAAACTCGTGTTCCAGGTTCTTTCAACCACAAACACAGAATATCTTTTCAGTATCTTATCAAATTAATAAAGAAATTGAAATGCAATTGACTAAAAAAATTGACAAAATAAACTCAATTAACACCACATCAGTATAAAGACAAGTAACTATTTATAACACTATAAAATTACTATGAATTATTATGAAAAAAACATTATGAATACCATGATGTACCGTAGGGGGCGCTGCACTGTGTGTTGTGACATGTTTTTCCTGTGACCACAGCTACTAACCCTATATTAATCACTTCGAACATCTGGTTACTCTTAACACCTTAGTAAACAGTTCTGACTCCATTTACATTTTCATTTCATTATTCAGAAATGCCTTTAAAAAGAAAGCAGTAAATAAAAAAGAACCAGCGTTGAGATCTGTGACAAAGAAATAATATATTTAATTTCTTGTACTTGTGTACATACAAAATTAAAGTTTGTAAAAAAATAAATAGTAAAAAAAATCTTTGGGTAACAGTAACTTAAAACATGAATGAAACAAAGGAAGGAAAAATAATATTCATATTTTGTATCAGTTGAAACCTCAAAAACAGTTCAAACATCTCCATTTCATTTTTTACAGGTTAAAAAGACAGAGTACCTAAATTGTGTACATAAAATACTGGCAGAATGCATTCTATTACCACCTGAAAATAGCAAAACCGTACAGTGAGTATTAGAACACAAACCGGATACCCCTCTCAAGAGTCCATAACTCAGCCCAGTACAGTGAGTATCAGAATACTAACCAGATACCCCTCCCAAGAGTTTACATTCTACAGTTCTGCACGGGAATTCTCAGACTCTCTTAGCTGGTGTTTGGGTTTCTACAGGGCTTCAAGTGAATTTGATTCAATAAAATGAACAATTTATCTTAATAGTGAATGCAGACTAAGAGCTGCACAATGATGTACTTTCAAGTTTACCATAAAAGGTTAATGTGCCATCCAGTCCCACCTGTGAACGTTATCAACATTCGAACAGATCATACTGAACCACAATCGCCAACAGCACTGGCCGCCAAACCTCTGGTTCATGATCAGGTCATCTCTGTCAAACACTGCTGTAATACTGAGTATCAATGAATCACGTAATACACAATAAATATATCACAAACACAGAACAAACAACAGTAACTAAATCAAATCTATTTGTATAGTGCATTTCAACAGATGTTGCTCTTGCATTCTCTCCGCATTTGCCATAATTATGTGTGTTTTATGCAAAATATCAAAAATACAAACTGATATTCTACAGCACATTTCAGTCGATACCGAAGTTAAATCAGCTGTGATGAGGTAAATCAAGCTCTAACCTTCTCCAGTTAGATCTGCAACTAGGTGAGGCTCATTCTTTAGCAGACTCTGGTAAAATATCTTCTCCAAACTCCCAACATCAGACAGGAAACGGTAGAGCTTCCTCATCTGCTCCTGTGGGGTTTTACATGCTGTGATGATGGAGTACTTCTCATCTCCTATGTAGGCCTTCAGGTCATCTGCTATAGGGGTCACTAATGAGACCCTCTGGATGAGTTCAGCCCTGTGTTCGTCCACAAACCAAACAGCTGGAAATAAAAGAGAGGAGTTAGGATTTATATGAATTAAATGTGTTTGGGAACCAATTTCTATCTTTCTTTCTGTCATTTGTACTACAACAATTTTTTTTACAAATCTGCGTGTATTTAGGATGAGCTTACCATAATCCATGGATGGAGCTTTTTGTTTGTCTGTGAAAATAAACACAAACACACACCAGTCTATACACTGTGCAGCATGTTCTTTTTTATACAACCCTAAAAATATACATGGAATTTCTACTTTATGTTAACAAGCTTGTCGGTGTGTCTTTGCTTTTGTAATAATGAAAAAAATACACCTTGTGCGGCTCGTAAAATAAATCAATCAGCGTGTAACTTGCTGTTCTCTTTAAGAACCAGGTGAGTTCTGACTTTGGTGGATTGCTATTTTATCAGCGCAGCAATTCTGAGCTTCTCAGCAGAGGAAACTGACCTGCTTGTTATGCTGTAAAGCAACAGGTAATTTATGGGAACAGTAATGGAAAAAGACAATGAATATAATGAATATAAACTTAATTCAGTTTTTTATCACTTACCACTGGAAGAATACCTGTCAGGCGTCCTGTATTCCTCTAAAATACAAAAAAACAGACAATAATTTACATTTACAGGTCATATCTGACTCTCTTATTCAGAGCTCCTTCAGAATTCAGAAGTGAAAGGAAGCCTGCATCCAAACAGGCACTTAAATCTAGTCTTAACTAAGGGTCTTGATCTCGTTACATTATATACATTTGATTAGTTTGGTTACTTTTGGTTTAATATTGCAGTTTAGAAACTAAACACACTAAAAAATGTCCTTTCATCATCACCATTTGTGGAGTTTCCCTATATCTGAAACTGCTTGGTTTATATTTATACATTAAGATTGATCTACATTTACAGTAGATACACACCAGAACACCAAAAAGAGTTAGAGTAAAGCACAACACAGCTTCCTTTTTAGGTCTGACAATCCAATCAATCACCTAAAACAGGCATTAATTAACCAAATAATAAAAATAAATTTGCATTCGGACTGGATGGCTCTCTCTCTCACACACCAAAAACCCCCATATAAACCCCCCAAAAAACTCAGAGCCTGTCTGTTGTTAAATTTACCCGCTCTGATTTCTGCAGCCCATACTTCCTCCTTCTTATTATTCATCAAGTGAAGCTCAAAGTCATCTTCTGCTTTCTTTACATATATCTCACAGTACTTAATAGGAGAATGCCTCAGCTTCAAACTCTAAAGAAAAAAAATCACAAGTACAATGAAAATTTATTTTATTGGGCAAAAATGTAGCTGTTTTGGAGAATAATGAAAAATTACCTCAGGATTGATCTTGGAATAAAAATCTTCGTTTCCCTTCTTTGTCTGAAGTGTGTACCAACTCCATGCTTGCAGGGATTTTCTTGGCGCTGGTTTTGAGATTTTTACAGCATCTTTCTCCTGCCTGTCCACTTCCTGCAGTGAGAACAACAACAAAGGACATTAACAGAATTCAATTAACTGGATTTTATTGGTTTAATATTCAAAATATATGTATATATATTTGAAAGGACATGGATGTGGCCAAGACCTAAAACCCAAAGAGTTTTAGGTTAGAAAAGTCTACATTAAATATTAATACATTGAATACTAGTGGACGTTTGCTTTAATATATAGCCATTAGTCCAAGTAAGTCCAAGTCAAGTCTTACGTCAACATAACACACAAATATAAAACACACAATGTTTATGTTTTGTAAGCCATCAGACTGGATTTGAAATGAAACAAATGAGATGGAATTGAAGTGTAACTTTTTAGGTTTAAGTCAAAGGGCATAACAAAAATAAGCAAAGAAACTTTTAGGAATTGCAACCATTTTCCTACAAAGCCTCCTCATTTCAGGGGCTCAAAAGTAATTGGATGAATTAACTTTACCATAAATAGAAATTTACTTTTTTATCCTTTGCAGGCAATGACTGTTTGAAGTCTGGAATTCATGAACATCTCCAAACACTGAGTTTCAATGTTTCCATTCAATGCTGTCCAGCTTTTGTTCAGTAGTTATTGTGAAAAAACACAGTATTAAATGATAAATACAGTCAAGATATAGATTAAATGGTCTTGACAAGCACATCCAAAAATGCTTAGTCAGCAGCTAAAAGACGTGCAATTTCAGTTTTTTTATCTTTTAAGGTTATTACTTATAAATGTAAATGGACTTTACCTGAAGTGTTTTGGGATCACAGGTAACCAGATACACATGAAGGGTCAGGTGAGCCGTCAAGGTTTGGTAGATCAGAACCTCACAGTGAACTTTCACAGGGAATCCACTTCTGATCAGTAAGCCTTTAGGTGAGAAGGTGGGGTGGAGGAGTTTAGCATGGAAGCGGGTCAGCTCACACTTCTCTAAGAACATTCCCCCGTCCTGCACGTCTAGAACTCGAACCTCGTCTTTCAGGGAGTCAGAACTCGATCCTGTGAACGTAAAGAGTTTTAGTACAGATCAACCAGCAGAGAATTAGAGAAGATGATCCTCCATATCTACGACCCTCACCTAAACAGGCCACATGTGGTAGATGAACTTCAGTAAGAACACCAGAGATGACGGTGATGTCCATTAAAGGCCCACAAGGTTCAAACTGCATCCTTCTGAGATCTTCTCTATACAGCTCCCAGTCAGAGAAATGATACTTCAGACTAACGTCACCGTCACAGACCCAGCGGAGACCAGATGCTGAACACTCGTATCTCCCAGCAGCTGAGCTGACCCTGAGAGACCAGGAAATACAATATTATATTTACAGAAATTAAGCAATTAAGCATTAATCAAGCACTATTTTATATATTATAAATAAACCCAACCTTCTACAACTAGCAGATCCAGATTTAGCAATGTGGTGTCCTTAGGCTGTGAATATCTTACTGACATCAAATTGACACTAAATATTACATATTACAATGCTTATCTTAATGTACATTATTTTATTAAAAAAGCAAAACAGATCAGGAGGTCTACCTGTACTGCAGATTTTCCCCAACTTCAGGATCAACGATGTTCCAGTCTGTTGTGTCCTGGTTAATTAACAGTTACATAATAAATAAAAAGTCAGTCTCTGTTAATAACTGACAGATTCTCATGTGCTTAAGGATTATATTCTGTAGTAACTCATAATGTGATCAGAATGTGTGAGCAGATACATTACAGAAACTTGCTAGTGCACACCACCATTACCCCAGTCCCATTTCCACACGCCAGTTTGCCAGATATAGAACAAAATAGCACACAAACAGGGTGCTGCAGCCATGGAAACAAGCAAACTTGCTATTTTTTGCCTTAAAGTAGGGTATTAAGGTTCGCTAACCATATAGTAATAGGAAAGCCATTCATTTAGGTAATTTCAACATTTAAGTGCAGCACTGGTCCGTGTGCAACTGGGTTATCAAGGCAGCAAGTATTTAGAAAAGGTAGCTAGCTAGCTGAAGGAACCTGGACTATGCTAGTTAATCTTGTCATGCTAAAATGCTAAAGAGCAAACTGGCCTCAGCTGTTTTCTACCTCAGCAGAAACAGAGGGGACAGTATCAGAAAGTTTCAATCTATACCGTGTAGTAACTCCAACTCCAGAATGTGTATTTTCAGAGCAGTTTTTTATTTTTTGGGATAATGGGCTTTGGATAATGATACAATAAATATACTCCAAATATTGCTTGCCACTGTGTCCTCATATCTAAAGGGAGACTGTGATGATGAGATAAGACATTTCTTCTACTATTTTCTTTGAATTGTAAGCATGTTAAAAATTCTACATAATCTAGACAATATTACATTTTGCAATAGGTACCAAATACAGATTGTGATTTAGAGCTTACCTGCAAAGTGGAGCAGAGCTCACAAAAGCTTCCTGACGCTAAAATGCAGAAATGACATTATTAAAAGGTTGAATATTTCCTGTACAGACTTATTATACTCTTGCACAGAATAAAGCCTAATAAGTATTGAATAAATAGTTTACAATTGTCTAATTAAGGCTTTATTAAGCAAATAATAAGACATGAATAAGCGCCTAATTTGTGTTCCTTAAAGTAAAGTGTTACCACTCATAGTTTGTGCTTTAATATAAGATTCTGTGATCACAGCCGAGTTCCTAAGACCAGAACAGTAAGAGACAATATCTCGCATTGTATGTATTATTGGAATTATACCACAGTTTTGTTTTGTTTTGCTTAGACTTCAGGATAAAGAAGAAAAAAATATTAATTGACCATTTATATATCATAATATGTGCAATACTGACATTCCTAGAAGGTCACTACCTGTATCATATTTAATGGATAATTTATTCTCAGCTAAACCTCAGAAAAAGAAAACACAGTTTTAAATAGTGTAATAATCAGAATTTATTAACCCAAAAGAGCCCATAGTGACGGGTGTGTCACACCCCCTTTAAAAGCTGTATAAAATTCCCTACAGAACTCTGACCTTCATTTTAACTCATAAAGCCCCTAAGTAACACATAATCTGCTGAACATCCTGAGAGCATCACTACAGGACAGTGTGTGAATGTGTCTTCATTTCTTGGCTCTACAGCCAAGAAAGCCCAGCAGCGTCTCTACTTCCTCCGGAAGCTGAGAAAGGCCCGTCTCCCTCCACCCATCCTCACACTCTTCTATAGAGGGACCATTGAGAGCATCCTGAGCAGCTGCATCACTGCCTGGTTTGGGACCTGCACCGTCTCTGACCGCAAGACCCTCCAGCGTATTGTGAGGACAGCTGAGAGGATCATCGGCGTCTCTCTCCCCTCCATCACGGACATTTACACCACCCGCAGCATCCGCAAAGCAACCAGCATTGTGAATGACCCCACCCATCCCTCACACAAACTGTTCTCCCTCCTGCCTTCAGGAAGAAGGTACCGCAGCATCCGGTCCAGCACGACCAGACTCTGCAACAGCTTCTACCCCCAAGCCATCAGACTCCTCAACTGCAGAGACTGAACTGATGGTTTTCTGTACATGCACACACACTCTTACCCCACTTACCCCAGAAAATGGAAAGCACTAAAAACCCTACTACCTCACTGGACTCTATTGCACACTGTGTAATAGAGGTAATTACTACCTCACTGGTCTTTTTTGCACACTTTTTGCACACTGCATAATTTGCACACTGTCTTGTTATTTATTATTCTTTGTCTGTATTGTGTTGTATTGTCTGTCTGCACTTTTGTACTGCTGCACTATTGTTCTGTCTACACTGTGTTTATGTGCACCATGGTCCCTGGAGGAACGTTGTTTCGTTTCACTGTGTACTCTGTATATAGCTGAAATGACAATAAAAACCACTTTGACTTTGACTTGACTTTGACTCATTAGTCTGACTTTATTTACAGACTGTAAGAGTGCTTAAGGGTAAGTGCTGGAAATAAAACTTTACCAACTCTTAAATTTTAAAAGTGTATTTTAGCTTCTACAGCTCTGTTCCAACCATTCAACCAATCAAAAACTTAAAGTACTCATTCTGACACCAATTTAGAAACAAGATTTACAGGTTACAAATTGTTGTAATTTGTGTTACATCAGAATTTTAACCTTTATATATTTACAGTCATGTTCCCACAATAAGAAAAATACAAATTAGCTGCTTAGAGAATTTATCAGATGTAATTTTTAATTTGGGTTGCAATATTCAGAGGTGCTTTGGGCTCTTATGGGTTAATCCCTGTGGGTTTGGGTTTTACCGTACGCAGAATTAAAATGGATTTGATTAGAAATGATAATTAAATGTGTTAATTCATTTTTCATTAGTTGCTGAAAACACTATTTAGACACTATCAAGACTTTGCTTTATAACTTCAGAGATTTATAGCTCGACTCATTAAGCATAAACTTCAATACTCAGCAGAAAAGCTGAGGTTTAACATATTTCACTTCTTACGTACTTCTCTGAGAACTGTGAACAGCCGGAGCTTCTGTACTCGCCGACACTGAAAACCGACAGAAAAAGAGTAAAAATAAATGTGAGTATTTTAGATCTACTGCCAGTTTTCTACTTTCTACCACCTTAAACTAGAAAATACACACTGTTAATATGCCATTTACTGTACGTACGTGACATTCCTCCCAGTGCAAAATTCAGCAGCGTCCCTGCAACTTCACAGGAGAAGAAAAAAATATTACTTTTCTGTGGAAGTTAATGTAAAAACCTTTTATTGCAATTCATTTTGGGCAGTTTCTATTGGTCCATTTAGTGGAGGCATTGGTAAATCAGTGTTTAGAACAAAGGGCTGTGGATTGGCAAAATACAATATCATACGTATTATGTTACAGGGGATATCACTATCATATTTATTAAATATAAAAATCTGGGGTACGTTTCCTAAAAGCGTAGTTGCTAAGTATGTTAGCAATATACAGAGTCTGAACGATGCGGTTGGAACCATCATTAAAACCATCATTAAGCAACTCAGGTGTTACATTTTTTTAAATGTAAACAATATATAACAGGAATATATGCAGAATGCAGGTATCAGCTATATACATTTTCAAAGTCATTATTTTATTTTAGTAATGGATATATTTCATAAAATATAATGTAAATGCAAATGATGCATTTTCAAATATATTTGATATATATCATATAATCAATTATTCATCCCTAAAAGCTTGTGTTGCCCTCATTAAAAAAGAGCATAATTTTAACAATTTTAACCACCATGCGACCCTAGTCACCCGTATCAGGACTGATACTGATTATAGTCTTTACTTTTACATTTTTTTTATGTCATAAATTTGACATTTTATAATGTTTCGTAGATAGCGCCCTAAATGCTTCGGAATTGCTTATAATATTTTGTTTAATAGAAGCAATGCCGAATGTTATAATTATTTCATTAATTAATATATATGTTATATAATAATAGTTCTAATTCTGCTTAGATTACTGTGGCTGCTGGTCTTGATGATAATACAAACAGCCTATTTAATGTGTGTAATGAAATGCTGTTGTATTGATGATTAATAATGTTAAAATGTTTGCAATTGTGTAAGTAGTAATATCTGGTTTTGTACAAATACTAAGGTCTGTTAGTGAGGAAGGATTGATACAGCAGGGATCCAGAGTTTTGGTCACGTACACCACGTATGACACACATCACGCATCGGAGCCTAGGGGGTGGGGGTGTATAAAATGCATGAGGGGGGTAGCTAAGGTAAGCCAGATTCTCTGTGTGACTACACTCTAAACTTCGTTACTCACTTCGATCCTGACTCAGCATTCAGCACAATTCTTCCACTCCAAACTACCATTTTTTCCACAACATGTGTTAATACCATAATTTTGGTCAAAACCTGTATATATTTTGGTATAATATTGTAAAATATGTTGGTTTTTGCACATTTTCTACTGGAAAACTCTGACTGAACGTGCCTGAAAACCCCCGAATTCAGACTAATGTGGTACCAACGAAGTACGGCGGTTTTGGGAAACAGACGTACTTCAGATGTTAGTCAGTTTAACAATGTATTGTACCATGTTAGTTCAAAGCAAGGCTTCAACATTTTATGGGAAACGCACCCCTGAACTACTATCTAGTGGTTTAAACACAACACTACATAAATAACTGTCTGCTGCCAAGCTGTACATGTGTTTCTGAAAATCAGTACAGTACTGCAACACTAAATATCATGAAGCGATATGATAGCAAACATTGCTTACACCCCTGCTAGAGTTATTGATGACAGGGTTGTGGATTGAATATTAAGACTCTGATAAGCTGCCGCTGTTGGGAAACTTGACCAAAACCCCCAAACCTCACTGTGTCACTGTGTGTGTTTCCTAATATCTTCTATTTATCATAAAATTCGAACTGAAAAACTACAAAAATGCCCCCCAAAAAAACAACTTACATTTAGCAAACTGTTTCTGAGCGGTTTGTATCTCGTCATCCATTATATTTATTTCCTCCTCATGAACATCAGTAAACTCGGTAAGTGCCTGGAGTATGGAGTCTGAAGCTGAGGACTCAGGATGTATTGGGACTAGTGCTGTCAAGAGAAATAAAAAAAATGGTTCTAATTAAATACAGTTCAAAAAGAGGAGCAGAAAGTGATAAACGTAAAAAAAAATAATAATAACACGTTATTTCTTGTGTGGTTGATTAACAGGGTTAATACACATTTTAACCAATATGTTTCCATGATTTTTTTCATGACTTTTCCATGCCTTCTAAATAATTTTGTTAATTGTCCATCTTTTTTTAAATATATATATATATATATATATATATATATATATATATATATATATATATATATATATATATTTTTTTATTATTATTATGTTTAAATCATGTTTTATTCAGGCTTTATTCTTACTTTATTTTTACTTCCAAATCATTGTTGTTCTTTCACATGTTTTTATTTTATTTGACTGATTAATCAAAATTAACACGTCAATTTACATGCCAGCCCTAGCTGGGGCTGAAATGAAAAAAATAGAGGCCAAACGTAGTTTGTTTAAAAATTAAAGATCAGAATTCAGACTTATTCAGAGTTAAAAACCATAAAACTATTGAGAACTGGAATTTAATTACCCTCAACATTGAGATTCCTACTGATTTCACCTAAAGACCACTTAAGGACAGCCCAATCATTAATAATCTTACATGATTATATTTTTAATTACATAAGTTGGGTTATTTACCTGATTGTATCTTGGTGTCCCACACTGATATCCCCGCTTCAGTAAATAAAAACAGCCTAAAATCTTCTTTTGCATCCTTAACAAACACCTTGAAACCGTTTTGGGTCTTGTTGGCGTATGTCAGTTTCAGCTTCTGCAGAGAAAGAGGGAATGATAAGCATTGAAAACAAAATATATAATATAATACAATAATAAAATACAAATTTTCTTTAGTGTTGAAGTTAAAGGTAGTCTGACTAACAGTGAGGCTGTAACAGTGTAGTTCCTAACTTGGTCTTTTCCCTTCCCTCTTCAAAACTACAGTTTCCAGAATGCATCTTACAATATCAAGTGTTTGGACTGAAACGTTCGGCCAATCGCATCTCTCTCTCGTGCTCATCATCCCCGGAATATTTAAATGATTAAATCTGTCATTTTGATTCTAAAAATAATAATAATGATACTAATTTACTTTTACAAATTTATAATGTTCTCAACTGTGAGAATAAATACATAAAAAAATATTGTGGGGCTTGGTGAGGTCACTTGCTAAAATACATTTTATTCACTTATAGCTCAATAATTAAAATAGATTTTTTGACAGAGAATACAGCTCAGTGTTACAGAACAGGTAAAAAAATATATAGTGTTTAATTTTTCAATGATTTGGTGCATTAACACATTAATATATATGTATATTCAGATTTTTGTGGTTGATAGGAAGTAATCGATAAATGGTCAGAGTGAAATGCATATTGTTGCCACGTTCCCAAGCAAGACACGGCACTAATTTATAGCATTAAAGACAAAAATGCTAAGCTGGCAATAAAGCTAAAGCTGCAACTTTAAATCATTTAAAGAACAAAACATCTGGTTTTATAGAAGAAATTATACTGATTTTTTTTTATCAACAAATCTAAATTTAACAATGACTTTAGTAAAATGGTCAAGGTCAAGGATGTCGGTGACTGAATGGGTCGTAGAATGAAGGTGAGTATCTACATCTTAAAAGTTGTTCTTAGTGAAATGTTACATTACCTGAGGTGTGATGTGGGAGGGGCAGGATGTCCTGAGTGTGTAGTGACTCCCCATCTGCAGAGGGAATCCTGGTCCTTTCCACAAGATCTTTACACTGTCCTTCTCTCTTTTCTCTACAGACTTCAGAGAAAACATATCTCATTAATACAGAAAAAGCTGAACATCACTCATTTTTGCTGATCTATAGGTGAGCAATAAATTGCACACCGTGCATTTTTATCAGTTTGTCACTTGCCATGGTGCAGCGCTTCTTTTATTTTGTATTTTGCTTATTGTTGATATGAAAGTTAGGTTTGTGCACTGCTGCACGTGCATGTGTGTGTAATAAGTAGGGGTGTAAACACAGTGAGCTTATGGTGGGTCTGTGTAGCCAAGATTGCAATGAACTTCTGTCTGTTGTCAGGGTTCAAATCAGTCAGTGGAGCACCTGTGTTTTCCTTTAGTAAAATAGCAATACACCAAACATTTACCTAAACAACCTATTTCCAGATTACAGATATATTCCCAAGCACAGTTGCTTTTTAATACATCTTACACCCTGCCAAATAGAAAGTTGGCAGGGTGTAAGATAACAATGAGCTTCACATCGCACCTTTCGCAGGATGTAAGAGAGAGCACATATTGTAGCACAGAGCACTGGCAGAACGATCCTCACCTCTTTTATACTCCAATCCCAGGGAACCAGGTAGACATGAAGAGTCAGGTGAGCAGCAGAAGTGCGGTAGATCACCACGTCACAGTGAACATTCACAGGATATTTACTACTGACCACAACACCTTGGGGTATGAAGTTGTTGTGGGGCAGAACTGCATGGAAGGTTGACAACTGACATTTCTCTAAAGAGAGTCCAAGATCTTCCAAATGAAGAAGTTTAACCTCATTCTGGATATACCTATCTGTAGAGAGAATTTCAGATATAAGAGAACTTTTTTACGTCTTGTCTGGAATTTCCCTTCTCAAAACTAAAAGAAAAGTTGGGACAGTATAGGGAGAAAACAAATGAATGCTTCTTACATTTCCTTTGACTTTTATTTAGTATCGTCAGTGATAATCTGAAGAGTTTAACGCATTATTTTCTTGTTTCATTGTGTCAAATTTGCTCAATTTTTTAATTAATATACATACATGCCTTCCTGCAATTCTGAAAAATTAAGACAGGGCTCCTGCATCTGTGTCTACCAGCAATCTCCCATCTCTGGACTCCAATACCCAGAATGCCCCACACACTGACATCCATCATCTACTTCGTTACATGACTTCACATGACACCTCCCAGACCACAATCACCGGAATAATGACTTTACCTGTTACACTCACTATATATACCCCTTTACCACACCACATACGTCTTGCTGAGTATATTTGATCTGGTTTCGTCCGTCGCCTACAAAGTGTCTCTCTTGCCCGTGCTTCTGTGTATTCTGTCTATGTCCCTTTTTGCCTTGCCCTCTTATACTGCATTACCCTGCATTACCCATTGACCCTCCCTGATGTTAACCATGTTTTTGGATCGTCCCTTTTAGTGGTAAAGATGGGCAGATGATTTTCAATGATCAACAACAAGCTCTAGAATACTATACTATTCCTATATTCACTAATACTAATACCACTTACAACTGTACTGTACATAACACAAGCCTTATTTTCCTAAATTTCCTTCGGGATAAATAAAGTATCTATCTATCCATCTATCTATCTGTTCACCATGTCCAGAAGCTCCGCCCACTTCTCTTCAATACAGAGTTACTAAATTCACTAATACCACTTACAACTTTACTACTGTACACAACATTGACTTCTCTGGACTCTGAAGCCGCTCATTTGATTTATCGGTACTGTCCCAACCTTTTTTTTATTTCTAACAGGGGTTTTTAACGAAAAATTAAATGTTGAATGTATTTTAAATACATTTAAATTATATTTAACTGGTAGGCTTTACCTAAACAGATAAAATGTGGTAGGTGGACAGAAGGGAGTTCTGCTGAGATGATTTTGATGTCCATTAATGAACCACAAGGAGTAAAATGCTCCTTTTCCAGAAATTCACTAAACTGATCCCAGTCTTTTAAGCAGTATTCCAATTCAGCATCACAGGTGTTCTCCCAGCGAAGACCAGTAAATCCACACTGATAACTCCCTGGTGTAGTCTTGATCCTGAAAAAATATTTACAAATTAAATAGTAGAATTCTTTAAACAACAGAATTACACATAAACAAAATATAATATAAAATATGTCCATATTTATTTCCTTGATTTTCTTCATGGTTTCACAGTTGGAACAAATACATTTTTAGCCTTTACTAAATGAAAATGTTGTGTATTCTATTGATTTTCGACTGATTTTTGACTGACTCTATACCAGTTTGTTATTTTTTCTCTAACAGCAGCACAGCAGTAAAACAGAGAATCAGGGGTAACATACAGTGGTAATAACTGTGACTGTTTAATAAATGTGTTTGTTGAATTATTAATTCTCAATTATTTGAAAAAGATACAGACAAACAAACAAATTGTAAGTACCTGTACTTGACTGTTCCATCTATTAGAGTAGCTCTAGTTGGTTCAATGGGCTTCCAGTAATCCCAGTTCTGAAGAGCCTAACAAATCAGAATAAAAAAACAAACAAACATCTGGATCATTTAAAAATCAGGACAAATAAAATAACACAATATTATTAATTCTATTCTCTGTAATTATTAAAAGATCAATACAATTATAAGTAATTATAGTTATTTTACATACAACATCATCCAAAACACTGGGTTTAATGTTTTCTAAAAATGAAACAACAATTATTTATGTTAATAAATGTTTATTTACAGCGGTGCTTAAAAGTTTGTGAACCCTATTTTCTACATTTCTTCATAAAATGACCTAAAAGCTTACTTAAAAACAGATAAAGAGAACCCAGTTAAACAAATGAGACAAATATATTTTACTTTGTCATGCTTCAATGTCATGCTATACTTTGAAATGCTTCAATATGACATATTTGTGAGTAAAAAGTATGTGAACAGGAATCTATTAAAGTCTGCTCTTCACACCACATGTTTGTGGAAGTGTATTACGACACGAACAAAGGAGATTTCTGAAGACCCCAGAAAAAGAGTTGTTGATGCTCATAAGGCTTGTAAATTTTACAAAAAAAAACCCATCTCTAAACAGTTTGGATTCTACCAATTGTTCCCCTTTCCCAGGATTGGTCAACCAACAAAGATCACTCCAAGAATAAGGCTTGTAATAGGCGGAGAGGTCACAAAGGACCCCAGGGTAACTTCTAAGCAACTGAAGGCCTCTCGCACATTGGCTAATGTTAATGTACACAAGTCCACCATCAGGAGAACACTGAGTAAAAACAGTGTGGTTGCATGGTTACAAAGGGAAAAGATACTTCTTTCCAAAAAGAATATTGCTGCATGTCCGCAGTTTGCTAAAGATAATGTGAACAAGCCAGAGGGCTATTGGAAGAATTTTTTAAAGCACGGATGAGACCAAAATAAAACTTTTGCTTTAAATTAAAGTGTTAGGTTTGGAGAAAGGAAAACATTCTATTACAGCATGAGAGTCTTATCCCATCTGTAAAACATGGTGGTGGAAGTATCATGGTTTGGGCCATTGATGGAACAATTAATTCTAAATTATTTCAAAGCATTCTGTCAGAAAATCTGTCTGTGAACTGAATCTCAAGAAAAGGTGGGTCATGCAGCAAGACAATGACCCTAAGCACACAGGTCATTCTACCAGGTCCTGACTTTAATCCAATTGAAATGTTGTGGACGGACCTGAAGTGAAAAATTAAAGTGAGGAAACCCACTAAAATACCAGAGTTGAAGCTGTTCTGTATGAATGAATGAAATTCCTAAAATTCCTGCGAACAGTTAGTTGCAGTTTTAGGTGGTTGAAAGGTTAAACCAGGTCTTAGAAGTAAAGGTTCACATACTTTTGCCACTCGCAAATATGTAATATTGGATCATTTTCCTTAATACATCTGATATATTTGTCTTATTTGTTTAGCTGATTTTTTTCTTTACTTCCTTTTAGGATGTGATATGATGAAAAACTGATGATGATTTAGGTCATATTTATGCAGAAATATAGAAAATAGAAAAAGGGTTCACAAACTTTCCAGCACAACTCTATATTATGTATTATTTAATAACGTTTAACACTTTGGTACCACTTTTGCACCAAATAATATTTTTTCATATAGCAAATGTGTGTACTCAGCATAACTGGTACTTTAAATCTGTAACACTAATTGCAGATTTGTATATCATTTATTTGATACAATTATAAAAGTTTTCCACTGACAAAAAAACTGTACTGACAATATTTACATACTTCAAATGTATAAATAATTCCATTTTACATACAATTTGATTAAAATTGGCTGGTTTAAAAGTTTCAAAATCTTGGTAAATATTAACAATGTTCTGCAATTAGTGGCCAGCTTTTTTTTTGCATTAAACACAACCAGTACAAATATGCAGGGTGGATTTGAGGTAAACGATGCAGGACTTACCTTAGAATGTAAGCAATTTAAACAAAAATCCCCTGGTGGATATAAAGAAAGGAATTGATTAAAAGCTAAATACAGATTTAGCTCTGAATTATGAAATATTATTTTCCACTTTAACTCACACCAGTTCTTAGGTTCCAAAAGAGGTCTTGAGGGGGAGAACAGACCAGAAGCTGCTGAACCTGCAATAAACACAAATCACCGCACTGAACAGTAACACAGTACCATCATTTACACAACTTTATACTAAAACTATTTAGATTCAGATTCAGATTCAGTTCATCAGCACACATTCAGACTACAGAAATGAAAGAGACTGGAATAATCAGGTTTATAGTTAGAAGAGTTCTGCTCCAATGTTCTATTCTACAAACTGAAACACAATACAATAAAATAACAATTTACTGTACATATACACTATATTGATAAAAGTATCTGCTGGCCTGCTCAACCATAGACATCATATACATAGACGCTGCAAAGCCTGCCTCCAGGCGTCAGCGTGGCCGCCATATTGGCGAAGGCAACCCTGCGCACGCAGTGCATTAATTTACACTGAGTGATTTATACACTTATAATACACAACTCTATAAACTGTAAATCACAACTCTACCAATTTATACTCGATTTACACACGGTTTAGTTTGTTATAAACAGCAGAGATGTAGTAATGATTCAGGACGCTGTCCCACATTACAAAAACGTGCTTTTGTGCTGAAATACTTTATATTATGTTCTTTAACAAAGACAGACATAAGTGTATAAATTAATGAATTTTATATTTATGTAGACATACACAAATATACTTAAATACACACATATATAACATAAACCTACTTAGTGCATTTATTTGCAGAAAACGAGAAATGGCTAAAATAACAAAAAAGATGCAGAGCTTTCAGACCTCAAATAATGCAAATGATTATAGATTACATTCAAGAGAAAGAAACTCGTCTTTCTCTCTCTCTCTTTCTCTGTATAAAAATAAATTATTAGAGATGTGATTATTATTGGTGTATTTTACACCTTCCTCAGTGTAAATTAATGCACTGGGGGAGCAGGGCTGCCTCCTCCAATATGGCTGCCACGCTAACACGCCAGCGCCAATAGACGGCATCAGTCGATGCGGCGTCTATGTATATTGTATTGTTTTGTATTGTATTATATGCGTTTTGTGATGTGAGGCTTGGATGGAGAAATCCTCTCTCTACACCCACCAGGGGTGGGCAATCAATTTTCCCAAGGGGCCACATGAGAAACGGTTTTAAAGGGGCCAGACTAATATACTTAGCTCAGTTCTGCCCAATACATATATACTGAAGGCCTATTATAAATGCATAAGCATTTTTATATTAAAAACAGTATATGAAACATTACAATAATACAGTAAAACGTGGTGGATTATATAATCAGAATTAAACATGTGATGGTTCAGTTTAGAAAACTGTAAACATTTTGCAATGTTTTGACTATAGCACCACAACCTGACATAAAATAGCACGTTTTTTAAAGACCAGCATCACTTTAACTAAATAAAGAACAGTAAATTAAACATTACAGCGATGCAATGAAAATGTTGAGCACATAATTATATAAATACTTAATGAACATTTATATATATATTTTAAAATGTGCAGCATTTACAAGGTTAAAAACTAGCAGCACTATCAGCTACACAACTTTACACAAAAAAAATCAAGATTTTCAAAAGACCAGAATCACTAACTTTGTACAAAAAATGCTTTTGTATGTTTGATCTACCTCTTGGAGAAGTGCATTAATGTCAAGTTGAATATCTGATGTGGAAATGCGGAGGACAGCACACAACTGAACATAGATTTTTCCTACTTTTGGTATTCCATTACTCCAAAATGATACATCATTAGTATTTTATCACAAAAATGTGTTTGTGAAAGTCTTATATTGTAAGTTACTTGCCTGCACTTCTTAAAGAATAATAAGGGCTTTCTAAATATATTATTGAAAACAACATACTAAGGTTTATGATTAAGGTATATTTTAGATTAACTGCCCTCTGAAAATAACTCCACAACCAGCTATTAATGTCTAAATAACTGACAATACAAGTGTTTACACTTTACAGTGAACACGTCCTTTTTACAGGAAATGAACGAAAACACTGCATTTGTTTGCATTTTCCATACTTTCTCATTTATCTGACTTAGGGTTGAAACACATGGCATTATTTTCATTTGTAAACTTCTGTCTAGTGGGAAAAGACCAGTATCTCTAATTTACAGTATATGTAATACAGATACATTAATGTAATACACTGCATTATTTTCATTGGTAAACTCATACAGTTGTAAAATGTTTACATGCTCACCTGTTTTAGACGCCATTCTCTCCATCTCACATCCACAGTTCCACAGAGTTGAGGCAGGTAAGTAATATTAAACACACGTTAAGTATCCTTACATCTCATAAAGCTTTTTATCAGATGATACTGGAAATTAAATGATACATTCCTTTCTCCTATTTCCTAAAAAACACCATCCGACACTGTCTTCATGTTCTAAATGAGGGTAAAAAGCAGAAGATTACAGTTTAGAGAAGTTCTTCTACTCTGTGTTGAAACTTCCTGTGTGTCCCACCCCTCTGCCTGCTCAACGTGCAGACTCCCAAAGAGTGTAAGGGACCGTCTATAAAGTGCACATTATGTTTAAAAGTGTTAAATAATCTCAGTGATAAGGGGCCTGCTGGTGTTAGTTGTAGTGTTGTAATCTACTGAAAAACTGAGATACTGACTGTGTCTGGAACTGAAAATATACAAACATCCAATTACATGTTTTCCCACCATAACTCTTCTACATTAAAGAAATACAGTTAGTAAAAGGTGTTAAAAATATATGTTTTTATTAAAAATAATGCTTGATGTGATCACAGAGTTTAAAACACTTGTAATGAAACAAAGCAAATACAAATAACAGGATACATGACGAATATCAATCAGTTGAAACCACTGAGCATTCTGTCCTGAGTTAAATGAGGTAAATATTTAGATAAACATTTAGCTCTAATCTGCTGCAGTCAGATCTTCAACTAGGTGAGGTTCATGCCTCAGCAGACTCTTGTAAAATCTCTTCTCTAATCTCTCCACTCCAGACAGAACTCATCTGCTCCTGTGGGGTTTTACATGCTGTGATGATGGAGTACTTCTCCTCTCCTATGAAGGGCTTCAGGTCATCTGCTATAGGGGTCACTAACCGGACCCTCTGGATGAGTTCAGTCCTGTGTTCATCCACAAACTGAACAGCTGGAAATAAAAGAAACGAATTAAGACGTATATGTATCAAAATGCATATTACACAAATTTTCCAGGACATCAGGTACATAATCCACTTGTTAGAGGAAATGAGAACATCCAAAAAACTCTAATAACGGTGCAAGACCTGGTGGACCATCAAGTGACAACTCAACGTAACACTGTGGGATCTAATCGAGAAGCTCTGACTGAGAAAAGCAAACAAATCAAACTGCTGAAACTGCTGCAGTTCTCAGAACAGACTGACCACCCCAGAGTCCAGATCTCAACATCACTGAATATTTAAAAAAACACTGAAAGTGAGTCTCCTGAAAAGATTGGAAGCTGTATTCTCTGTCATCATCTGTTGTTTATCAGGTTTCCATAAACAATTTTCCTGAAGATACAAAATAATAATTTTTGGACTTTGGAACTGGAAATTAAGTCTGTTTAGGATGAGCTTACCGTAATCTATGAATGGAGCTTTTTTTCTGTCTGTAAAAAGAAAAACACACGGACCAGACTGTACACTGTGCAGCATGTATGTTCTTTCTTATATATACATACAATTCCTACCCAACAGAGCTGCACAGTGAGGCCCTTCTTAAGGGGTGACAATAGGTGCATGTAAATCATTACATAATATTTATTCTGGAAATATATTTTATTGTCATTGTAAACTATAAGCATATATTTTATAAATTAACTAAAATGAAAAAAAAAGCAACTAATTTAAATCATTTGTCTGCGTTTTTCAGTTGCTACAGGATGCAGATCTGGGGCCACCTGGTGAGTTTGGGCTGTTTTGGCTGCTCTGGCGTACTGTAGACATACAAATGAGTGATCTAGGTTGAACAGCTGAAAATAAAGAATTGATTGTTGTGGTCTGTTGTACAGTAAATGATCTCGCTTGCAAGAACTGCGACCTGCTTTCCGACCTTTAGTTCTAACAGTTTTACAAGGACTACTGGTTCATTCTTTACAAACTAACATACAGACATAACATAACATACTCTGAAGCTGGAAAGAGACCGAATATGTCTGTGAAAGCGGAAAGAGGAAAGAGAAACTAAGCCGCCTGAAACATTTATTACACTCTGCAACTGTAGGGGGAGCCCACGAGCACAAAATCTTAACCCTACCTAGTGGAGCTTTTTATGAAATTTATGAAAATTTACAGTTTAGGACAAAACTCAGAATATATGCCATGTTTTTCCTGATTTAAGGAACATGATTTTGAGGGCACTAAACTCCCACTATGCATCATAATTTATACAACACAATTGCATCATTAGTCTCTATACTAAGAAACTGACAGCAGAATGATGTCGGCAAAAACAACCAAAACATATTTCAAATCCGACAAAATGCAAAGCAAACAAAAACAAAAGAGCCATAAAGAAAGAGAGAAAAAAAGAGAGAGAGATACTGTGAAATCAACATAGTTTCTGAAGGCAGTTTATTAACACTTACCACTGGAAGTTAAACTTGAAGAAATCCTGTATTCCTCTGAATGACAAAAAACAGACAATAATTTACATCTGACGAGCACATGCTGAGATAAACTGGGGTTTTACAGCAAAAACACACTAAAGCAAGCAGGTCAGGATTAAAAACCACTGGTGTAGAGAGCTGTTTACCCACCTCACCATTCCAACAATAATAAACTGAATCTGTTTATTGTAAACTGGATTGATTTACCTGCTCGAATTCCCACATCCCATACAGATTCCTCTCTCTCACTAATCAAATGCAGATCAAAGTCATCCTCTGCATTTCTGATGTACACCTCACAGTACTTAATGGGGGAATATCTCAGCTTCAACCCCTGAAGACAAGAAACAAATGTACATTTAATTTAATGAATAAAACACATAAGAAGTAATTCTGTTAATCTGAAACTCACCTTAGGTTTAATAATGGAAGAAAAGTGTTTTTCTTCCTTTCTGGTTTTAATTTTGTATCGACTCTTCATGGGCAGCGACCTCTCTGGACCTGGTTTTGGTATTTTTACTGCATCTTTCTCATTATTTTCCACTTTCTGCAGTGAGATATGTGAAAACAGATCTGTTTGATTAAATATTATAAATATTTATGATGTGTAAAGTGTTTTGTGAATATGGATTTTACCTGGATTATGTTCTGATCACTGGTAATCAGATACACATGAAGGGTCAGGTGAGCCGTCAAGGTTTGGTAGATCAGAACCTCACAGTGAACTTTCACAGGGAATCCACTTCTGATCAGTAAGCCTTTAGGTGAGAAGGTGGGGTGGAGGAGTTTAGCATGGAAGCGGGTCAGCTCACACTTCTCTAAGAACATTCCCCCGTCCTGCACGTCTAGAACTCGAACCTCGTCTTTCAGGGAGTCAGAACTCGATCCTGTGAACGTAAAGAGTTTTAGTACAGATCAACCAGCAGAGAATTAGAGAAGATGATCCTCCATATCTACGACCCTCACCTAAACAGGCCACATGTGGTAGATGAACTTCAGTAAGAACACCAGAGATGACGGTGATGTTCATTAAAGGCCCACAAGGTTCAAACTGCATCCTTCTGAGATCTTTTCTATACAGCTCCCAGTCAGAGAAATGATACTTCAGACTAACGTCACCGTCACAGACCCAGCGGAGACCAGATGCTGAACACTCGTATCTCCCAGCAGCTGAGCTGACCCTGAGAGACCAGGAAATACAATATTATATTTACTGAAATTAAGCAATTATTAATAATAATTTATTAATAATCATTTATGAATAATTAATAATGAATCCACTACTGAAAATGGAGCAGGGCTTAGAAACCAGTCGGAAGCGAGCGAGCTCATAGCTGTACTTTAAACCAAAAAAAATGTATTACGTGACAGGATATAAGAGGAAATAAACACTAACTTTATGAATTAAAGCTGGCCGAGTTAAGAGATGAGCTCAGTTATCATGCTTGGGTGCATTTTCATACTGGCCTTTTTTAGGACCGGGTGTGCTTTCCCCAGGGTTTCGATACGTTTGGTAGAGCGTAAACGTTAATTTTAAGCCCAGGAATGATCAGTCCAGAGTACCGATCTCCAGTCGGTTGTCTGGTGTTTGCAGGTGTGAACTGTATGGGGTGTAGAAGCTATCTGATTTTGGGTCCGTGTGGGGCGTTGTGGGTGTGTTTAGGTAAATTTGTAACCTGATTCTTCCCCTTATTGAGTTTTACTCTGACTGGTTTCTAAGCCCCGCCCCAATTTCAGCAGTGTGTTCTGATGTAACAGTGAATACATTTCATTTTGGCACAAATTCAGCGTTTGGTTTTAAAAATGTAAATTTTTGTGTAATGTTTTTGTATAATGAATTGAAATGCAGTGAAATGTAATGCAGTAGTGGTTTAGCATTTTATTTTAGCACTTATTCTGCATGTTACTGAGGAAAAGCAATGCATTTTGTGGATCACATTTACCTTTTCCAATGGTAGTGTTTACTTTTCAATTTGGCACTAATTTGTCTCAATAAATGATCAGGGTACAAACAAATAAACCCAATGTGCTGCAACTAGCAGATCCAGATTATGGAAAATTGTGGCTTTACGCTATGAATATTATGAGATTTCTCTTATTTAAAGACAGTATATATATATTTTTATACATTGATTATTGTCATTGACAATTGAGATTTTCATTTTAATTTTTTTAATAAAAATATAAATTCTAAATATCACAATGCTTCTCTATTTTGTACAGTGCTTCACTAATTTAATAAAAATACCAAAACAGGAGCAAAAGGTCTACCTGTAGTGCAGATTCTCATCATCTTCAGGATCAATCATCTTCCATTCTGTTGTGTCCTGGATCATTTACAGTTAGATAATAAATAAAAAGGAGCTGCCAAGATGCATGTTTTGAGTAAATAAATAAAATGAGATTTTCAGAGTTTAACAATTACTAATGTAATCAAATGAAATAAAACTCAATCATTTTCATCCTTACATATATTATGTTTAAGGGTAGAGTAAAATTAATCACTGCATTTCTAATGGCAGACTGTGTTGATGAGGTTAGAGCTTACCTGCAAACTGGAGCAGATCTCACAAAAGCTTCCTGACCCTAAAATTCAGAAATTACATTATTAAAGAGTTAAATATTTCCTGTACAGACTTAATTTACTCATAGTTTGCAATAATACATTCATAGTTTGTGCTTTAATATGAGATACTGGCACTGCAGTTCTGTGATCACTGTGATCATCCTAAGAACAGAACACCAGTGACAATATCTCACAAGTCCTTTAGGATTTAGAAACTTCTATACTCTGAAGCTGAAGTTTAACCCATTTCAGTTTTCACGCACTTCTCTGTGAACTGTAAACAGACGGAGCTCCTGAACTCGCAGTCACTGAAAACAGAAAAAGAGTAAAAACTGTGATTTGATAACCAAGTCTAACTAAAAAACTAAAAAACAACTTTAAAAATGTAAACTTACATTTGGCAAACTGTTTTTGAGCAGTTTGTAACTCATCGTCCATTATCATATTTATTTCATCCACAGGAGCTTTAAGAGAATCGGTAATTGCCAAGCCTCTAGGTGGGACTATTGTTGTCAAACAATAAAAAATCAACTGTGAAAAGGTACGTTACCCTAAAGTTACCCTAACCTACAGCAAGAAAAAGTATGTGAACCCTTTGGGATTACTTGGATTTCTGCATATATTGATATTTATCTAAGTCACAACAATAGACAAACAGTCTGCTTAAACCATAGACTGTATATAGCTGGACAGAGCATCGTCTCTTAAAAGTGAAGCCACCACAGGTCGGGCGCCCCCTGCTGTTCGGCTGCAGAAAGCTGTGTAACTCCACCCATTCCCATAGGTTTCAATGGCAAAACAGACAACATTCAATCACGTTTTTTTCTAATATACTGTAATTCTACCTCCATTATTTAAATGCAGCAGCTAGTGTAACCTCTGCTTATATTGTCAAATTTTTATATCCCCACAGAATTCGGTTTTTAAAACGTTATTCAGCTCAATTCAAAAAAGGTGTGGTTATGGTAAAAGGGCTGGTTATGGGCGGGACCAATAACAGACCGTCAGCTCCGCTCCGCCCCGCTCTGCAGTCTGTGACCGCGAGGCAGCCCTCAGGGGCGGGGTTATTTAAATGAGTAGGCTGCTCTCCACAGTCTTTCTCCCTCCTCTGGTCTCTACTGCGCAGAATCAGGTGGCAGGATCGCCAACATGGCGGAAGATTTTGGCTTCATTTTCATTGAACGAATGGGAACGGAGACACGGCGTCCATCTTTTTTACAGTCTCTGGCTTAAACTAATACCACACAAAAAACATTATGGTTTAAACAGACTGTTTGTCTATTGTTGTGACTTAGATGAAGATCAGAACACATTTAATGACCAATTGATGCAGAAATCCAAGAAATCTCATAGAGTTCACATACTTTTTCTTGCAACTGTATCACCAGCCTTCTAAAGACACTTACCCAAAGGCTGCCTAGGAACTGTAAAAAGAGGAAATATTGTTATTGCATTTTACTGTCATTCAATGTTTCAAGTACCTGTAACAGGGAAAGAAAGCATGCTTTGAAATAAACAGTTTGTAAATAGGTAGAAAAGAGTAGAAAACTCAAGAAGTATTTTATTGGCCAAAATAGCATGTAGCACTCGCAATAGAAAACCCAAACCTGAGCACACTGATACTCTTCTTCTTCTCCTTTTGAATGGCGGTTGACAATGGCTTTGTTGTATTGCCACCACCGCTGGACTGGAGTGTGGAACAGTAGCTGCCTCTTCTAAGAAATTAAACGCATCTAATTGGATCCGTCTCTTTCAGAAAAGTAAACCAAAAATATTAAATCTTTCTATTACTTCTTTGTAAAAAAAAATTTAGACTAAATGCTGTGTCATTGGCCTCTACTTGTTCAATCAGAGTCTGTCTCTCCTCCTGGAATTTCCTACAGTGAATCAGGACATGCTCTACAGTTTCTGGGCTTTCCATACAGTATTCACAGGTACCATCAGCATGCCTGTTCATTCTAACGAGGGTGCTGTTCAGCCTACTGTGCCGCATCCTCAGCCTGGCCAATACCACTTCCTCTCGTCTTGCACCCCCAGCTGAGCACAGTGGTGAGAGTTGGCCTCCTTTAAATTAGAGAAGATCACTCCTAATTATGCTGTGGTGTCTCTATTTCTCCCTCTGGTGGCCTGGAGTTGCCTAGCAGGTTGTCCGGCCACAGCCTGGATCACCTACCAATCAGCAATAATTACTTACAGACCTGTTAGTTTTCTAGTCCTTTTCTGCATCAATTACCTGTATTAATTGCACCTGTCCAAACAAACTCCAAACCCTTCAACATGGTCAAGACCAAAGAGCTATTGAAGGACACCAAAGACCTGCACAAAGCTGGGATGGGCTACATGACAATAAGCAAGCAGTTTGGTGAGAAACTGTTGTTGCAATTATTAGTAAATAGAAAAAACACAAGAAGACGAGTCAATCTTCCTCTTTCTGCAGTTCCACACAAAATCTCGCCTTGTGGGGTAAGAATGATTTTGAGAAAGGTCAGGAATCAACCTAGAAATACACAGGAGGACATGATCAATGACCTGAAGAGAACTGGGACACAGTCTCAAAGATTACCGTCAGTAATACCCCACGCCATCATGGATTAAAATTCGGCAGTACAAAAGACCCCCCTGCTCAGGCCAGCACACGTCTAAGGCCCATCAGAAGTTCACTAATGACCATCTAGATGACTCATGTATTTTAGACATGTTTGAAGGAAGAAAAAGAAAGAGTAGAACCCTAAAAACACGTTCCCAAAAGTGAAGGAAGGGGTGGACACATCAGACTGTGGGGGTGCTTTTCTGAAAAGGGAACAGCAACACTCGTAACACTGGAACAAGCTCGAAAAAAAAATACCAAAAGAGCACAAGAGAACATATGAGAAAGGCATAGACTGGGAAGAATGATTTACAGGTGGATTATTTACCTGGTCGTATGATTGTGCCCCACTCTGATATGTGTACCTTATTCAATAAATCCAAAAAAAAGTCTTCCTTTGCATCCTCAATGAACACCTCAAAACAGTTCAGGGTTTTGTTGATGTACGTGAATTTTAGCTTCTGCAGAGAAAGAGGAAATGATAAGCATTGAAAACATAATATAATACGATAAAACATCAATAATATGGAGACAAAACAGAATTTTACTTCGGTTATAGATAGCCTGACTAATAGTGAGGCTAAGGTAAATAAAAGTGCTTTATTATTTAAAGCAGATTAACAATTTACAGTTAAGGTAGTCAGGCAAAATTTGTAGTTATACACGGTTAAAACTATGCAAAACCCATATACATCATTACATAAATAATATATACAGTACTGTGCAAAAGTTTTAGGCACCTAAGCAAATTACACTAATATATTAATCTCAGCAATATGAGTGGTTTCACCTGAAAGAGCATACAATAATATACAATAAACATAAATACAGTAAAACTTAACAAGAATTTCTAATTTTTAGATAAGTATGTTATATCCTGTGAGCCAAACTGAAGAACAAAGTGTAGTTCCAGATTTCTCCTGGATGCTCCTCAGCCAGCATGTGTACGGTATATTATGTTCAGTTCCGTCAGCAGCTCACCTGATTTACCACATTTACCAAAATTTACCAAACCAGGTGTTGATTAATATGATGAGAACTAGAAATAACTCTTTTAAACTCAGATGAGGAGAGATTAGGAGATTCTACATTTGTGTTGAAGACATCATAAGGATGAAGAAATACATGGAATTATGCATTAGATAAAAATGTGTTTGTGCTCCATAATCACTCATTCTAAACCCAGCTGAATTGGCTTGTGATGAGTTTGGGATGAGTTACAGGAACAGAAAAGGAAACATTATGCGTAAGAAATGGACTCCTAAAGAACAATGTTCTCATAAAGTGTATTGTTGCTTATGTACAAAAGTGAATCGCATGGTGAGTTCAGCAGTGGTCCAGGCCAAAACAACAAACATAAACCCTCACTGACTGATTTTAAGAAACTGAAACAACAAAACACAAAACAAAGACACAAACTAAATGACAGTCAGTCCCTACAATTATATACAATATATATACACAGCAATCTAACACAGAGGGGACAGGCAAAATCAAAAGTCAGAGAGAATGTTGGATGTCAGTAAGACTGAACGTGTGTATCTGCATCTTACAAAGTGTTCTTATTGAAATGTTACATGTACCTCAGGTATGATGTGGGAGGGGCAGGACGTCCTGAGTGTGTAGCGATCCCCCAGGTGCAGAGGGTAGCACGCCTTGAGCCTCAAGATCTCTACACTGTCCTTCTCTCTTTTCTCTACAGACTTCAGAGAAAACACATCTGATTAATACAGATACAGCTAAACATCACTCATATTGTAGCACTATAGTGTAGCACTGATGGAACCATCCTCACCTCTTTCATATATGGATGACAGGGAACCAGGTAGACATGAAGGGTCAGGTGAGCAGCAGAAGTGCAGTAGATCACCACGTCACAGTGGGCTTTCACATTAAATCTGCTACTGACCACAACACCTTGGGCTGGGAACGTTTTGCAGATTGGAATTACATGGAAGGATAATAACAAACATTCCTCTAAAGAGACGCCAGATTCTTCTGAATGAAGAAGTTTGACATCTTTCCGGTAATTCCAAACTGTAGAGAGAATTTCAGATATAAGAAAACCTCTTAACATGGTATTTCTATCCTCACATAACCAAAAGTTGAGACAGTATGGAGAAAGGAACAATACAGTGTTCTTTACATTTGACTTAGTTCTGCCTACGTTAACACGCTGACATGTTATTTTATTCACAAATAAATCACTGTACCACATTTGGCAACTTTATTTATTTATAACATTTATTAATGTAAACATGAATTTAGGGTGTAAAAAGAATTGATTTATGTTAAAATATGAATAAAATCTGTACAACTAACTTTCACTACTCCTCTACACTACAGTTACTATATTCACTAATACCACTTACAAATTTACTACTGTACACAACACAAGCCTTATGTTCACCATGACCAGAAGCTCCGCCCAATTTTTTTCCACAACTGGACTCGGTGGAATCTCATTCGCTTTATCCAAACTGCCCCAACATTTTTGATATCTCACTGGGGTTTTAATAATTGATTAATTCAATGCAATAAATATGCGTATTTTATATGAATGTGCATTATTTAACTATTTAACTAGTAGACTTTACCTGAACAGAGGACATGTGGTAGATGGACAGAAGTGAGGTCTCCCGAGATGACTCTGATTTTTATTAATGGACCACAAGGAGTAAAATGCTTCTTTTCCAGAAATTGACTAAACTGATCCCAGTCTTCTAAACAGTATTCCAATTCAGCTCCACAGCAGCTCTCCCATCGAAGACCAGTAACTCCACACTGGTACCACCCTTGTGTAGTCCTGACCCTGAAAAATCATTTACAAATAGAACAGATAAGAAAAATCATTAAAAAAAATTGCTTTATATTAGCTGGGAATATTTATTTGTTAGTTTGACATTGTTGACAGATACATACTTAGCCTTTTTTAAATATTTTTTTGTGCAATTTGCTGTAATGAGATTTTTAGTTATTAATGATTTGCTTAGTAAAATTCTGGTAAAGTTCCTACCTGTTGCAGATTATTAATTATATTAATTTATGGCGTCTCTAAGGCTAGAGATATACTTGCTGTTGTCTTGCCTTGCGCTCGCGTAGATTACCGGTCTGTGTTGTGAACGCAACTGTTCACATACATGTCTATATTCTACATGTGTTACTGGAGGCTTCCAGTGAGGGTGGCAGATTAATTATGCCGCTCCTGTTCATTTTCCCTCACTTTTTTCTCTCATTTTCAGCACTTATGTTTACTGTTTATTAGTTATTAGAGCTGTGAATTTTGCTCTTGCCCATGTTTTACTTTTTTGATGTTTTTTGTTGAGCCGTGTATGAGCTTTAGACCTTTTTTATCTCTCAGTAGACCACATACCTAAATATATACATATATACACAGATATAGATAGATAGATAGATAGATAGATAGATAGATAGATAGATAGATAGACAGATAGATAGTAAGACAGTACCTGTACTTTTCTCTTCCATCTGCCAGAGTCAAATCTGGTTCAATGCGCTTCCAGTAATTACAGTCCTACAGAGCATAATGATTAATAACAAATCAGAATAAACACGGTTTTTAATAATATTAAAAGATTTTGACGGCATTTAAATATATAAAATGATTTCTGCATCTTAAAAAAAAAACTATTATATAAACAGATATTTATTGTTTATTAGTTATAATTTATTAAAGTTTAGAGAGAGTTTTAAGTTTGGTGAATAGCTTAAAATATTTAAATCCACACTGCATGTAATACTTAAATATACAGCAAATGCGTGTACTGTGCAAGAAGATGAATACGAGACAAAAGATCCACATTTCAGATTTTATTCCAGGTATTTATATCTGGATCTGATACACAGTTCAGAAGATAGCACCTTCTGAACCCACCTTTATTTTTAGTAAGCAAAAATATATTATAGTGAAAAAGATCTAATATTTAGAATTTAATCCATGTTCTGCAATAACTGTATCAATACGGTGAATCAATACCCATTGACATCACTAAACTTTTGCATTCTGAGTTTACATTGCATCAATGAAGATTTATGAGCCCATCCCAGAAGAAGCCATGCATGCTCAAACCATGACACTCCCTACACCGTGTTTAACAGGTGAGCTGGTACCATCACATTGGTAAAGGTTAATCATTGTCTTATCAGTCCATAGGCTTGTACATCTTGGCAAATCCTAGACTGGCCTTATACATCTTGATAATTAGTGGTTTTCATCTTCTGTTGAAGCCTCTAAATTATTGTGATACCTTCACTCCTGGAGGTTGTTGCTGATGTCTCTAAAAGTTGTTTTAGGGTCTTTTTTTTACAGCACTCACAATGTTTCTGTCATCAACTGCTCTTGTGTTGCTTGGTCTTTCTGTTCGACATCTGTTACTTAGTACACCAGTGACGACTTTCTTCTTAAGGACATTCCAAACGGTTGTACTGGCTATGGCCAATATTTTCCATCTTCTCTGTTTCACAGCTGCTTTTTTTCACCCATAGACAGCTCTCTGGTTTTCAGTCTGGTTACTCCTCTAACTATAAATGCACAGTTTGCACAGGCAACAGACAAATCTAAAACTGAACGAGACATTCAGTGCTATATATTGTTTAAATAATCAATTTAAAACAAATCTTATAGTCACATGTTCCAATTCTTTTGCTCACAAGAAAAATGGGTGGGTTCAGACAAAAGGTGATGAAGCCAGAATGCTACTAGCCCTGTATATATACCTAAATTACATATATACTGTACTTCATATATAGTATATAAAATATACTTTAGAATTGTATAAATAATGTATTTGTTAATACAGAACATTAGAATAGAGTTGGCTAGTTCAATGTTTCATGACCTTAAATATTAATATTAATGTTCTGAAATGAGTGTCCAGCATTTTTGCTTCAAACACAACCATAAAGCATCATGCAGGCTGGATTTGAGGTAAACAAAAATGCAGAACTTACCTTAGAATCTAACAAATTCCTACATAATGAACCTGTTGGATACAAAGGAACTGATTAAAAGCTAAATACAGGTCCAGCTCTGAAATATGAAATATTATTTTCCACTTTAACTCACACCAGTTCACAGGTTCCAAAAGAGATTTTGAGGAGGGGTAAAGATCAGAAGTTGCTGAACCTGCAATACATCTACAAATCACTGCACTGAACAGTAAGGCAAGGGAAGGCCGGACGTCTCTAGTTTTAAGTGTTGCTATTATGTTCTATTCTACATTTTGGGTGAAAGGAATATTCCATGACATAAATAAGAAGATACTGTACCTGTTTTTTTCTTTTTTTTTCTTGGAATAGGCCAGATCTGACCTCTGCTTCCACTGGAATAGACAAACACAAGGGTTAAAACGCCTTAAGACTTCTAAAGATCTTTATTCATAGCTGAATCATAATCTTTCTGGTAATACAGGACAGAACCCCAATAACCATTTTATTACCCAAATTCATCTCCTATTTGGACTCCTTGTATGTTCCGAACTATAAAAAAGAAAAAAATCAGTATCCTCTATTTATTTCCACGTAATAAACAGATACAGGTGCAGTATGTCTACACACTCTTCTCTTTAAAGAGATCTTAACATCTTATTTCATCAAAACTGCAAACCGAAAAGAGCTATTTATTGTACAACATTTGCCAGTTCACAAAAAGAACCAATAAATGATACCAACAAATTAAGTATATTAACAAAAAAAATACTCTTTAGTCCCTCGAACATTTCCACATCAGACCGGACCCATCTAAAATGGACAAGAAAAAAGCACAATTAAAGTCCTTGAAGACTCTTTTAGAATACACTGGATTATAATCTGCCTAATTAAACAGAGCAGAAATTTAAAGGCATTTATAAACAGTTATTGGAGTTTTATTACCTCTTATCAGCACAATGAGAGGGAGTTCCTGCTGTTTTCTCCACATTTACCCACAGGCCTTTGTCCTCAATATCCATCTTTTCTTCTCAGGTTGTGAAGAAAGAAAGAAAGAAAGAAAGAAAGAAAGAAAGATCACAGTCGTCCATGTGACCCAAGTACAATATGTGTAATACGGATATTTTATAAGCCGTAAATCAGTAAAAGTTGGCTCAATATAAAATGAAAACAATGAATGCAAGATATGTCATGTTTTATCTGCTCAATGTTTTCATATATTATTGTACATTAATTCTTTCAGCCCAGTTAAACACTGTAAAAAGGTTGGGAGAGTAAAGTAGTACTTTAGTAGTACAGTAAAGTGTTTCTCCCTGTTCTTAGAATGGTTAACTCATACACACACTTTAGAAATGAAGCGTGAATATAACTTAGATAGTAGTCAGTGTACAGCCTGTTTAACAGTACAGATTTACTGTCCTCTGAAAATAACTTAACACATAGTCATTACTGTCTAAATAACTGGCAACACAAGTGATTACACCTCACAGTGAACACATCCTTTTTTACAGGAAATGGATGAACCACTGCATTTGTTTGCATTTTCCATACTGTTTTTTGACCTAGGGTTGAAACACGCGGCATTATTTTCATTGGTAAACTTCTGTCAGGAGAAAAATAATCAGTATCCTTAATTTACAGTGCATGTAATACAGACACAATAATTTAGTACACTGCTTTATTTTCATTGGTAAACTTCTGTCTACAGGAAAATGGTCAGTATCCATAATTTATAGTATATATAATACATATATATATATATACATGATTTTAATATAATTAGACATCTCTCTCTCTCATCCACAGTTCAGAGTTGAGGCAGGTAAAGTCACATTGAACAGATGTTACTATCTGAACATCTCATAAAAAGCTACTTATCAGGATGACAGGATACACTGTTATACTAATATTTTATTTTTAATAATAAAAGAGCCCTGCTGAAGAAATTTAGGCTGATACTGGAGATTAATTTATACATACCTTTCTCTTATTTCCTAAAAAACACCATCCAACACTGTCGTCATGTTCTAAATGAGGGTAAAAACAGAAGAATTAAGTTTTAAAAAGTTTCAGCTCTGTGTTGAAACTTCCTGAACTCTGTAAAGTGTCCCACCCCTCTGCCTGCTCAACTCTCCACTCTAGACAGGAAGCTACAGAACTTCCTCATCTGCTCCTGTGGGTTTTTACATACTGTAATGATGGAGTACTTCTCCTCTCCTATAGAAATTACATGCTGTAATAAAATACAATCCTTAAATGTTGTCTATAAAGTGCAGATTCTGTTTAAAAGTGTAAAACATTCTCAGTGAAAAGGGGCCTGCTGGTGTTAGTTGTAGTGTTGTAATCTACTGAAGAACTGAGATACTGACTGTGTCTGAAACTGAAAGTATTTTATAGAAACATCCAATTACATTTTCTCCAGCATAACTCTTCTACATTAAAGAAATACAATTCATAAAAAGTGTTAAAAATATATGTTTTTATTAAAAATAATGCTTGATGTGGTCACAGAGTTTAAAACACTTGTAATGAAACAAAGCAAATAAAAATAACAGGATACATGACCAATATCAATATCAGTTGAAACCACTGGGCATTCTGTCCTGAGTTAAATGAGGTAAATATTTAGATAAACATTTAGCTCTAATCTGCTGCAGTCAGATCTTCAACTAGGTGAGGTTCATGCCTCAGCAGACTCTTGTAAAATCTCTTCTCTAATCTCTCCACTCCAGACAGGAAGTCATACAGCGCCCTCATCTGCTCCTGTGGGGTTTTACATGCTGTGATGATGGAGTACTTCTCCTCTCCTATGAAGGGCTTCAGGTCATCTGCTATAGGGGTCACTAACCGGACCCTCTGGATGAGTTCAGTCCTGTGTTCATCCACAAACTGAACAGCTGGAAATAAAAGAGAGGAGTTAAAATGTATATGAACAAATTTCCCAAGACATCAGATACATAATCCACTTGTTAGAGGAGAAAGACAAGTGAAAAACGGCGTAACACTGTGGGATCTAATTGAGAAGCTCTGACTGAGAAAAGCAAACAATCAAACTGCTGAAGCTGCTGCAGTTCTCAGAACAGACTGACCACCCCAGAGTCCAGATCCCAACATCATTGTGATATTTAAAAAAACACTGAAAGTGAGTCTAATGAAACGAATGATATCTCTGTCATTTTCTAGCATGCTGTTTATCACGTTTATACTTTTCCTGAAGATACAAAAAAATAATTTCTAGACTTTGGAACTGGAAATTAAGACTGATTATTAATTATTGATGCATGTTTTACATATCTATGTACATTTAGGATAAGCTTACCATAATCCCTAGATGGAGCTTTTTTTCTGTCTGTAAAAATAAAAACACACAGACCAGTCTGTACACTGTGCAGCATGTATGTTCTTTCTTATATATAAATTAAATTACTATACAATGATTTTCACTGCGATGTTGTGATCATTGTGTGAACATTGTGAATGTACTGTATGTATGTATCCAAAATGTCCCATATTTATCTTTTACTGCACTACACAATAGGTTAAGGAATTCGAACATAATTTTCATGGCACGTAACTCCCACAATGCTCCATAACGTACAGTAAACATCCCCCTATGCAATCAGAAATGTAAGCTGCAACACTGCAAGCTGCTGGAAGCTGTGAGTTTTACATATTCCCCCCTAGGGTTTATTAATGTGAGGCTTATGCTTCAAACAACTGGATTACTGCATGAACAGCAGCTTAATTCAGAACTCAGTTTGTGTGTACAGCTTTAAGCACGGCTCAGCCACTCAAATGTGTGTGAATACGACCAGTGCTGATGCAGGTTAATGATGAACCGTCCAAATTCACTTGAGTTTTCATTGATATTTAGTACACTTTGGTATAGTCCATTGTCTTCCCCTTTATAGCACAATAATACTAATGACTGTAAAATCAACATACTTTGAGAAGGCGGTTAATTAACACTTACCACTAGAGGTGAAGCTGGAAGATCTCATGTATTCCTCTAAAATACAAAAACAGACAATAATGTACCTGATTCAATTAATGAATTAACTGATGAGCCCATGATGAGACAAACTAGGGACCCTTTTTTAGTGATTTATAGGCCAAACAGAGACATCAACTGCACACCAAGCAGCTTGATTAAGTGTGTGTCAGTGTATTGTTGATATCGTCATTGATAACATCGGAAAAAACACAAAAAAGGCATGTACTAATTCTCTTAAAGTGTAAAGTGAAATAAATCAATCAGCATGTCACTTGTTATTCCTTTATAAGCCAGGTGCACTCTGTCCGACTGACTGGCGGATTTATATTTTAATGGCGCAGCATTTCTGTGTTTCTCAGCAGAGGAAACCGACCTGCTCGTTCACACTGTGAAGGTATACGAGCAGGTTATTTACGGGAACAGCAATGTTATTTTATACTGTGTTCTGTTTATTGTTGATGTAAAAGTTAGGTTGTGTGTAACAAGCGGGAGTCTATGTGCACTAATTGTGTGTGGCACGCCTTCATTGCCAGATAGCAATGAACATCTGATGGCTGACAGAAATGTACCTGAACACATTTCACTTTTAGACCACCATGCCCATCAGTGTACATATATTCACAAGCACCATTGCTATTTAAATGAGGCAGGAGGAAGGTGTAAATATAGACTGTTAACAGGGTGCAGCTTGCTTGTTTTACAGCAAAAACACACTAAAGCAAGCAGGTCAGGGTTGAGAACCACTGGTGTAGAGAGCTGTTTACCCTCCTCACCATTCCAACAATAATAAACTGAACCTGTTTATTGTAAACTGGATTGATTTACCTGCTCGAATTCCCACATCCCATACAGATTCCTCTCCACATGGCATACCTGGGTAGCTGAGATAGGAATGGACTCATTACAGTCAGTGGAGCACCTGTGTTTTCTGCTGCCAAAATAGTAACACATCAGAAATTTACCTGAATACACCTAATTTCCAGACCACCATGCGGCGTAGATATATTCCTAAACTCTGATGCTATTTTTTAAAATAGATGGCTGGCTGGGTGCAGGGTGTACAATAGGGCCCTCTGTGTTTCAAAGTGCCCAAATTCAACAAATGATTAATCACGAAATGTTTAGGTCTTACCGTGTTCTGTTTTTGGTTTGTCTGCTTGGATATGTAAAGGGTTCAGTGATCAATAAATATCTTCAATTCTTCAAAAAGCAGACAAACTTCATTCCAACTAATCTTCTTTAATATATTTACATTCTACTAATTTTTTTTTTATGGATATATATGCAGCTGAAACAGGGAACAGCCTAGTGCATCCCAAATGTATCAACATTAACATTTTAAGAGAACATTGTAGCCATTATGGCTTTTAGGGGGGTAGTGCACAGTTTTTGTGCTTAATTAATTATTTTTCCCCTTAAATTACTTTTAATTTCATACTTTAAGTTTTGAAACCAGAACTTTTACCTAAACAGTTAAAAGCTTGAGTTGATACTTCAACTTCTACAGAAGCATTTTAAACTAGTGGTGTTCACGTTAAAGCGTTAACGCACGCTGTTAATTTGGAATCAGTAACATATTACTATTTTTTTAAAGCAAGTTAATTAAGGCACCAAATTTGAATCCTACTTCCGCTGTAATCTGCCCCGCCCCCGCCACTGCCCCCCACCCAACGCACTGATCTATTTTCTGGCTGAACGACTAAATGTAGTTCGGGCGGGAATGCAGTAATAGATGTATATCAATAAATAAACCGTCGATCAAACAAAAAAAAAATAAATCAAATAAACGTTAAAGTAAATGTAAGAAAATGTGTTTTTAAATTAGCATTTCCATTCTGCCCAACATTTTCTGATTTTGGGTTGTACTACAGAAAATTACTCTCATTAACTCTGATTTACTTAGTAGTATACTCTTAATTATTAATGGGTGTGAAATAATCAAATCAGAGTGTCTCTGTACATTTCTTTTAAAGGCCAGATGCATACTGACTTTGGCGGATTGCTATTTTAATGGTACAGCTACCTGGATGTGTCCAACGCTTCTCTGCAGAGAAAATTGACCTGCTCATTCGGGTTGTGAAAGTGCACGAGCGGTTAATTTACATAATATAACAAGGACCTATATTTTGGCTTAATATAGAAAAATGTAATTTTATTTTATTCTGTATTTTGGAAAATAACTTTTAAATGTTTTCACCAGTGACATCAGTGAACAGGCAGAGGTTGAAATGTGTCTGAGGTTGCGTGAATACTGTAGACGTATTAAAAGTGGGTACTGCTTTACCGAATAAACAGGCCAGACTGATTCCAAATCACTACGTACGCAAGATGGCAGCTTCCATTTCGGCTATATTTTTGGCATCAAAATGGGGTGAATGGGGACGTCCTGTCCTTATATACAGTCTATGGTCTGTAGTAGTACACACACTGGACTGATATATGTTGTTTGTTTTGGATTTTGTGAGTGAATGTGCTATGATCACAAAGGAATAAATCAAATATATTGGAAAATTACACAATAATTTAAGAATCTCTTCCAAAGTCCGTCTAAAATGGACAAACAAACACAAACATTAAAGTTCTTGTTAACTCTTTATAAAATAATAAATTATAATTTATCTGTTTAAATAGGCTAGAAATGTAATGGCATTTATAAACAGTAATTGGAGATTCATCACCTTGAGTCGGCACCTTCAGAGTGAGTTCCTGTTGCATTCTCCGTATCTAACAGATTTTCATCCTTACTCTTCTCTTCCTTTTTTACTTCTCGGGTTGTTAAGAAAGAAAGAACCATTAATATGGACAATTTAACCCAAATACAGCATGTGTAATACAGATTTTTTTTTATTGCAAATCTGAAGTTAAGACAGAATGCAAAAAGAATGACAGTGTTTGGTGCAGGATGTACGTGCAAATACGCTAACCTTACTCAATATGTAATATCTTGGGTTTATTCTGTCTGTGATTAAGTAAACATCTAAAGAAAATGAAAGAACACCGTACTTTTTTAAAACACTGTCTGAAACTTTTCTGATTTGGTGTGGTAATAAGAAGCATCATTGCATTGATAAACATCTTAATTGTCAAGAGTAAACTGGTCAATATACTCTATTAACATTTCTGTATGTATTAAAGTATGTGTACAGAACATGACTTTGGTTAACTCATAGTTAGTGGAGTAAATCACATAGTTATACTTGTCAAATGATGACTAAATATGTGTGAGCCTACCTTTTTCAAATGACATCTTCTCTCTGACCCCATCCACAGTTCAGAGTTGAGGATACCGGGTGAGGACTCAACTGTAAGACAGGTAAAGTAACGTTAAACGGCACTGGTGGTTCACACAGATGCTGGGATATTATATTTAAAACTTCAGTCCAGCCTTGCCCAGCTGTGGCTCCACCCTGGTGAAGAATGTTAGGTGGATACTGAAATTAAATCATACTGACCTTTCTCACATTTCCCAAAAACAACCATCCCATATTATGTACAACATACTCAAAAACGAATTAGTATAAATAATAATTATGCATTTGGGACGCAGCCTTAGAATGTAGCCTTTGTTGCTTTCTCTTTCTTGCTTTCTCTCAAATTTTCCCTTCCAGTACAAGGCGTACACACGCTAGACTAGGCACGTCTGTACACGATCAGTAACTGTTGTACTGTTAGACACATTATAAAAATATGTCCTGGAAAATTACAGTAACTAACTGCAAGATTCGCCAACATTTTACTGTTACTTTACAGTGCATCTACAGTACGTTTTTTTTTTATTTTTTTTTTTTTACAGTATTTTATTGCATATTGAATTCCAGGATATTCCTGTTTTTTCCCAGTGCCTGTACTGTATGAAATCCTGCAATTAACTAGATTTGAGAATGGCCGGAAAATCGGTGTGCTAAAATGCTAGCTGTAACAAATAACATACAGAAACCTACTCAATAAAGAAAAAAAATGAACTTAGTTTACCTGTGTAGAGTTAATATCATGTTGCCGAATATATATATTCAATGAAATTGAACAGCTGGACCACACTAAAAGAAATAAGGTAAGATCTACACATTTTAGTACATCACACAAAAGGACATATTTCCTATTAGCTGCTGGCCTCATTTACATTCATTACAGTCACCCCACCCCTAACTCGCCATCAGTGTGTATTCTTGCAGACCACTTCTACCTTCCCTTAAAACAACCTCTTTATGAGCTAGTGATACAGTGCTGCATGAGCTGTAAAAGATAAGACTGTTTGTTTTTTTTTCATTAGCAGTATGGTAAAGCTGGATATAAGCATGTTTTGAGGAGTTCTGCTTTTTTACACAGAGAGACAGTTTGGTAATGCAGCAAAATAACTTGAAGCTGCTGACATTCTCCAGGCACCAGTTTTTGTCGTAGTGGGGGAACAGACCCACAATCCTTTGTGTCTTCAGCAAATTTGATGATGACATTGGAGCTGTGTCTGGCTGTGCAGTCGTGGGTGTACAGGGTGTGCGTTCCAGTGTTGAGGGTCAGTGAGGAGCATGTAATGCTGCCCATCCTTACCACCTGCCATCGGCCCGTCAGGAAGTTCAGGATCTAGCTGCACAGTGTGCTGTTCAGAACGAGATCCCGGAGCTGGACGTTGAGCTTTGAAGGAATGATGGTCACATATGTGTCCTTCTTGTCCAGGTAGGAAAGGGCAGTGTGCAGCGTCTGGGATTTGGCCTCATCAGTGGATCTGTTCTGTCAGTATGCCGAATGTAGTGGGTCCAGGGTGGCAGGCAGTGAGGAACAGATGATATCTTTAAACAGCCTCTCAAAGCACTTGTCATTTAGACAGGTAGTGCTGGCTGTCATTGGAACTGACACAATGGTGGTCAGTTTAAAGTTTGCTGGTGGTGTTATAAATGTCTGCATAAACTCCTGCTAATTGTAAGTACTCTACCAGGACCAGCTGACTTGGGTTTACCCGCTGGAAGGCTCTGTGCACATCAGCTTTGAAGACAGAGGGTGAGTTGGCATCAGCGGTGGGTGGGGCACTCTCTAGGGGCGCAGCGTAATTTGAACTGTGTAGAAGCAGGTTTAGCCTGTCTTATAGCACAGCACTGGTGGATAGAGGACAATGTGGTGCTAATGGAGAAAGCCCATAAAGGAAATAATTGAGGTTGGTGGATTGCAATGTCAGGCAACTGTGAAGCTTCAAAAGTGGCAATAGTATGCAAAGAAACTGTGCTACTCTCTGAGGCAGGGCGGAACTGTCATTTTTAAAACCGACACTGCAAAACGAGGCCTCGATGCTGACACACACACACTCCAGCAATGAGAAAGATGGACCCTAATCTTCAACCTTCTATAACACAAACTGGATCTGCTTACTTTTAATACAATTTATTTAAATAGAGAAACTACAGAAGTACACAGTGTCCTATGGCTGTAATGATATCTTGTTGCTCATGCCCAGACTACAAATCAGAAGTTTAATCTTTTTATCTTTAATCTTCAACTGGGAAATTTTGGAAACTTACTGAAGCAACAGATCACTGAGAAGATAACATAAACCACACTGAGCACAAACCACCAAACGAATGCACGACATTAACCTCTCCAGAGACCAATTTCAGTTTATTACATATTAAAGCATGCGAAAAAGATCAAAACACAGCATATAAAACAGTCCAGAACTCTCAGACTGCGTCTAAATCAATTTCTATTTATATACACATTAATATAAATAGTAATTAGGTGATCAGCACCAATAAGGTGCCTGCAACACCCTGCAACTTTGCAAATTCTCCCACTTAGTAATTTATTTGTGTTACTGCTAAAAAATAAGTATTTGAACACCTGACAATCAGCAAAATCCTGGCACTCAAAGACCAGTTAGTCTGCCTCTAAAAAGTGCACCTCCACTCCACTTATTATCCTAAATTAGAAGCACCTGTTTGAGGTCGTTAGCTGCATAAAGACACCTGTCCTCCCCACACAATCAGTAAGACTCCAACTACTAACATTGCTAAGACCAAAGAGCTGTCCAAAGACACCAGAGACAAAATTGTAGACTTCCACAAGGATGGAAAAAAGGGCTACGGGGCAACTGCCAAGCAGCTTGGTAAAAATATCAACTGTTGGAACAATTGTTAGAAATGGAAGAAGATTAACATGACTGTCAATCTCCCTCAGACTGGAGCTCTACTGGCACATTAATGATCTTAAGAAAGGAATCAGCCCAGAACTACACGGGAGGAGCTGGTCAATGACCTGAAGAGAGTTGGCACCACTGTTTTCAAGCTTATTGTGGGTAAAATACACTAAAACTTCATAGTTTAAAGTCATGCATGGCACGGAAAGTTTCTCTGTTTAAATCAGCACACATCCAGCCCATCTTAAATTTGCCCATGACCATTTGGATGATCCAGAGGAATCATGGGAGAAGTTCTGTTGTCAGATGAGACAAAATAGAACTTTTTGGTCTAATTTCACTCCCCGTGTTTGGAGGACAAAGAATAATGATCCCCAGCGACAGCAGTGTATAAAGGAGAGGATGACCGGGGCCATGTATTGCAAGATTTTGGGGGAACAACTTCCTTCCCTCAGTTAGAGCACTGAAGATGGGTCATGGCTAGGTCTACAAACATGAGAATGACCCAAAGAACACAGCCAGGATAACCAAGGAGTGGCTCTGTAAGAAGCATATCAAGGTTCTGGAGTGGCCTAGCCAGTCTCCACACCTAACCCCTATAGAAAATACTAAATCCTATTAAAAAATCATTGTGATTTTCGAATTTTGTGGGAAAGTCATGCAAATCTTGCAAAGGGATCATTTTAAAATCATTTACTGACAGACTGCAAGAAACCACTGAGAGAAAAACAGCTACCAAACACTGATAAGAGCAAACCACACTCAGACACAACACACACACACATCTTGGTCTACACTTTACAGCATGTAAACAAAGTTACAGCCTTCTTGTTTTATAAAACCCACATCATTTAACCAACAGACCCTAGAGGCAATATAACAATATTGTATTGTAATGGACTAAATTTTCGTTTTATATTTTTTGGCATATATATTTTCTAGTGACGTATTAGAGGTATTTATTTAGCAAAGTATCAAAGTATACATGGCAGGTAAAAAACTGTCTCACCCCTGCTTCTACCACCGCTGCCATGTGCTTGTTTTCTTTGTCATTCCTTGTGGAAAGTTTCTAAATTTAGCTTATTGTTTCACACATTAAATCCTACGTCTAAGTTGAGGTACCTTATACATATATTATGAGGTACCTGAGTTCCACAGGTAAGGCTGAGGTACCTTATACATTTTCATCACATAGCTGTCTGTGTGTATAGATACACTAGGTTAGCAGGCAGGTGCCCCATTTGTACTGTATGTTTTTTAGTTTAAGTATTTTTTAAGTAGGTTTTGCTTTCTTTGTTCTTTTGTTTAGATTAAATATAGTTTAGATTAAGGTTTTGTTTATTTCTTTTCTTTGGCACAGTCACAGTTGGCTCCTTTTATACCTCAAAACATCTATGCAATATGTGTTTGGTTTGAATGTTCATTTTAAAAAACAAACAAAAAAAATATAATGTTTAAAAATACATTTTATTAAAATCATTAAATTCACAAAAATTATGCTTTTATCACAGCTTCATATTCTATAGTACACATTATTGGGTTTTCACAAAAACAAGAGAAAAACAATGCGATATACATGCAACTGAAATGTACAAACACTTATTAACAGAGTGAGTCTCAATTTTTGTTTATAAATTTTTAACAAAAAATACAAATATTTTTATTTCCCTTTGGGTATAAATATTAATCCAACTGTAACCATAAAAGGAACACTAATGGTGAATATCTGAGCTGTTAAAAGCAAAAAGTTTTATTTTTAATGTAAGAAATACAGAATTTCAGTTTACCACATTTACTGTTTTCCTTTGATTAAAAAATACGTATTTAAATTAATCAAAATTCTTGCAAATTCTAAACATGTCATTTTCCATCAAAAAACAAGAAGTATTTAGGAAATGGCAAAGAATAATTCAATATTTTTATAAGCCTTAGCAAACAGAACTGTCTTGAGTTTTTTTTAGCAGTTTCTAGAAGCATACTAAATAAAGATGGCACACCAAATTTTCATTATTAACAACATAATTGTTTTTTGCTGCATTTTACCAAACACCACTTCTGTTTTCCTATTAATTGTAGCTCTAATTCTGAGATTTGTTCGACCAAAGAACCACTGAGATCAATATTGTTAATTATTGTTAATGACTCACATTAACTGGTAATTTATAGTTGGGCCTTAAATACCACGACTCATGTTTTGATTTATGAATCCGGATGAATGTGTCTTTAATGAAAGACAAGACTGTAGTACTGTGTAATTGAGTATCTACATATTCAGCATGCAGATTACACTGTCTGTTCAGTCTGAGCAGCTGCTGGGTCACTACTGGGGTCTGTGTGAGTCTGGGAGTGTTTCTCTCTGCAGATCAGAACACACAGCGGGGCGTCTGTGATCACTCTCAAACTCAACAGACACAAATTCATTCTCCACAAACTCAGAATGTCATTAATGTACAGAACAATACTAATCGCATACAGAGCCACTGTGAGCGTGGCAAAAGCCAACACTGTGTAATCCTGATTCTCGGTTTTGTTGGAGCTGTGGTGTTTAATGGGGGGCTTCCTGCAGGTGATTATCCAAGAGGTGATCGTCACAGATAACACTAGTACCAGTGACATCAGACTAAAATATGAATGTGATAGTAGTGTAAATATTTCACACAGAAAAAACACAAATAACACAATGAGATAAACTATGATGGAGCAGTGAGGAAAGAAAACATGAGCAGAGCAGGACGGATGTTTTAGATCAAGAATTCTCTCCAACACGACCATCTGCTGGAGGAGAACACCACACATTCTTGATTCCCACCATAAATATGTCATTATGTGGCACATTACCCCAATTTGATTACAAATGTTGTTCTGAAGTAGCGCAGGTATGATGAACAGATTCAGCAGAAGCTCCAGTATGTCGTTGTAGAGGAGAGGAGAGACAAAGACTGAAATTCTGCCCTCGTTTTTTTGATGGCGGTGTAGAGTACGAAAAGCCCAAACCAGAGCTGGCAGTCCCACACACTCACTATAAACAAGGAAGATGAACTGTCTGACCTTGTATGACCACACAGGGGCACTGTAATCAAAACTGCGTATATCATTCAACAGGGTATGTGTCATGGTGAGATCTCTCGGCTGTGCTTCGTTTGAGACGTCCTAGGGAGGAAATAATGAATGAGGTTCTGTTTCTGTTGTAGGAATAACTGTTTCAGTATGAAAAGAGAGGATTATCTACTTACTGAAGATAAACAAAACCTGTAGAGATGTGAACTGTAACCCACACCAGCAGCCGAATACACTATAAAAAAAAAACAATAATAAAATATAATAGCCTAAACATAGTCCAACATTACAGCACAAAATTACATATTATATTATTATTATTATTATTATTATTATACATTATAAAATATTATACATCATATAATAAATATAATAAATTGCAACTTAATAAAGTATTTCATTATTATCTTGTTAATCTAAATTTGATTTGATTATTCTAGTAATAATAAACATTTGTCACAGTCTCTTACCTTTATGATCTAAACTATCTCTCCACTGATTTGCAGCAGTTTATCATTAAGCACTGATCATTTTATATTAAATAAATGAGCGATTAATCACTGTGCAGTGTTCACTCAGCTGAAGACTGTGGGAGAAAATGTACCTTTCTATCTGATTGTTTTTATTTCTACAGAACACAGTATGCCGTTGTACAAGTATAGGACCAATAAGAAGCATTCAACCAATCTATATGTAGCTAAGCTCCACCCCCATACCCCATTCAGTTAACGTTAAAAGATGATTTGATGTCATGGAAAAGTGGACACCGCCCAACACTGCATTAGGCTTTATAATCTACTCACTTTGCCTTTTACATACATACTAAACACAGAGATATATATATATATATAGAGAGAGAGAGATACAGATATACAGAGAGAGAGAGAGAGAGAGAGGGAGAGAGAGAGGGAGAGTGAAACACAGCTAGAGAGAGGGCGGTTCTTATATTCGTCACTCTGCAGACAGGTTTAAGGTAAGAGTAGAATATCTAAACTTTACACTGCTCAGTGTATTAGACTTTGTTTCAAGATAAACGGGTTTCAGAAAGATTTGTAAATGTTCTGCAGATATTACAGAATTTCTGTTACTTACTAATGGAGTTCACTAATTAAGAGAGAGACCTGTGTAGAAAAAGGGTCAAGCACATTCTTCTATATTTTAATTAAACTGCAGGGTGAAATATGTAAATAAATAAATTACTGCATTAATTAATTGCATCGATTAATTGAAAAATAGATCACCAGGATCGACCATGATTTTTGACACAGTAAAACCTACTTATGCCAACTTATTAATGCACCATATTCAGTTTTTAACATCAAACCCAGATAAAAAAACTTGCTATACGTTGTTCTCTAGGTGGTGTTCCTTCAGTGCTGCAGCACTTTCTACACCTGGTTTTGGTAAGCACTTTGTATAGTTTTTCTATCTATCTATCTATCTATCTATCTATCTATCTATCTATCTATCTATCTATCTATCTATCTATCTATCTATCTAGAAACAAAACTCTCACACAGTTCTCAATCTATTTTATGTTTTAGGGATAGAGGTGTTTTACACTGATTCAAACCTTGGGAGAACATGATTACCGGGCCTTCTGCATTTGATTATTATGATAGTTGAAGCCAGGCTCTGCAGTGCTGATTGTAGCTATTCTTACACACTCTTTGCCTTCACTGTACAAGCAGTAGCTGTGTTCATCATTTTACTTCCAATATACCCATTTTTACACAGATATATGGAGATATATCTATTCTCTGCTTTTCTGGTGAGTCTGAGAGTGATCTTGGACCCTCTGCTGTGTGTGCTTGTCTGTAAAGAGAAGCTCAGAACTCAAACTGAGCAAACTCACTCAGAGCTCAACACTGAGCATCAGTCAGTCTGAGCTGAGCAGCTAGTGTTATTAGAATGGCAGTAAAAGAGATGTGTGGTATCTACCCAGCGCACAACGTTATCTTAACGTTTTCTCAGCTTATGCTCTGGGTCGAGTCGTTAGTGAAATATCTATAATGCTGTTTAAAGATATATATTTGATCAGTTTTATGTACACGTATGAACTGTTTCCTACTAATATTTCTAGAATGTTTAGACAACACCAGACAAGATGAGACAAGATCATTATGCCTTAAACAAAGTTTAAACTGAGATTATGTGAATAAATCTGTTTATCTGCTTTATTTAATCAGTTAGTGAAGTTAGTGGGAAAGTGTGAAAGTGAGCTGCATGAATCTGTTTATCTGTTTTACTGAATGCAGCAGTGTAGCTCTCATCCACAGTACTGAGATAAGATCTGTACCTGCAGTGAGCTGAAATCTCACAGTAAATCCTGCTCTCTGTGCAGAGTGTAGCTCTGATTAATACACTCTAAACTTTACAGCACTGAGTTCAGTACAACACAGCACTATTCATTAAAGAACATCTACACAAACATCATTTCACAAAGCAGATAAAAATTATTACACACACTGTTTATTACTTTGATTTTAAATATTTTTATTTCTATTATCACATTTATTATTATATTATTACATGTATTATTACCTTTATAGTTATTATTATAAAATGCATTAATTATTTATATATTTTTAATTTAATTTAATTTAAATTGTTTCTCACTATACTTTGGTTACACTTTTACACAAATTTCTGAAAATAAAGATAAGTATGTAATTAATTAAATACATTAATAATGCTTGACTTAATTATAAGAGTCATGGCACATTTTTTGTTAATGAGGCAAAAATGTCCTAACTGAGCAAACAGGTTTCATATAAATAGATCTCTTATGGAAACAGATTCAATCCAAAATGTATTTTCAGAGACCATTTCACATACTGAATAAAAAAAACACTTTAACAATAAAAAAATAAATTAAAAATAAAAAGAAGTTTAAAATGTTATGTTATATTCTGTTGTAAAGTTATGATGTTATATATTATTATTTATGATACACGTGTTTATGCTGTTAATCATGTTATGGTGTGTACTATATGTTAATATGTTATATATTATGTATCACGTTATCATGTTATACATTATTATTTATGATATGAATTATATGCTGTTAAATATGTAATTGTATGTACTGTTGTAAATTTATCACAATGTATATTACATATTATAGATCATATTATATTAGTATGCTCCATATTTAGTTTTGCTGTTATATGTTAAGATGTTACAAGTTTTATGGTTACGTAATAACTTTGGATTATTTGTCATATGTTTTTTTTATATGATATATATTTTATGTTTGCACATAAATGGTTGTACTTCATGTTATTTAATGTTATGTGTTGTTATTTGTTGGTATAACAGGTAATATATCTGATGGGTAATAATATATGTCATGTTGTTATAAAGTTTGTTTTACATTCCAATAATTCCGATGTTGGTCGTTATGCTATGTTATATTGTTGTTTTGTAAAATCTGCAGATTGAAAAAATAAAAAATAAAATACAAATATAAAATATAAATAAACATGAATATAAAGTATTTTGGGCACATATTTTATATTCTGAATGGTTAAATTCTCCTGATACATGTAGCCATTTCAACAGTTTTAAAAATTGTCTTCAGTAGATTCTGTTTTCCATGTTTTTTATATTAAATTACAATAATGAGTTAGTAATGGTGTCCATCTCTAAGCATGTTTACATATGATACTGATGGTTCATGATGTGAATGAGTTTCAGGTACTTACAGAAACTTAAAGGACTGTGGCTGCAAACACACACCTGGAACACCTGAAAAGAATAAAAGCAGTTTTAGAAGAACACACATATATACATGCAATAATTAGCAGAGTGCATACATTACATAACACATATCCTCTCTAAATAAGCTAATAAACCCTTAATAAATCAGTAAAGGAAATCCAACAAACACTCTGCTGACTGGTGACAGTAACTAGCAGGATTATATTATTATTATTATTATTATTATTATTATTATGTCATGGCTGGACAGGGCTGGGACATGAGCAGATACACAAATGAGGCTTTAATTAAAAAGGCAATGCAAAATACCACAGTGAGATAAGAGGTCCAGTTAGCATGATGTCCAAGTTAGCAATTTCAGTGCATTTATAGTCGCCATGATTAATTTGAAGGATATTATTAAAGAAATAAATCTAAACATATAACATAATATATACACATTATACAGGTTACCTCGCACTGATTTAGATAAACAGCTAAAAAGTGTGTTAAACTCAGTCCAAGTATTGGTTTAACTTAGCTTTGTTTCTTAAAATATATATATTTTTTTACCTCAGACGACTGTACTCTCACTTCTGAAGCTGAGCCCTGTTCACTTTTATCAACTTTAATTCGGTTTAAAATCACAAATATGTTCAACCTCTCAGTGACGAGAAAAACCTGAATATGAGGCTGAAATTGTAGTAAATTATTAATAATAATGAATATAAAAGAGGAGAAGCTAATGCTAACGCTGAGGAAAATCACCGACTTAATTTAAATACTCCAACGGTCGAGTTCAGTTTAAAATAAAAGTAAAGCGCAGTGGGCGGAGTCACAAGGATACAGACCCGCCCCTGCCGTGTTGTGATTGGTCAGAGGGTGTGTCAGTCCAGAGCCGTTTAGAAAGAGAGAGAGTCTCTCCTTTTTTTATACACAAATTTTCAATCAATCAGGCTTTTTTTTGACACACAAAATAATTGAATTCCTATTAAATAATGTCATAATTATTACAAAATACTATACATTAATGTCAGTTTACCAAATCCTTCCCAGAACTTGAAATGGATATTATTTCTATGAAGAAATGTATGTAGAATGTAAATAATGCCCGAGGCAAAAAAATATATATATATATATATCACATTTATGTGATTCATCACAATGAGGACAATGAACCTTAAACTTAACTCTTCCCTAAAACAAACTGGATCAGCTTACTTTTAATATAATTAATTTAAATAGAGAAACTACAGAAGTACATAGTGTACTGTGGCTGTAATGATATCATCTCTGTGCTCATGCTCAGATTACTAATCAGATTATTAATATTCTTATCTTTAATCTTCAAATGTTATATTTTGGAAACTTTCTGAAGCAACAGATCACTGAGAGGATAACATTAACCACACTGAGCACAAACCACCAAACGAATGCACTACATTAACCTCTCCAGAGACAGCTCTAGTTTCAGTTTATTACATATTAAATCATGCAGATAAACACTATCAAAACACAGCATTAAAACCTTACCAATCTTATTTTCTATTTGTATACACACGCACACATACACACACACACACACACATAGGAACATTAGTGTCAACAACATCTCTTGTTTTTGATGTTATTACTGTGTTGATCACTTTTTAATTACTGATGAATATATATTTTGAACTGTGATCAGCACCAAAAAGGTACATTGTTAATAATGTGCTAAAATGCATTTGTCTGTTGTCACTGCCTGCTGAGACATATAATTTGCAATGTGTTTATTTTTTTAATAATCAGTATTTTAGTAATCTAAATAAATCAATATTTCACAGAAAGACAGCGTGGGAAAGTCGAGCAAATCTTGCAAAGGGATCATTTTAAACATTTACTGACAGACTGTAAGAAACTGCTGAGAGAAAAACAGCTACCAAACACTGATAAGAGCAAACCACATCAGACACAACACACACACACACACACACACACACACACATACCTCGGCCTACACTTCACGGCATTTAAGAGAGAGAAATACACATGTAAAAAAAGTTACAAATAGAAAAAGCTACTTGTTTTATAAAATACAATTACAAACAGACAACAGATCCTAAAGGCAGGAAATATAACATTTTTGTTGAATTTTAATACACTTTCTTATTGTCTCAACAATATTCTTTTTAAGCACATCAATAACATCATACGTGTTTAAAGAACATATTTCATTACAAAGAGTGTAATTAGTCCTGTTTAACTGGAGGACAGAACAGTCCATGAAAACCATTGTACTCAGTATGGTAGAGTGCAGTTTACCACATTAATAAACTACAGCTTCACCTACTTTACCTTTATTAAAAATCAATTATTTATTCAAAGTTCATTAAAAGCGCATCAAAATTCCCGCCGCTAAACATTTTATTTACCATCACAAAACAAGAAATATTAAGAAATATTAATGAAATAACAAATGCTTTAGCAAATAGACATGTCTTGAGCTTTTTTAAGCAGTTTAAAGAAGAGGACTAAATAAAGATGGCACACACATGTGCGTTTATGGATCTGTCTGAATGTGACTTTAAAGAATTTATTGAATGATCTATTAAAAAACAAGACAGTAATACTGTGTAATTGAGTATCTGCATATTCAGCATGCAGATTACACTGTCTGTTCAGTCTGAGCAGCTGCTGGGTCACTACTGGGGTCTGTGTGAGTCTGGGAGTGTTTCTCTCTGCAGATCAGAACACACAGCGGGGCGTCTGTGATCACTCTCAAACTCAACAGACACAAATTCATCCTCCACAAACTCCAAATACGCTTAACGTACAGAACAACACTAATCGTACACAGAGCCACTGTGAGCGTGGCAAAAGCCAACACTGTGTAATCCTGATTCTCGGTTCTGTTGGAGCTGTGGTGTTTAATGGGGGTCTTTCTGCAGGTGATTATCCAAGAGGTGATCGCAAAGGCTAACACTGGTAGCAGTGACATCAGAAAGAAAAGTGTACGTGGTACAAAAAATTCACACAGGAAAAAAACAATGAACACAATGAGATAAACTATGATGGAGCAGTGAGGAAAGAAAACATGAGCAGAGCAGGACGGATGTCTTAGATCAAGAATTCTCTCCAACACGACCATCTGCTGGAGGAGAACACCACACATTCTTGATGCCCACCATAAACATGTCAATATGTCGCACATTACCCAACTTTTATCACAAATGTTGTTCTGAAGTATCACAGGTATGATGAACAGATTCAGCAGAAGCTCCAGTATGTCGTTGTAGAGGAGAAGAGAGACAAAGACTGAAATTCTGCCCTCGTTTTTTTGATGATGATGTAGAGTACGAAAAGCCCAAACCAGAGCTGGCAGTCCCCCACACTCACTATAAACAAGGAAGATGGACAGTCTGACCGTGCCTGACCAATCAACACGTCTATGTGGCCCATAGTAATGGAATACATCAAAAAGGAAAGGAGGCATGGTGAGATCTCTCTGCTGTGCTTCGTTTAAGACGTTCTAGAGAGGAAGTGATAAGTTAGGTTCTATTTCTGTTGTAGGAATAACTGTTTCAGTATGAAAAGAGAGAATTATCTACTTACTGAAGATAAACCAAACCTGTAGAAATGTGAACTGTAACCCACACCAGCAGCCGAATACACTATAAAAAAATAAAAGGATAATAAAATATTATAGCCTAAACATAGTCCAATTTTACAGCGTACATTAAATATTACATTACTCTTATTATAAATAAGAAAATGAAAGAAAAACAAATAGTGTGCTAACAGAAAGTATTTTGATAATTATCTTATTACTCTAAATGTGTCAGTCTCTTACCTTTATGGTCTAAACTCTTTCTCCATTGATTTGCAGCACTGATTTGTGCAAGAAAACTGAATGTCCTCTCTGATCATAACACAGGACACAAACATAAAACGAATAAGAAGCATACAACCAATCCACAAGTGTCTAAGCCCCGCCCCCCGTAACGCCACAAACTCCTAACATTTAGAGATGATTTGATGGTATGGAAAAAGTAGATACCGCCCAACACTGCATTAGTCTTTATAATAACTACTTACTCTGCCTTTCACATACTAAACAGAGAGAGAGAGAGAGAGAGAGAGAGTCCTACTCGTCACTCTGCAGGCGCATTTAAGGTAAGAGTATAAAATAACTTTACAGTATATAATATAACTTCACAGTGCTCAGTGTATTAGATTTTAAAGTTAAACAGGTTTCAGAAAGTTCTGTGAATGTTTTGCAGATATTTTAGGAATTCTGATAACTGGAGTTCACTAACTAAGAGAGACCTGTGTAAAAAAAAAAAAGTTTAAGCACATTCTTCTACATTTTCATAAAATTGCAAGGGAAGATCAGCAAATAGAGACAGAATTACCTTATAAATTAAATAACTGCTGATGAAATATTTGTGTTAAAGAACGACCCTGTTCTTGGATCGAATCAGATTTAATTCAGTGAAATATATATTAATTTATGTTCGGTCATTTCACATAATCAGCCAGATAAAAACAGCACCAAGTATGCCAAGTACATACATCTTAAATTTTAATATTTTTTTACTGACCCATTAAAAACCTACTTATGCCAACATCAATTTTTTAACATCAAATCCATATAAAAAATATACTCGTAATTCTCCCTATGCAGGTATCCTTGTTCTCCAGGTGGTGTTCCTTCAGTGCTGCAGCAGTTTAAGTCTACACCTGGGTTTGGTAAGGACTCATATTTTACTTCACTTCCTTTAATTGAATTGAACTTAACTGAATTTAATAACTAAGAGAAGGTGAAGCAGAATCAAATCAAAATCAAATCAAATTTATTTGTATAGCGCTTTTTACAACTGGTGTTGGCACAAAGCAGCTTTACAGAAATAAGCAGAACACAATGAACTGTTAAAATGAATTACTTACTCAACGCAGAACTCGAACACAAACAAAACTCTCACACACTTCTCTCTGTATTTTATGTTTTAGGCATACACGTGTTTCACACGGATTCAGACCTTTGAAGATTATGTTTAATGCTCATCCACCCCTTTATGACCGTTATGAAAACCGTATTTATTTTAATACAGACTACGTCATAACAGTCGCCTTCCTCATCGCTGGCCTGTGTGTCGGCCTGCCAGCTCTGGTCTGGGCTCTCTGGGTAATATATAAACACCACAAGAACAGAGGCTACATTTCAGTCTTCATCATCCTCCTCCTCATCAATGACCTGTTAGAGCTGCTCCTGACTGCGATAGATGTGTTAGGGTTCTTAAATTATATGCATATTAATTATTATTTTTGCTTGCTTTTGGTTACATTTAGAATTAATGGTGTGTATTTGCACCAGCTGGTGGCACTAGAGAGCATTCTCTCTTATAAACACAAAAAGCTCTCAGATTTATTTTTCTCTGCACCACGCTCCATCATCCTGTGCTTCATTCTGTTTCTGATTATTGTTACATGTCAGCTCATGTACGAATGGTTTTTAAATCTAGTCCTGTGTATTTTGCCGCTCTGTATTTTAGCAGTCACATGCACGCTGACCTGTAAAGCCACTCCTCCTAACCGTGACCCTGCTCCTCCCACCGGGCTGAAGCCAGGCTCTGCAGTGCTGATTGTAGCTACTCTTACACTCTTTGCCTTCACTGTACAAGCAGTAGCTGTGTTCATCATTTTACAACAAATAGACACATATTTTCACAGCTATATGGAGATATATCTATTCTCTGCTTTTCTGGTGAGTCTGAGAGTGATCTCGGACCCTCTCCTGTTTGTGCTTGTGTGTAAAGAGAAGCTCAGAGCTCAAACTCACCAAACTCAGAGCTCAGAGCTCAACACTGAGCATCAGTCAGTCTGAGCTGAGCAGCTAGTGTTATTAGAATGGCAGTAAAAGAGATGTGTGGTATCTACCCAGCGCACAACGTTATCTTAACGTTTTCTCAGCTTATCCTCTGGGTCGAGTCGTTAGTGAAATATCTATAATGCTGTTTAAAGAAATATATTTGATCAGTTTTATGTACACGTATGAACTGTTTCCTACTAATATTTCTAGAATGTTTAGACAACAATAGACAAGATGAGACAAGATCATTATGCCTTAAACAAAGTTTAAACTGAGATTATGTGAATAAATCTGTTTATCTGCTTTATTTAAAGAATAAATCTGTTTATCTGCTTTATTTAATCAGTTAGTGAAGTTAGTGGGAATGTGTGAAAGTGAGCTGCATGAATCTGTTTATCTGTTTTACTGAATGCAGCAGTGTAGCTCTCATCCACAGTACTGAGATAAGATCTGTACCTGCAGTGAGCTGAAATCTCACAGTAAATCCTGCTCTCTGTGCAGAGTGTAGCTCTGAGTTCAGTACAATACAGCACTATTCATTAAAGAACATCTACACAAACATCATGTCACATAAATAAGATACCATAAATTATTGTTTATCACTCTTTCACTGTTTTATTACTGCCTTACTGATTTTGTATTATAATTATATTATGATGTGTTTTTACTTTTATAATTATTATAAAATGCAGTATTTTTTTCTATATTCAATTTAATTTGTTTCTCACTATACTTGATTACACTTTATAGATTTCCAGTGTTTGAATTAATCATAAAGAGTTGTGGCACATTTTATGTTAATGAGGCAAAACTGTCAAAACTCATTTAAATACAAACTGTTCTTTTATGGAAACATATTTGGTCAAAAAATTATTTTCAGAGACTATTTCACATACTGAATACAAAAAACACTTTAACAATATAAAATAAAGAAAAAAATCAACCACTTCAAAAGATCCTGTTGTGAGAACCTACATTGGAAGGAAGTTTAAAATAAAAAGTAACTTGAAATTAAAAATGCTGTTGTATTGTCTTATGAAGAAACGTTACGGTGGTATACTTTGTAATGTATGATAACTTGTATGTACTGTTATAAATTATGTGATAAGGTATATAATAGATATCATTTTATGATGTTATACATTATTATTTATGATATACATTATATCATGTCAAATATGTATTTGTATGTACTGTTATAAATTGTTAGACATGGTGTATTATATATTATGTATCATGTTATAATGTTATGCTCCGTATATAGTTTTGTTGTTATATGTTAAGATGTTAAGTTGTAATATGTTTGGATTATTTGTTATATGCTATAAGTTTTGTGTTTGTTTATATTTTGTACAATTATGCTTTATGTTCTACTTTATGTTGTTACATCTTACAGCATTATGTATTGTTATATGTAGGTGTAACAGGTAATATATCTGTTGGGTAATGATGTATGTTATGTTGTTATAAAGCACAAATTGTCTTTAGTAGATTCTATTTTAAATAGTATTTATATTACATTTCAATAATGAGTCAGTAATGTGTCCATATCTTAGCATGATTACATATGATTCATGGTGTGAGTGAGTTTCAGGTACTTACAGAAACTTCATGTAAAATCTCTGAGTAAAGGACTGTGGCTCCAAACACACACCTGGAACACCTGAAAAGAATAAAAGCAATTTTATAAGAACACACATATATCTGCTTGTCAAGGTGTGCATGTAAGACAAAAATTAGCAAAGTGCATACATCACATAAAAAATATACAATAATATAAAAATATAAAATATAAAGATTATTATTATTATTATTTTTATTTTGTAAATTGTATATACACAAATGAATGAACTGAGAGTTTTTATGATTTTTAATTAGCTTCATATACAACTAAACAATGAAGCTAGACACACATCTCTTCTTTTGAAAGATATTATTAAAAAATGCAAGTTAAATTATTATTATTACATTAATATATTCCAGCTATGTGTATGAATGCATTCACACATACACACACACATATACATATACAGGCCACTTAAAAATGATGAGTTTCTTTGATTTTACCTCATTGAAAACCTCTGGAACTGTGATTAAAAACCAGGGTTATTCCAACAAATATTGATTTCTGAACTTTAAAATGTAAAACTATGGATATTAACTTTGTTTTTGCATTATCTGAGATCTGAAAGCTCTGCATCTTTTTTGTTTTTTCACCCGTTTCTCGTTTTCTTCAAATTAATGCTAAAAATGGCGACATATTTATTCGGAATTTGGGAAAATCAGAACAATCGAAGCATCAGAAATCTTACACTGACTCAAATAAACAGCTAAAAAGTGTGTTGAACTTTAGTCCAAGTATTGGTTAAGCTTTGTTTCTGAAAATATCTCGTTTTTTTTACCTCAGAACATGGTAACGTTCACCGCTGAAGCTGTGCCCATTTCACTTTTTTCAACTTTAATTCGGTTTAAAGTCTTCAAATGTGGAGATGAAATCGTTTATAATAGTCACACATATATGTTCGACCTCTCAGTGACGAGAATAAACTGAATATGTGGCTGAAATTGTAGTAAATAATTAATATTAATTAATATAAAGAAGCTGAGAAAAATCACGTCTTAATTTAAATACTCTAACCGTCGAGTTCAGTTTAAAATGAAAGGAACGCGCAGTGGGTGGATACAGACCCGCCCGTTCCGTGTTGTGATTGGTCGGAGGGTCTGTCAGTCCAAAGCCCCAGGCTCCGTACTTCCTCATTAGTGTTGCACTACATAGGGACACACTATTTAGTGCACTAAGTAGCGGTGAAACAGGAGTGAATTCGGACACGCCCTAATCATTAACATGCGCCGCTCTCATCACTTTAAACACGAACACCTGAATAACTAAACTGTGTTTAAAACACCCTGAACTGAGCTCTGAAATATTTTAAATATGTCTACAGTAAAATTATAACACATTTAATGAGTATTACAACTATATCACTATTATACACCAGGTATATTAGAAATTTACTTAATATTAGAAATTTGTTAATATGATATTAATTTGAATAAGCAGTGTTTGTGTTAGTTATTATGTAACTCTTAGAGTATTTACTTCTTTCATTGATTGCAAGTTTATTTTTATGTACTGTAATTGTAGTTTTGCAATACACATATAATACACAAAAGCAAGGCATTTTACTTAAGATCATGGAATAAACCCTGTAATATTGTATATTTTTAAAATGAAAAATAAATTTTGACAAAAAATATAACTTGTTGCCAGTTGAAACATAATCACCCATGCAGTAATTATCCAATGGGAGGCTCTTACCTATTTGCTTAACTAAATCCAGGTGATGACCTTTGTTGGTGCTGTCCATTGTTCTTCTACAGGTTTGATTAGGTGTCCGGGTAAATACCTGCTCCTCTATTATATAGAAATATGCATTCCCTTTTCTTAAATTGCACCAATTCTATTTAATGTTTAACCACACCCCCTCTAGGATGTACACTGCCACTGATTCCACATAAACATGTGATCTGTTTTATCATATATGTAAAGTATAGAGAGTAAAAACATGGGGATTCAAAGCAGATAAATTTAAAAAAAAATGTATGTATATGTAATGGTTGATTTTGGTTATATAACTTGCTAGTGGCTCAACATCATGGCTTGAAGTTTTATCGGAAGGCCTATATAAATGCTGGTAATTAAAGAGCCACTAAATCCTAAACCTTATATATATTTTTTACTTAATAGAAAACATTTCAACTACTAATGAAAAAAAAAAAGAACTTGAAAAGTTCCACCAGTGTTACCAGTTTTCAGACACTTAAAGATGAGAAACTTAACAATAAAGATGATTCAAAATGTTCATTTTAAGTCATCAAACAGAAAAACCACTTTTGGATCCATAAGGAATCACACATTAGCCCTGTAAAAATGAAGAATAAAATCCCAGAACCTGACTGTGATTCCGAACATTTACCAGACACTTCTATACTTTTAAAAATATATAATATTTTTCTCTTGCATTTGTTACAAACTGGAGATCTTCTGCCCATCTTTATTTCATTAAAGTCACAGCCTTTCCAGGATGCTACTAATTAGGATACCATATCATAATTGCAGTCAACCTGTGAGAAATCACATTAAACTGGCAAAACATCACATGATCTTTACCTGCAGCACGAGCGAGATGACCTTCCACACCTGTTGTGTTGAGAAAAGAGTAAGACTAGCACGTCTGTAGGTTAGCAAATATATTTTAATATATAATATAATCATATTTATACTCATTTCAGCACAATGACATAATGGCATCATTTCAGTTTAAGTCTAATTTGCTCCATCAGAAATTGAATTTACACATTTCCATTCTTTAAATGTTGTCACTGCAATAATGCTGTCATTGCAAAAATCCAATTTTCCCATGAAAAATAAAAGAATTAAACCAAAAAAATAAAAGAAATGTAACAGCCTACAGCCCACGGACAGTTAAGGGGTGGTTGGTCGATGGGGGGAAAGAGGAGGAGACTGAAGGAGAGCAAGAGGGAGAAAGAAAGTTGTTCCTGTGTCTCAGTTTGTTTTACGTCAAAATGGTCATCATAAGCAGCGTTTCGAGACTTTACGAGTCTGACTTTCGGCCATTTTTCTGACTGCTGGCAGCTTCTGACACTCTAATGACTGTTCATAAGGCTACACAACACCTTTACACACCACCACTATGCCAATCTCTTCTTTATACTAATCTACAGATTGTAGTTTGTGGATTTTCCCACTGTGGATTTTAACACATCTACACTTGTTAAAATATGGCTTCATAAACGCTGACATAAGTTAATAGTAGTAAAATCAGTGGCTATAAAAGCCTTATGTAGCCTTGTTTAGCCTTACGACCACTGCCCTGACTATCCTGCACTGGCCTTCATTTAAAGGTTGAGTCACCTGCCTGCAGAAGATCATATTACGTGTTTTACATGAGCAACCATTAAATAAAATCTATTTCTTTACCGGAGACAAAACCACTCAACAAAACCCAATCTTTGACAGTACCACCCTTTGAAATAAAGGTGCTAAAAGGGATAATTTTGAAGCGATGCCACATTACACAGAAACCAGCAGGTCATCAAATCTGGGTCTTTATTCCAGAATCTGGAAGGGAATAGATGTACTACTACTGTTTGGCCATGCCTACTAGAACCCAGGTCTTCAAATCATTGGCATGAACAGCCAATGACATAAAGTCCTAAAATTAAAAAATGAATTTAAGGTCCGAGTATGAAGAGATCTACTGTAGAAGGACCCAAAAGAATGGTTCAGAATGGAAACTCTTTCAAAATACTTGGTTAAAACTTTCCTTGGGTTCTCAAAGTGTGGTTACTGGGCTCCCAAAAGATCTAGAGGTCAATATATAAACTTTGCCAAGAATAAAGAGAATCCCTATATCCCTATAATGGCGAGTACATGAGCGAGTTTAATTTTAAGAAGTAGGCTTTTGGTAATCATTGCTCTGCTTAGTTCCCAACAAACATCTTCTCTAGAAAAGATCTTGAGCTCCCATCAAATCTATCATTGTACAAACTAGCTCAATGTGTTAATCGTTGGGGTTTGAGAACTTTTAAGGGTTGAGAAGCCATATTCTATAGTTTTCTAGATCAAGACTTCGGCCTTTAGTTCTAAGTCTGTGGAACTTGGGTTACTTCATTACTGGATTCATGGAGAACCAGTTTTCCCAACAAAAACAATGATCTGATGTATACTAAATGGACGAAAGCATTGGAACACCTGCTCAGTCTTTGTTTTGACTGAATCTAGATTGTGAAGCATTGCTGTGAGCCTTTGATTGATTACATTTATTGAGCACATCACATCCAAATGGATTGGATGGAGCACCATCATTCTAATACCTTGGCCCAAAATCAACTAATTCAAAATGCAAAAATGATTAACCTGCAGGACTACAATTGGTTGCTCGATGGTATTGTGCCCAATAGCAACTAAGCCTTTGAAGCACCTTTATTTGATGGAGTGTACGCCAACGTCCTTCAACCAGTTCATGCCCATCGCACACCTATCTATTCTAGCCTACACCTGCATATGAGGGAATATCTAGACTGTAGCAAAGTCACCCTCTGTACAAAACTATAGAAAACTTCTACACTTCTAGCTTCTTCAAGCCCAAACTGACACACACACACACCCTTCTTCGCCTTGTTTTAATACATACTCTACTGTATTCTGAGCACAACGGGTTGTAAATAGCTCTAATATCTTATATCTTATAATATACTAATATTATTTCAAGTCTTTCTGCCAAGCCTCAAAACAGATGAATCAGGTTGGCACTAGGTCAAGGCATGAGAGTATAGTTTAGTGCTTAATGTAAACTTCATATGTCTGAAAATATGTAATAATTCACATTTCTAGAACAGTTGCAGTTAAAGAGCCTTTATATAACAATAAATACATATAACAGTAAGGTATATACAGTAGCTGCTTCCAAAGCCTAGGCTGCAGTCGAGGGTGCTTATGCTCTGTAAAGACTTTGCCTGTCCAGCTCGAACACATCAGTCAACAGCACTAGGTGAGCATGACCAATTGTGCTCTCTCTGACTCTGGATGCTGATGGCGCTAGTAGTGTAACCTCACATTCAAACTTGCCATACTTCAACTGTGTCAGTCTCCTGGCCTACTGAGCCTCTGTGTCTGCAGAGGACTGTTGGTAACCCAGCATAAGGAAGGATACATCAGTTGCGTCCTCGAAATCTAATTTACACAATGGCGCTATACAAAGTGTTATTCACTTTGCGGGAGCCTTCTATGGCATAGCGTCTAAAAAAATGCAGTCTAGGCTTCTTTTCTTCCGCTATTAAAGGAAATAATTTGCACCCATCCAATGTACTCCCATCCAATGCTATGCTATGCTGTCTAGAACGCCTAATTTATCAACACGTTTGCCACTGAATCGTTTGACTATCAAAAAAAAACTCCTACGTAAACCTTTCCAAACGTCAACACTCACACATTCAAAACCACATAAACAGAATTTCCATAACCAACCAAAGCACAACCTCGTGTACATTCAACCTAATTCTTTACCTACTTCTCATTTTTGAGATTACAAACTATTTCTCACAAACTCGCTTTTCTGCTCATCTACGTCATAATTAAAAAAAAAAAAGGGTTAGATAAGACAATAAGTGTCCTTTTAAATAGTGGATTCTGTATGATATTGATTGCCAGTTTTGCCATCTCTAACCGCAGGTATAAACTCAGACTGGTTCTCAATCTTCATCTAACCCAAGGCCTCATTTGAATGTTTACCCTGTTAGCAATGGCACTGCCCACCTAAGCAAAATACGCCATGAACGTACGCAAAGTTTCATTAAGCAAACTCAGCCTGTACTGAAAAGAATAATAAAAAAAAAAAAGAAAAAATTGAAAATGTTAAAGGTTTTCTCGCCGTGGCCAAATGTCTCACTACACAATAATATTAATAATAAGAAGAGGAACAATAATAACGGCATGTCAAGCAAAAACACGTTCAGATGCAAGGTACTACTGTGCAACACTAACGAGCATCGTTAGAAAGAGAACGACCAACTACAAATGATTTACATCAATTCAGAACAAAAGCCAGCTTCATACAGGCTTAACAGAATAATCAGAATGATAAAAATGTATTAAAAAAAAAACAGATTAATCAAAATCTATTTTAATGCTGCGTTCCATTTCCATCGGAAGTCGAATGTTAATGGCAATCATCAGAATATTTGACATCTGGTTTACAATCATTTACCAGTGTTTTATTGTGAGTCTAAGCAAAATATGTCTCATATTCTAAATTATATTCTAGATTAGCATTGTCCCAAATTAGCACTGTTAGCGATACCAGTTCAGAACATGTGCACAGAAGTAGAAGTTGGACAGTACTGTGTGTAGCACCGATTTAATGAAACACTAGTAGATAGAAGTGCTAATTAACTATAATTAATGTTAATGTGCAAGGCGGCCATATTGGATTCTAAACTCTGGGTTGGTGAGGCTCCCCCAAAAAAATCCAATTCGTGTTCCAGTTGAAATTTCCTTCATTAAACTTAAAAGCAAAAGGAAAAACTTGAAAGAGTTCAAATGGAATGCAGCATTAGCTTTTGATTCATTTGAGTTGGAGAAATTGTCATTTGAGCCTTTTGAAAAGGGAGGGAGGAGTGAAAGAAAGGACGCATTAAGAAAGAAAGGACACAACAAATACAGAAACACACACAACTTCATTTTAGTAGGCATAGGCCGTGTCCTGGTGTGGTGGCTCTGGTAGAAAAAAAACTTCTAAAACAAAAAACATTGAAAAATTGAAATAAGAAAAATCACAAATAGCAAAACAGCAGTGAAAGAATGACCATGACAGTTAGAATTAGATAAAGAGGAGTTTTTAAAATACAAAATATTATTGACAGCTAGCAAAAGGGTCCTGAGCCCAGACCCCGAACTCCCCAAAGAATTCCACTTTTTTAATCTGCTGAAATAATACCAAAATAATACCAAAATCAGGCTCAACACGTGTTTTGTTTTTTTACAGTCGTTAATAGTCACATTTTTTTCCCCCAATATTTTTCTTTTTCCAGTTAGTAAATATATTTCATTACACAAAAACAAAAAAAAATACATTTGCATTAAATAAATAAATCAATAATAAAACACACTGCTATAAATTCACAATATATATTTACAACTTACGTATAGGAGAAAATATCAGTCAGAATCAGGAAACAAAAAAAATAATAAAAAGAAGAAAACTACTACTGAGAAAGTGTTGTTTAAAAGTTTGAACGTGGTTAGTTTGTTGCATTTTAAGACCTTCTTTAGACCTTCTTTGTTGCATTTTAAGACTATCTTTAGTAGTAAAGCTAAGCTAAAGCTAAAATCAACCGTTAAGTTATGGCCAATAACGACGGACTCGTCTTTAGTGCTATAGCGGTAGCGTTTTTGCAGCATTGTTAAAGTTGATATGTTCTTAATACAGTATTATGACATCCAATTTGACAAAATGTGACGTTTTAATGTGTGCACGGTTTTGCACAATATTTAAGACAGTGGTTTGTTACCGTATCATCGTACACTGTAAATGTCAAAGTCTCACGTTGTTTTTTTTATTATTTTTATTATTATAGGTCAGTTATTTGGCTAAACATGTATGTATTTCTAATGGTTACAGTGTTGACTTACAATGACTGAGAGCGATGCTGAGAACGCACAGTGCTGTTGCTGGATAATTTCTGCATAGGGGAATTTATAAATATATATAAACACGTGCCCATAGACCAGGAAGTGGACAGTTACGCTTTAATGTAGACAGAGCACAGCGAGCACAGAATGGGAAATTTTAGTTCTGGGTCTAATCTCTCTGGGTTTGGACTCATGTGAATCTCTCATCTCACGTCCATCAGACCAACAGTGCCATTACCGGTGGTTACTGGTACTCAAGAGTTGAGCTTCAACCAATCAAATTCCACAGACAAGAGTGCCTGAAAAAACACTGCTCCATAGGATTTTCCTCGTCCACACAGAGCCGGAAATGCCTGCTTGAGCATGCTAACCCTGTATGTCTTTTAAAATTATTTGCATACATGTGGGCGTGGCCTAAGAACCACCTAAAGAACCTTTCAGTGGTTGGTTGTTCAGCTCTTTAGACTCTTGTATGTAAGCCTACACCTCAATAAGAATCTAGTTTTTAGCTCGTAACTACTTTGAACATTTATCAATTTTATAAGCCTTAAAATAGAGCCCTTTAGGATCCCATATAATATAATGCTAAACTTTTGATGAAGCAGACGTCTTCAAATCTTGACCTTCAGTCCAATTTCTGGTGAAGGATTTTGTCCTCAGTGGTTGTTCTGGCAATTATGGCCATTACCAACACTGAGAACAAAATCTGGGAATGGAAACTGGTATGTTGGATCGTTAAAGGCATGGAAGCAGATGGCAAATCCGTTAACCAGTGCCATAACTACCAGAGAGTAGAAAATCAAGGACTGGAGGGTGAATCCAAGACCAGAATTTGAAAGTATTTATCCAAAACAAGTGTTGAATGTTGGAGCTGGCCAATGGAAGCAGTGGGAGAAGCTGTTTTTGAGAACCGCCCGCAGACTGAATGACTGACAAGATCACAGATGAGGCGGCGGGGACATGTCAAGCCCTTTTCGGTCGGTCTGGGGTCAGCTTTTATGAAGACTGCGTTTAGCATGCGCCATTGCGAGCAGGTTTTACATCACGGCAACATCACAGATTTCCAACAATTCAACAATTCAGAACAACGGCTGCTTTTACCAGATGAGTGCAGGACGCCAATGAAACCTTAACATCAGTGCACAATCCAACAATCTGAAGGGAAATAAAAAAAACTATTTTAAATGTGCTTTGTTTGCAGAGATGCAGTCTTCTCAAACTAACTCAACACGCAGTTCGTCAACAAGCGGAGATTAAACTGGGAAAACTACCAAAGTCACATGATCACGAACATCGAAATTCACAAGTCGATACTCTTGCACAGCGGAAAACAGCAATAAAGCAACACAAACAAACAACCTCCATTTCCTTCCTCAGCCTAAAGGAACTGGCTGATTTACTGAAGTTCTGCCCCAATGTATGCATACGATTCTCTAAGAATATTTAGCATCATGGTAAAAGTTTACAACATCTGAGGAGAACCAGGATGAGGTCCAATCCATGTCCAGCCCTGTAGTTCATAACGGCGTCTTTGTACCTGCATACTGTACTACCCACTTTCATATCTATGAAACAAGATTTTGATTAAAAAGGTTTAAAGCTGATGTCAGTAAGTTTTGAGATTTGGGGGATTTAGGTCCCTCTCTGGTGAGAATGGGTAACTGCACCGAGCATGCGGAAGAATCATTTTAAACTGGGCGGGTGTGATGCGGTCTTGTTTCAGAGCGGATGAATCTGAGAGAGAGAGAGAGAGAGAGAGAGAGAGAGCTCAGTCAGAATCTTCAATCCTTCGTTTTTTTTGTTCTGAGCTATGAGTTTCCTCTTCTGAAGTCTCCATTGCTCCACCAGCCGCTCGCATTCAGTAAAACTGAGCCGGATCCTCTTTTAGAGGCTGTACATGTGACATAAGTATGTAAAGACGCGTGACGTAGCCATAAGAACTCCTGCGACAAGCGACTCGACACCCCAGTTTTTAAAATGAATATATTAGACTTAGCAGGGATGGTTGTTTCAGCGCACTGGTACCATTAAACACAGTATTTTATCCCTTTTCCACTCAGAAATGCTTCTGCTTTCAGTTTAGAAACTAAATAATACGGACTGCCTCTTTAATTGAAAATAAAAACAAACAATAAAGTTAAATCTAAATCCGAAATCCAAACTATATGGAGAAAAGTATTGTTAGACCTGCTAATTTATTGTTGCATCTAAAATTAAGGATAATCAAACGAGTTTATCTTGCCTTGTCTTGCTTTTTTTGAACTGTCCTGACTGTCCAGGGAAGAAGGTCTTTTACTAGATTGTGGAGAACTGGAGCCTCAATCTTTCCCAAATCCTCAAGTTAAACCACCCAAAACTATTGGATGGATGTTCTTATTCCAGAGCTCACAGTTCCACTGCTTTAGTACTTTAGTACTCTCATAATATATTAGGCTAATCTGTTTAATCTGGAAACCATATTTGAAGAAAACAGATAAAAAGTTATTAATGGAAATGTCTGCACCGCTTCACTATCACCAGGGCTGGACACAAAGTGGCCTCCGCCATCACTCAAAGCTTCTGAAGTTGTTTCAGATTGAGATATCTCACCACAAGTTCACTAAATCATCCATTTGTCCCAATACTAACAAAGGCCTGGAGGAGTCTGGAGGCTGAACAAATGATCTGCATAGGATACCACACCAACTCCCCGCCCAACAACACCATGTTAGTCCACATTAACACAGCTAACAAATGCAAAACAATACAAAACAAACAAACAATCAAAAAAGATCACAAGAAAGAGATCGCAATCCCTCCAATGTTCTGACTGTTGGCAAGAGGAAAAGTGGCAAAAGAGAGGGAAAAAAAGGACAGAATAGGTTGTTTTTTTATTTTATTTTTTAGTGATCCTCATTAGCCGACGCTGTACGTTAGAACCGTAGTAAATAACACTGTATATAAGAGTGGACTGTATGTCGCCATTTACTTTTAAAACAATGTTTTAAGCCAAAAAATATATAAATGTAACTAAATGAAGAAAAATAAGCTGCCATGTTTATTTGGCCATAGTTCTAAGTGGCAAGCCCCTCCCCTGTCTCTATAAAGGGAGTGAGCCTAGCAACTGAACAAGACTGTCATCAGAAACGATAAGTAAGACAACTTTATCAACTCAATGCACGTCCAACTCAATGCATGTAGAGATGGGACTGATCCAATATATCTATATTTGTTCTTGGTCCAATATTGAACTTGATTATTTTAAAATCCACAAACTTTAAAAACATTTCTGATAAAATAATCACTTAATTGTTTTGTAATCTGGATTTTTTTTTACAGTGAAGTTGTGTATCGTAATTGAATTGGAACTGAGAAAAAAAAACAGTTTATATTAGTTCATACACTAATGCTGACCAGCACCACATTGTTTAATTATTACACACCCCTTAAACTATCCTATTGGAATGGGCTAAGATGGTCAGAGCTTGCAGAATTGCTTGCAGGATGTGTTATTTTAACATAAATTCCCTTTCTGCTCCATTCACTTATATGGGATTGGAAGCGTTAAGCACCAAGTTAAAAGCTGTACTGTATGCAGCCTCTCGTCACACAGTCCACTCTTATATACAGAGTCGTAAGGTTAGCACAGGTTTTAGATCAGCACTTTGGACAGCTCCTGCTTAGAACTTTCTAGAACAAGAAGGTCGTTAGGTGGTTGCTCGGGTTTGAGAAATCACAGTTTATGCAAACGACAGTGTGAAGAACCACAGGTACCCTGCAAAGTGCTGAAACTGAGAGAAGATAAATAAAAATCACAATAAATGGGACGTCACAGACAGATCACGTTTCCACGTCTTAGAAGACGCCTATCCTATTGTACCCACACGACAGTGAAACACGTAAAATAAAAAGAAACAAAAGCTCAGCATCACACGAATGCATACTGCTATTTAGCTTAGCAAAAGCAACAGTCTGTCGAGGCTGGGGGAGGGGGCACAGTGATCTAGCAAATATTAATATTAATCAACAGTCTTTCTGCAGTTGGGCGATGATGTATAATGGCTTGGAGGATGTGGACGCACTGAATGGGAATGATTCGTAAAGTAGTTAAAATATAGAGTTTTCCATACTTTTCCAATCCTGTTTTCTTTAATGTTAATATTTTATACCATATACCGTATCATTTGTGTGCATCTTTCTTACCTCATATTTATATAATTCATTCATTTATATAAATATAAATAACGTGTAGAGCGCTTTCCTACAATTACACTACTGTTCTAACTGTAGCACCACCTTCACTACACTTGGTCACGTTTATTGGGTTATTTGTAGCATTTTTATAATATTCATAAGTATTCAACTCTATTCATTGTAATAAAACAATCAGCTTTAAGCTTTACTGTGACATCAGACTAAATACAATCCCCTTTATTTTCATAATCAAGCCAATAAATAAGTCGAGCTCTTTTCACACTGAACACAGTATGCACTGCAGTGTGCTAATGTCTGCTTATGCAATAGTTCACACCTCTTTCAGAACCAGCGGCGCTTGCCAATTGGCCGCAAAAGTGGGTGGGCGGAGTCCTGGGTAGCAGCTTGTCAACAAATGCATGTGTACAGCTGTCCATGAGGGGGGGTGCGTTTAAAGTGTGATTTGTATGAACTGCAGTGGAGTGAAAGTGAATTACAGTTTTTAAACTGTAGGGGGAGCCCAGATGCAAAATCCCAAACACATATTATAGTTATAGTGTTGTGGTCCGGAATCGTAGTTGTTTTAAGCTAGCTTTTTAACTAGCTTAGCTTGTTCATAGCTAGTTAATTACAGACCCAGAAGGCCAACTTAGCATGCTTTCATACTAAACTTTACTTGTTGAGTCAAAATCGTTTTTTTTTTAGATTGGTATTGGACAGCTTGTGTTTAGAAACTGTCCAATAAAGGCCATACCCACCAATGAACTGCTCATCTATTGGAGCAAAAATAAAAAAAAACATATTTAATAAAACTGCAGTACATTTTTCTCCGTTCGGTGTGAAAACAGAAAACAGCCTCACATGGAATGATATCTACCTTTTTGGTCGCTATTCTAGAGAACGTTTTCTCTACTTTTTTTCACGTTTCCTTTAGAGGTATTAAAAGTATTAAAATCTAACACCCCCCATGTTGCTAGCATCAATACGAATAAATGTAAATACAATTTCTGATAATCTTTTGTCAGATCAAACACTGTGATCAGTATCAGTATCAGTATAATACAACTTCAAACACTATTCTATATGGCCCCGTTTGACATGTAATATATATATATGAGATAATCAAGATCAAGATCTTCATCATTATAATCTATATAGTATACTTCATTACAATGCTTAGGATATTTCTGTTTTAGCCACACAAAAAGCATAAAAATAATTTAAAATGTGTTTTCCTTTCATATATATAATTCATGTACACAAATAATGTAGCTCTATGGAAGGCAAATATTGGCGTATTAATCTATGATCTATTAAACGAGTCTAAACAGATTGATTGGACATTGATTTTTGTGAGTTTTAAAGGGAATGTACAGCCATGTCAGTTCAACTACTACATAGATCAGGTTTATCGCCCTTTCAGACGTCTCCATTACACAGGCTGCTCGAAATAAAAACTTTCTCTCTCTCTCACACACACTTCTAAACCAGCAAAGCTCACATACTCACAAACATGTGCACTCGCAACCCACTGTAGGAGACACAACCTCAGCAGTGACCCACAAAGCGTACAATAATAACAACAACCGGTTCACTGGTCTGGTCCTTTCCATCGTTCTGTCCAGCACTGTCCCTCCCGTTCTCCTCAATCTTCTTCCTGATTCTTCAGATCTTCCTAAACTTCTTCCTCGAGTCTCCGGGGGGTGAAGCGTTGGCGACGGCCGTTAGTGGTGGCTAGTGGTGAGTGGACACAGGGCGATGTGGGGTGTGGTGGTGAAGGAGGAGAGGTGGGGCGGTGTTTGGTGGGGCTGAAGATGATTTGACGAGGTGGAGCGCCAGGACGAAGAGTAAAGGTCACAAACCACGACCCTCAGGCCTTCTTAGGGGGAGGAGCCAGCTTGATGATCTCATCTTCCGACGGCTGGCGAATGATGTCTGGAAAGGAGGAGAAAGTGAGTAAGTTAGTTAGTAAGTAAGTTAATAACAGGCTTGGCACCAGACAATTGGGGGTCTGAAGCACAAACACAATAATGCAGTGTTTTTCCTAAGTTTGACGTCCAATTACTTTAAAATGCTACAGTAATATCACTTCATACTTATATCATTAATAGTATAGAAAGGCTTCTTCAAGGACTGCATGGAGCAATTTGATAACAGATTGATTTTCTGCTTTTATTTAACTCCAAAATCAGTTTTTTTGCAAAACCAAACAGACATATTTACTAGGTTTGACTTCCCATTTCTACAAATTTCTATAGTAAAATCACTTAATACATGATAATGAAATAGTTATGAATTTATTCGTGTGATGTCAACTGTTTGATTTTTATGTTTTATAGAACTTCAAACTAAGGCTGCACAATATTGGAAAATTCACCAGCCTCGCCCCCACCTGTGCGCTATCTCGCGTCCGGACCAATCAAGAGCTGAGTCCAAACCATGCATTTAAAAAAAAGGGAAAACAGCAAAACAACAGTAATCGGCCCTTTAATCAGACATTTAAATAGCTTTTTAAAAGGTAATTAAAAGTAAATTAAAAGCGTGAATTCAGCTGAAACTGGAAATATCTGCGCTGCAAAACTGTGCTGGACTGAGGTGCACAGGTTTCCACACGTGCCCAACCATGTGTGTGAAGGCCATTCGGTTATCTTGTGTTTACTCCTGCCCCCCCCCTTTTGTATACTTTATATATATTAACATGCTTTGCCTATTTTTATTTTAAATATGTCATTATTATGATTACTATAAATATAAAACATTTAAGAGCCTGATTTTTTTGTCATATTAGTATAAAATCCTGCACATATACTACCTCAGTCCACATGCTTCTTTCACTTTAGATGCTGATTCTGTAAATATCTTAGCTTGTCCAGAAATGCATGTGTACATCTCTCCATGTGTTTACTGCAGTTGTGTAAAAGTGAACTACTCTCCCAAAATGTAGCAAAATGAGCAAAAAATACCAACATCAAGAACACACAAACATTTCACAAATGTTTCGCTGCTTTAATTAACTTCTAAGTAACTTCCTTAGCTGGTGTTATGAATTCACCATCCAAGTTTAATTAATCACATTCACTGATGTTGAGGTCTGGAAACTGGGGGTGTTCAAAGTGTTGAAGTGGCTTTCATTTATAATATATTATAATGTATTATAATATTAGTGTCAATTCTGACTGATTAGTTTAAGTCACATAAAGTGAACAATGAAGTTTCTACATTTTTTAACTTATTGAAAAATACATGGACATGCCATGCCAAAAGTCACGGGCTAAGAACTTTTATGCATAAACTGACAGTTTAGGCAAGGAGAGCACTAATAAAGAGGAATATATTTTAAATGTCAAATACACTATTTATTTCCCCCTCTGCTGGTTAAACGCTGAATTACAATTGGACAACATGTCCCCAGACGTCTGCAGAGACCTCTTGTTTAATTTTTTACTACTATATAATATTTGCACTGCCATCCTCTCTGAATAATTGCACCAGCAGTTCACACAATTATTCAGCCCTGGTGTTTGTTTATGTTATGCTTGACCTTTTCTCACCCAATCAGAATGCAGGACACGGAGAGCTGTGACACGTATAAGTGGACAGATAGAATATGAACTTTAAAGCCCCACTCCTGAAATGTCAGACGTCAAAACAGAACAGCGATAGAAGAAAACATCCATATTGGACGTTTAGCTGTGGCAGTTTTGGAGCGTCTGGATCATTTGTTATGTTTGGAAAGTGCAGAGTTTTAATAAGAAAACAGAAGGGCACCCTTGTATTTCTTGGCAGAGGGAATGCGCGTGAGTTTGGTGTCGATCTCGTCGTCTTCTGAGATCTTCAGCACTGTTGTGCGATACTCGATGACCCGGGTCAAAAGGTCGGGTCGTCGCGAGATCTCGAAGATGTGCTCAATGTAGGAGAGATTATCTGCAAATATAAAACATTAAAAAACATAATGAATAAAGTAGTTTCTTTGATTTTACCAAATTAAAAACCTCTTAAATATAATCAAGAGGAAGATAGATGACCACAAGCCATCAAACCAAACTGAACTGCATACATTTTTGCACCAGGAGTTAAGCAGCATAAAGTTATCCAAAAGCAGTGTGTAAGACTGGTGGAGGAGAACATGCCAAGGCATTTAAAACACAACTGTGATTAAAAAACACGGTAAAACCTTAGTCTTTTGGTTGTTTCTAAATGAATATGAACTTGTTTTCTTAGCATCTTTTTTCCCTTATTTTGAGCATTTCTTATTTTCTGCTAATAAACGCTCTTAAAGACAATATTTCAATTTGTAATTTGGGAGAAATTCCGTCAGTTGTTCACAGAATAAAACAATAGTAAAATCAGAGAAACTGATCTTTTTTTTATTTTACAAACACTTAATATACAATACAAAATACATGTACAGGGATATTTATAAAGAATTCCATTGTTATATATACTAATATATATATCAAATTAAATTTGATGTATACATATGTATTTACATTTGTGTAGTATGCATATTTTTAATGAATTACATAGTATACAATACAATGTTAATTCTGAACTATATTTAATTTGGTTTAATTTTATGAAAATGCATACTATGTCTTATTCTATTGAAGACTAAAGATAATATTTTTAAATAGATTTTAGATAATATAAGAGAGGCGTTATATAGGGCGGTTCTCTCTCGTGGGGATAATTCACTCACCCTGGGCTAGTTTGTCGTTCTTTTCCAGGTAATTGAACCACTCTTTGGAGGAGGTGATGGAATTGCTCTGGTCTTCTGGGATGTCCTCCTTGCAGGCCGACTTCAGCTGCTCCAGATCCTCATTAGTGATGTTCTCGGACAGGTCACTCAGCAGAGAGCTGTACTCCGACATGATCTGAGAGAAAGGGGATGAATGAGAATATTAATATTCATGAGCCTGATCCTCAAATGCGTGAGTCCTGAAGACCTATTACTGTCATTAAGGATCATTAGAGTTAATTAAGTACATTAGGCTTCGTTTTAATTCATATCTCAAACTGCTCAGGAGGGATTGGAGCACAGTGTCGCCTCCTGCTGGAGCTCAGAGTAGACACAGTTTTAAATAAATCGTAGAAAATGTGGGTGAGATGCTGCAGATATTGTGATTATCTGTGATAATCTGAATTACTGTAAAACAGATTAGACCGTGCACATAATGGTTTATTCCAGTGTTCTTTAAGATGCGATTAGATGAGATGTGATTAACAAAAGTAAAGCACACATAATATACATCACAAAAAACAGCGTTTTTCTGTGTTTCAAGTGTAATAAAATTAGTTTTGGTTTCACACTGTGGTTCCTGAGCTTTGTAGAATGTCAGTTCTACTAATATTCTTTCTTAGACTTAGACAACCTTTATTGTCCTTTATAATAAACAAGTGAAAGCAGAACGAAGTTTTGTTGCATTTTGGCTCGCCCGAAAAAAAAAAGAAAATTATTGATATATAGTATCACAGAAATAGATTTAAAATTATATCAAAATTTAAATTTTACAGAATATGATAGGTGGCATTGTAGGATTTAAACAAGTAAAATAAAAAAAAGTATCTAAATATTTAAAAATGTAGAAATGTAGCAGCATAAATATTAAATATGGATATATGACATAGATACATAAATGCACTGTACATCTGCATAAATACATACATATCTCTAAGGTAGCAGCATAAATACATATAAATGAAGTGACTTGTAGTGTTAGAAATTGTTCCATGTACATACTGTAAGGGTAGGTAACTAGTGAACAGATGACACATGTCCAAAGTATTAGGAGTTCAACAGTCTAATGGCTTGGGGAAAAAATCTCTTACAGAACCTGGTGGTTTCTTTTACCAGAAGCCAGCAGGGAAAACAGAGACAGTAGACAATACGTGTTGATTAGTACTAGACCTGTATAAATACGGCATGTGCAAAAAGAAAAGTGAATAATTTGCTACATAAAGTGTGTGATTGAATTAAACAGTATATATTACTGTATACAGTGCGACGTACAGTGAAAAATGGAAAGAATATGATTTAAAATATGGAAAATATATTATAAATGTTCATTATGTAATGTAACATTACATATTATCATAACCTCAATCATTGGTTTCCCAACTCTACTTATTTAAGATAAGTTTTCCATATTTGGAGTTGAATTAAGTTGAATTGGAGTTGAATTTTCATATTTGGAGTTGAATTAACATTTGGAGTTGAATTAACATTTGGAGTTGAATTAAAACACATATTTGTTTTTCATATGTGGAGTTGAATTAACACTGAATTACATTTCTATTATCTAAATATTTGTAAGAATTTAAAGTGCATGATTCTTTAAAAGAAAAAAATGTATAAATGCATTACTATGCAATTATTATGCAATATTTTAATTATTGTATCAGTGGCATATACTGGTCTTAATATGTAAGTAATATTGTTTATTGCAATTATTTGAGAACAAGACTAGTTAATTATAGTGCAGAATTCTATGGGTGTATGCATGTGTGCTGGTGGGGTGCATTCACCCTCAACCACAAGAGAGAGACACACACACACACACACACACACACACACACACACACACACACACTAAAAAGAGTCTTTTATCAGTGCGGATGATCTGAGCGGGCGTCTGCTGGTCACAGGGCAGATATAAACCAGTGGAACAGGACTGAGCCCAGACTGACCTAAATACCCGCACTGCAGTTACACACTGCCGACAGCAGAGGACCAGGCTGGAGTTCACTCGGCTTAGTGTGGAGAAATGAGGCGGCGTAGATTCAGAGATAGAGCAGCACACTGAGGAACCTGGACTAGAGCAGCATACATCCCTAACAACACCATCTTCTTCACACACTCATATTGACATGGTTTTATTATCAAGTCTAAAGTCATTGCAGTTTTGTTTTCCCACAAAATTCTACAGCACTTCATGCTTCCCTCTGCTACAGACAACTTTTATTAATAGATGCGGATTTTATTTTCCAGCAGGATTTGGCACACTGCCCACACTGCCAAAAGTACCAATTGGTCTTATATAATATTCAATTTTCTAAGATACTGATTTTTGGGTCTTCATTAGCAGTAAGCCATAATCATTAACAAGAAAAGAAATAAACACTTAAAATAGATCACTCTGTGTGTAACTTTTCAGTGATATTCAATTTTCTTTGGATGGATTTACTCTTGTCTATATACTCCACTGTTATGTGGTGATGCTACATGCTGACAGCACTGATGGCTAGAATGAACAGCTTTTATTAAATGCAATAAGATGAACTCGAACGGAGCTGCCAAGATGATTCAACGTGTTTACTGCAATGGGAACAAATTACGGCCTGTTTTTCACCAAACCAACACAGGGAAGAATGGTGCACAGTGGAGGAACCATCTCGCAAGTACATCTGCTATTACTGGCTTCTTAATAAGTCATGACATAATACAAATAATAAAAGAGATCAACTTGTACTAAGTACACTTTTGTCTAAAAACAATCATATCACATGTAATGAATATTTGAGTGGTCTATGATCTTCTTTAATAAACATCTGATATGTGTGACTGTCTCCTATAAATTCTTTCAAATTTGTAGGTGAATAAAGCTACACTAAACTTTAATAAACTGGTGTAGTGTTGTAAGGGATAAACAGTATTTACAGCATCTGTTACTGACTGATGTTCATTACAGGGAGCTGCTATATATATATATATATATATATATATATATATATATATATATATATATATATATATACACAAGTTCACTGCATTCAAGCTGAGCACAAAGAGCAGAACACTATGGACTACTGTAGCCTGACAAGGGTGGCTTTTATACTCTTTATATCGACTGAAATTAAGAAATTCGTATTATAATACAAGTTTTTCCCCATACTGTCTATATGCCCTATGGCCACTGCGTTCTTTTAAAGATCGAAGTGGCTCAGACTATTTTTACAGCTTCAACACGTCAACACTAACAGCAAAAACTGATTGTTCACTTGCTGTCTAATATACAGCTCTGAAAAAAACTAAAGAGACCACTTCAGTTTCTGAAACAGTTTCTCTGATTTTCATATTTATAGGTATATGTTTTATGTTTGAGTAAAACAAACATTGTTGTTTTATTCTATAAACTACGCACAGCATTTGTTGGCATTATGTTTTCCTCCACCAGTCTTACACACTGCTTTTGGATAACTTTATGCTGCTTTACTCCTGGTGCAAAAATTCACGCCTTTCAGTTTGGTTTGATGGCTTGTGATCATCCATCTTCCTCTTGATTATATTCCAGAGGTTTTCAATTTGGTAAAATCAAGTAAAAACATAATTGTGGTCTATTTTTTTTCCCCAGAGATTTGGGCTCTATACAGGATGTGGAGTTAAGGGTACAAAAGTAAACACATGGTAAATATCTGGCCCATTGCTGAGCTCTGTGTGAAGAGAAAATGCGCTTCAATCAGATCAATTCAGTTTATTACACAGCCCTCGCTGCTCTCTGGCTGACCTCTACTCGCTTCTGTTCATCTGGTCGGTCTTCAATTAACGGCTGAAAAGCAGGGCACATTTCCGGGCTGTGGTAAAACGATGCTCTCTGATGGGTCAAGCTTGAGTGCTACGCTAAATAAAAGGTGTTCGCCGGCCCCCGAACGGCAGAGTGCTCCTGTAATTGGGGGTCCGTGCTCTCCAGGTACTGCCACCTCAGATTATAAAGCCTCCCACTCGCTTCCATAAATGTCACAGTTAATCTTTTCAATCGTGCCGAGGCAGACTCCACTGAGCGTGCTGAGAGAGCGGCGTTACACACCGGTGGAAACGAGGGTGAGTGCGTTTGTGTTTAGAGAGCGTTTAGACAGACAGAACAAGCAAATGAGGGTAAAACAAAGTCAGCCATGAGCAAGATTGCCAATTATGTTGTTGTGAATGGAGCGTTTTGTGTCCTCCTTCCCTCGTTTCCCATTGAAATCACACGTCAGAAGCTCCAGGTGCTCCTGATGAAAGGCTGGGATAATGACAGACAGATTTTAAAGCCCACCTACTTCAGCACAGCTACTCCCTGCCACCCTCCCCACGTGCGCTTCCAATTTAAGTTATTGTTCTGACTCTGAAAAGTGACCTTCAGGTCTATGAAAGATGCTATAAATAAACCCTGATTTTTTTTTACCATGTACTATTTATATACAGCTCTGAAAAAAACTGAACTGCCATCAATCCAAACTGAACTGCTTGAATTTTTGTGGCATAAAGTTATCCAAAAGCAGTGTGTAAGACTGGTAAAGGAGAACATGCCAAGAAAGCGAATGAAAACTGTGATTAAAATCCACCAAATATTGATTTTTGAACTCCTAAAACTTCTCTGCATCTTTTTTGTTATTTCAGACTTTTTTTATTTTCTGCAAATAAATGCTCTAAATGAAAATTTTTCTATTTGGAATTTGGGAAAAATGTTGTCAGTAGTTTGTAGAGTAAAACAACAATGTTAATTTTACTCAAACATAAATCTATAAATAGCAAAATCAGAGAAACTGATTCAGAAACTCTCAATCAGAAGTGGTCTCATATTTTTTTCTGTATGAGAGCTGTATGTATAACAATCAAACATAACATTATGATGTTGCTTCTACACCCATACACAATTTAGTAGTTGTATAATTAATTACAGACTGTAGTTCTGTATCTGTTTCTCTGTATAGTTTATTATTATCCTCCTTTCACCCTGTTCTTCAGTACTCAGGCCCTTACATGACCTGTGTGGATCTAATACAGCAGTAATGATGGAGTTTTTAAACACCTCAGTGTCACTACTGGCTGGGCTGAGAATAAATAGCATGGTTCAGCTCTATGAAAATTGATTAGAAGTTGTTAACTCTGGAGATGGCCTGTGAAGGCTCACACCTGCATACAGTATGTTGTGAGGTGCTATCTTGTGAGCATGCTCATGGCAAGGCAATGTAAAAATTGGCAAAATAACCATAAGTTGCAGACCTAGTTGACCAATCCTTATATCTGTTTGTTGGTCTAACTCCCTAATCTCTGTTTGGTTTCTGGTTTTCTCTCTCAGCTTTGTTTCTCGATGACAGTCTGTGAGAGTTTGATTGGTTCATCCAGGGTTAGAGAATGTTGTAATTATTATTTTTATTATTATTATTATTATTATTATTGCACACATTCCTATCTATATGGGAAGTGTCTGACATTGCCATCCACTGTCGTCCCCCAACTGCCACACACACACACACACACACACACACACACAGTTAGAGAAAAGGCCTGTCCTTCACATTCTCACGCACAAGCCTGCTTTTGTCTTCCTGCTCCGTCTCCCGCTCTCCCCCTTGTGTGTGTGTTTGTGTGTGTATTCATATGTGTGTGTGTGTTTGTAAAGGGTGTCAGAGCTGTACTGAGTTCTAGCATACCATTTTGTGTCTTTTGTGCATTTGTGTGTGTGTGTAAGTCTGTGTGTGTGTGTGTGTGTGTGTGTGTAAAGTGGAGAATTGGGGCCTGTTCCTCTTTCCCGTGACTAAACTCTTAACTCCCCCATTCTGCAGGGTCTGGCGGGGAGCCCCTCACTCCACAGAATGTTCTTTTAGTACAGTGACCCCCTTCTCTGTCTCACACACACACACATACACACTGCTCTTTTAGTGAGTGCAGATTCGTTGAGCTATTCTTTGGACACTCTCCAACATCTGCTTGCTAGACACACACACACACACAGACACACAGTATGTTTTAGACAGAACCTGCTGTATGATAAGAACAGGCTAGACTGAAGAAAAGCTCAGATTCAATCAAATCTCAAGCTTATACAACAATCTTTAAGATCTTGTTATAAACCCAGAAACCCCTTTCTCCCTAATAAGCTGTGTTTATTAATTAGGACAAGCAAGTGGAGAAAATCTCATACAAATGTTGAGTTAGCACATTAGCATGAATGCAAATACTAACTAAACTGCAGCTTTAGCACAGCAGCTACAACTGCAGCCTTAGCACAGCAGCTACAACTGCAGCCTTAGCACAGCAGCTACAACTGCAGCTTTAGCACACCAGCTACAACTGCAGCTTTAGCACACCAGCTACAACTGCAGCTTTAGCACAGCAGCTACAACTGCAGCTTTAGCACAACCTGCTACAACTGCAGCCTTAGCACAGCAGCTACAACTGCAGCTTTAGCACAGCAGCTACAACTGCATCCTTAGCACAGAAGCTACAACTGAAGCTTTAGCACAGCAGCTACAACTGCAGCTTTAGCACACCAGCTACAACTGCAGCTTTAGCACAGCAGCTACAAGCCTTGTCCAATATTGCTACAGAAGTGTTAGCATACCAGCCAAAGGCCACATCCCACAATGCTTCCGGCCTTGACCAATATTGCTACTGCAAAGTTAGCATAGCAGTTACAAGCCTAGTCATCACCGACATCACTGCCAGCTACAGAAATGTTAGCATGCCAGTTACAAGCCTCGTCCAACATCTCTATCGGCCTTAACCAATACTTATTCAAAACAGATGGTGGAATATCTGAGAGGGAAGAAATTTCACCAGCTAACTTTGTTGCAGTGGTACCATGCTAAAATTCAGTGAGCTTTTTAGTCTATAAAAAAGCAGATTGCACTGCTATTATCATAATTTCATACATCTGTGGCAATGGGACTAATCAAACATGTTAATACAATGAATAAGACGTGTCTGCAATGACATCTATGAACCTCTATGAAATGAAAGAGTGATAAATTATGATGTACAGAACAGGCCTGCCTCTACAGAAGCTCATATGAAATAACCACTCTGACTGTCAGTAATGAAATACCGCACTAGCTGAGCATGTTCAGGTAGCCTGGAACACAATAGCCTTGATTTGTAGGTAAATATATGGTGCAGATATGGCAACACTGCGATGGAATTTGTTGAAACGCTTGATTGCACTAGTAAATCAAAGTGCCAGCTGGATGTGAAAAGGCAGAAATTACTGCCTTCTTTCTTCTTGTGCGGCGCCCACGATCGATTAGACGGAGCCCACTCCAGCCTGTAGTAAAGCTGTACTTGTTGCAGATTGTGCTGCAGAATTCAGGCACACAGTTCAGTATTAAAAGAGTACCAGAGAACCAGTCTGCAGCCTATTTATTTAATGTATCCAATACATTTTGGTACAAAGTGAGTTAACAGTTGGATCAGGGTTCTTGCTCAGTTTTAGAAGTCAAATTTAATGCTTTTTAAGAGCTTTTTAAAACATAAATGAATATAAATTAAGAATATAAACTGAGATCATTTATTTGATTTGAAATCAAAACTTTACCTTTTCCATTTGTTACCATTTTTTTTTCAATTTTGTTCCATTGTGATGCAGAACAAGTTAGCATGTTAGCTAGCACGCCACTAACCTTAGTTCTCTCCTCAGTAAAGTTAGCTAGCTTGCCAGTAATGTTAGCTAGCTATACGCTAATCTTAGTTCTCTCCCCAGTAACGTTAGCTAGCTCGTGGCTAATGTAAGCTAGCTCAATTCTAACCTTAGTGCTCTCCTCAGTAACGTTAGCTAGCTCGTGGCTAATGTAAGCTAGCTCAATTCTAACCTTAGTCCTCTCCTCAGTAATGTTAGCTAGTTCGTCGCTAATGTTAGATAGCTCTACGCTAATCTTAGTTCTCTCCCCAGTAAAGTTAGCTAGCTTGCGGCTAATGTTAGTATGTGATTTCCCTCTAGCATTAAACACACCATCTAAAAATGTATTACCTACAGCAAATTTAAGACAATTTAAGACCTTAATTATCCAGATTTTAATTTCAAGACATTTTAGGGCTTTTAAAGGACCCATAAGAACTCAGTTAGATGCAATGAAATCCTCACAGCAACGCTGCTTAATCCAATATCTAGTAGAAAGTTTTTGTCTTGGACAATAGAGGCATTTATTCCAAGAAAAGCAGGATAAAGTTATTTTTAAAACGCTTGATTTTAGAAGAAACACAGAAACAGTGATGGTTCTGCAGGTGTCTGAATATTTCTGTCCATACAATGGGATATACTGTACATATAAGACTGCGGAGTATTTATTTAATATGTCATAATTTATAATAAACCAGGGTGGGGAGGTTGATGCACGCATGTATATATATATATATGCATATTAATAGCATTAAACTCAGACAACAATTTCTTTGATGATGATCTTGTGTTAGGGTATGTGTGTGTATATATATATATATGTGTGTGTGTGTGTGTGTGTGTGTGTGTAGCCCAACCCTGCCACTACCACCCAAAATCCATTCACCCTTCACATGGCTAAGATCACCATGACAACCAGCCCCAGCTTGTTCCAGCCTGGAAACGGTAGCCTAGCAACAGGGCAAGAGTGTAACCCCCAACGAAGTTCCCACCTCACCCCACGTGATGACCCACGGTGAGAGAGAGAGAGAGAGAGAGAGAGAGAGAGAGAGAGAGAGAGCGCAGAGAGGCTGACATCATTAGGCAAAAATAAATATGCGGTAACGTACACAAATATGCACACACGTTTCACACACACACACACACACACACACACACACACACACACACACACTTAATATTGCCAATGAATCACAGCATCGTTTTTCTGATCAGAGAAGAATCTGAGAATTGTAGCGCACTGCCAAAAACAACAGACAGACAGATAGATCGATAGACAGACAGCTAAATCTATAGACAGACAGATAGCTCAACAGATAGACAAAGCAATATGCAAACAGATAGATAGATCAATAGACAGATCAATGGATGGATAGATCAATAGACTGACATAGATTGAAAGATAAATCGATCAACAGACTGACAGCTTAACTGACAGACAGATAGATTGACAGACAGACTGACAGAGAGACAGATCAACCCACATATAGACAAATAAATCGATAGAGAGCTAGATAGATCGATAGACAGATCAATACAGATAGATAGCTTGATCAATAGATAAACAGATCGATAGAAAGACAGATCAATAGGCAGATATATAAATAAATAGATCAATTGATCAATCAACAGACAGACAAATAGATCAATATCAAGACAGATTGATGCTTATATTTTGTTGGAGTAACTGCCTCTACTGCCCAGATAAGACTTTCTACTAGATTTTTCTGTGAAATGCAGTAATAATTTTTAATATTTAAAAGAAATCAGTAAATAAATAAATAAATCTTTTACTTCCTTTTTTCACACAGAAGCAGCCACCAGGGCCTGATTTTAGATTTCTGAGGGCAGCACGGGAACCAAAACTCGGAAATGAGCATTCTCTGTTTTGGTAACCATGTGGGAGTGTTTGAGTAATTATGATAACCCACTTTTAGCCCATTTCTGGAGGCATCCAAATAAAACCAGCCTGCTTCATTCTGAGAAATAAAGACAGGCAGGAAATAAAGTACGGTATTTTTAAATGCAAACTCATAAGGGATTGCACTTCTTAAGTGTTTCCCTGTATGAGTAACAGTATTTTTTTTTTACGGAAAGAACAATGAATGTTTACTCTAAAGAGACCCCAGCAATACTCATAGAGCTGCTGAGGAACAAATAAAGCAATTCAACATCACTTATTACTACCCTTTCAAACAAGGGTATGACAAGACACGAGACGAATATGAGACTAGATTTAACAATATATAACAATATATAACAATAACAATACAATAGCAGTTCTGAAATACATTTATGACTGGAACTGCTCAAGTAAATTAATGATTAGAATAGCACTGCTGAGGTAAATATAGTGCGCTTTCTTGGTTTATCGGCTAAGATATTAAAAGTTTCAGTTTTTGATAAATATTCTCGCAGCAAAGTCAATGAAAACCTGAACTGTTTGGCTACAAGTTTTTAATGCTTTTATCTATTCACTCCAGCCCTGGTGTTTTTATAGATCCTCTCGAACGTAAACTCTCCTTACCTCCTGTTTATCTCTCAAAGTCTGATTCGAAGTTCGCTGTTGCTGGGTTGAAGAAGCTGAATGGTAGTCAAAGGAAGTAACCATGGCAACGCTGTGACTAATGAGGATTTTATGAGCATGTGAGTTTTCATTGGCATGAACATACACTCACACACACAGCTTGACTCATTCCACCAGTTATTACGATGATTACTAATTCTACGCTCTTAAGTTTAAGGGTCCTAAACACTTCAAGAGTTGGACGTACGGTTAATCGGTGGAGAACCATTATGTGGAGGTCTTTCTGAACCTCAGTAATGTCTGAGGTGAATACCATAGATTCTCAACTAAAGATGATCAACTTGATCAAGATGATCTTTAAAACTTCAGGTATACAGTGGACAGTACCTACCCTTAGTAAAACAAGACAAATCAGGACCTAAAAGATCTGCTGCTGATGTCTGAAGGGGACCAGATACCATAGGACATCTTTAGAGGTCTTGCCTTGAAGACACAGTTACTAAAGCTATAAACAACCACATCACCAGACCTGTCCCTGATTGAAAATGTGTGGGATGCTTTTGGACGCTCTGCCGACACTCCTACACCTCCACCTCAAAATCTGCAGGAACTTGTGGAAATTTTGGAGCTGCATAGGCTGGATTATCAAAGGACTCCATTAGGAACCTCTACATCTTCATGCTGAGACATCTGGTAGAGACTGACTGCGTAGGGCGATATGGCCAAAACAATATATTTGTTTAATTTTAATAGAAAAATGTAAAAATATAAAAATCACAATATTTACATACACTACAGTTGTGGGCGAACATAGTTTAGGGAGACATGTCATCTGCTGGTGTTGATTCATTGTGTTTTATTATCAAGTCTAAAGTCAGTGCAGTTTTGTTTTCCCAGAAAATCTTACAGCACTTCATGCTTCCCTCTGCTACTGACAACTTTTATGGAGATGCAGATTTCATTTTCCAGCAGGACTTATCACACTGACAAAAGTATGGTCTTATATAATATTCTAATTTTCTGAGATTCTGATTTTTTGGTTTTCATTGGCTGTAAGCCATAATCATCAATGATAAAAGAAAGAAACACTTAAAACAGACCACTCTGTGTTTAATACATCTATATAATATATAAGTTTCACATTTTCAAATCAAGTGGACTGTCTACACACAAATACTGAAAGCAATCTTAATTTAAACAAAAGTGGTTCTTGTACAGCATCAAACCAAAGAATCCTTGCTAATCAGACATTAGGACATTTCCTCTCTCTTTCTCTCAGAGTACAACCGATTACACTAGTGATTCACTGAAATCATGACGCCATCCAACACACCCTTTACAAACCAATCAGTGTTTAGTATATGGAGACTCCACCCACATAGGTGATGACGGCAGTAAATATTAAAGTCATCTTCACTCTCAGGCACTCACTCTTGCTAACCTTTACAAAACTGAAGACGAACATGTGATCAACATCCCAAATGAAACAGGAGGCTGCAATCTAATCCTTGTATTAAGAAAACAGGCCCATGCTCTACAAAGACTCCAAACAAGAATCACAGAAATCCAGAGAGAAGCTCTATTGTCTTCAGTGCTGTGATTCATGCAGTAACAGTCTGTTCTAAAGCTCATACCTGCAGTGTTGTGTACTTGCAGTGCACGCTCTGTTCTGTCCCATTTATCACACCTGCGAAAACTAGACACGCAAGACGCAAAACTGTTTCACATGTCATTCACTTAAAAATAATGAGTTTCTTTAATTTTACCAAACTAAAAAAAACTCTGGAATATAATCAAGAGAAAGACGGATGATCACAAGCCATCAAAGCTGAACTGCTTGAATTTTTGCACCAGGAGTAAAGCAGCATAAAGTTATCCAAAAGCAGTGTGTAAGACTGGTGGAGGAGAACATGATGCCAAGATGCATGAAAACTGGGATTATAAACCAGAGTTATTCCACCAAATGTCGATTTCAGGACTTTTAAAACTTTATAATTCTATAGATACCAATATGTTCTATATATGCTTAAATCTTCTATAAATACCTATATGTCATTTAGATACTAATCTGTAATTCATATGGATCCATATTTATCCTAAATATCTAAATATATCGCTCTATGTTTCTCTCTCTCTCTTTCATTCTCTCTCTCTCTCTCTCACACTAAAAGGTCAATCGGTCATTTCCTGCCAGCACCATGCTGAAAGCTCCATTAGCCGATGACTGACCAAAATATGTTTCTACACATGCCTCACCATGTGCACACACACCCGTGCACAGACCAAAATTCGGAAGGGCTCCAGAGTTTTACCTTTCTAAAAGAAGGTGAGGGGGATGTGGGCACAGCACGCTGTGTCAGAGCGCATTATCGTAACCGGCTAACGAGGAGCTAGCACGCCTCTGTGTGTGTTTTGGCCGTTAGCGGCAGCGCTACGCTAGCGCGTGGCTGAGGGAATGTAGGCCACGCTGCTATTTTTTCCCCATTTTTCTAAATTCAGACGGAGAGAAATCCTCTGAGCTTAATGAACACAGTCACGATACATCAGCTCACACCAGCGCATCACACACACACACACACACACACACACACACACACACACACACAGTTCAGCACCAACACAAACAAAAGCACACTCAGGGAAACTTAACAAAAAAAAAGGGCTTTTCATAAAAATGCTTTTTTTTTTTTTAGGATTAGACATGGAATACATATAAAATATATAAGCACCATCCGATTACATACATGGCACTAATTTTTATGATTATCATTATTATATATTGTAACATCTATCAGTATTTGGACACAATTGTTGTTTCTTCCAATAGTTCATTCTACTGTACAGAGAAGGCTTTAAGATTTTATAGCAGCACTGCTGTGAAGATCTGATTGCATTTAGACACGAGAGGTGTGTTAGTGAACTCAGGCTGTTGGGTCCCAATCACCACCCCACTGCTGTGTGCACATTAGCATTAGCAATAGTTCGTAAGTAGCTGAATGCATTCATTAGGAGCAGTGTCCAAAATGTTAGGTCATATAGTCAAGGTTTAGAAATCATAATATTGTTACTAGCAGATCACACACTGGCTACAGGCCACTTTCAACATATGCTACTAGAGATAGCAGCCTAGTGGCATCACACATTATTACTGAAGCATAAGTATGCTGGCTACCGACCTTGTCCTACATCGCTACTGCAGCATTAGCACACTGGTTACCTGCTTTATCCCTAAAATCACAACTTGCAGCATTGTCACACTGGCTACTGACCACTTCACTACTGCTAATATTGCTAATGCTGTGTTAGCCTGCCAGCGACAGACCCTCATCCGACATCCCAACCGTAATGTATGTTAGCACAACAGCTACTGGCCTCGTCCCACAGCGCTAAAGCTTTCAGGGATTAAAACAAAGATTATGACTAAGTTATACACAGCCACAGCCAGACAGCTCTCTTTATTTCAGTAGCAGCTCAAATTCCTTCAGTGTGACCAAGAATTTGTGTGTGTGTGTGTCTTTAAGAGTCTCATTTCCACAGTGTTGTGGAGTTACTCAGCACACATCTGGTTTACTGCACACATTCCTCAGATCTGTGGGACCAGAAGCCACTCATAATAGCACACACACACACACACACACACACACACACACAGAAATCTATTCAGTTGTGAATACACTCCGGGTCACAGTTCGTTGTGAATATGGAGAGTTTTGCCAGATATCGCTGCAGAGCCGAGAGGCCGGGCCGTCCATCGCTCCGCCAGAGCAAAGCACTCTGGGTGCTGTGTGGGAGTGTCTCCCACACTCTCCCAATCCGGCAGTGTAAGCAGAGGAGGCGTTATGTAGTAGAGGTCAAAGGTCAAACTGCAGAGGGAACGGTTTGATGCAGCACTTCCACACAGAAGAAGAGAGAGAAAGATTGAGAGGCAATGTGTTACTGTATCTGCAGATAAATGAGGGTATTAGAGGAGATCAAAGTGATGATATTAGTATGATTAGTATATATATATATATATATATATTTATATATACGGGGTCAGGAGTCACACAAAGGAAAAGCGAGGACATTAAGGAAATCCTACGTCCACTTCTTTACTGCATCCACCTTTTCTTTCCCAGTTTAATCTCCGGTTCTGGAGTCCGGCCCACTCGCCATGGAGACCCAGCTGTGAGTGTCTGGCCGGCCTCACTTCCTGCCATTGCCATGGCAACACTTCCTGGCCGGACTCGGAGAGAAGAGGGAAAAACAGCAGCTGGAGCGTCCATCACAGTTACAGTAAGACAGCAGCTAATCCTCCCAACACACACACACACACACACACACACTTCCTCTCAGATTACAATGTTTTCCTCTGATGAAGGCTTTTACAGTATGCCAGTCAGTGTGCGTGTTATTCCGATTTTATCTCTGGAATTGCCATTTTGTATATTTAAATGCACAAAACAGCATAAAAAATCCCTAATTACACACGTTAAACAGGTGCAATTGTACAAACAATAATTTTAAATCGTTAGCCCTAACCTAATGCACTACCCATAATTTACAACATTACCCTCGAGCTAATAGACTTACCATGAATTATAACGCTAGTTATATAAGGATAGCCCCAGGTTAACCTCAACCTAATACAGTAACCAGAAAGCAGAGACCTTATTAATAAATCCATAAGCCAATCAGATCGCTGCTTGTACAGAAAGCAGAGGAGAGTCAGTGCGCTGGCGGGGAAGCCCCACGATGTAGAGATCTGCGCAGGCGCAGTAGCCAGCACAAGCATTACTGAGCCAAACGATACAAAGGGTTGATGAGTTTTTAATCAGATTGTATTACTGATATAAAATATGTTGTTCAAATGACAATTAGACATTCAGCTTTGAGCATTTTGGTCTCTCCTTATTTAAACAGATAGGAGTCTGGGTCTCGCATGAGGGGGATATAAGCGTGTGTACTGATTTCCCTATAAAGACTTTGCCAAAAGTTGATATTTTAGCTAGTATGAGCTAATATTTTAGCCCCAAGTCAAAAAGGCCATTCACAAAATACAACATGCTGACATTCAGTACAAAACATTCTGATTTGTCCTTACTAGTCCATTCATAATGAAACGGGGGTAAACTAAAAACAATGCAAAGCTCGGGGAAAAAAAATTAAAGATCAATCAAAAATGAGGAGTATCTTTGATTTGTACCAAATTGAAAACCTCTGGGATATAATCAAGATGACGATGGATGATCACAAGCCATCAAACCAAACTGAACTGCTTGAATTTTTGCACCAGGAGTGATTAGCATAAAGTTATCCAAAAGCAGTGTGTGTGACTGGTGGAGGAGAACATGATGCGAAGATGCATGAAAACTGTGATTAAAAACCAGGGTTATCCCACCGTTTATTAATTATTTCTGAACTCTTAAAACTTTATGAATATGAACTCGTTTGCTTTGCATTATTTGAGGTCTGGAAGCTCTGCATCTTTTTTTGTTATTTCAGTCATTTCTCATTTTCTGCAAATAAATGCTCTAAATGTGACCAATATTCTATTTGGAATTTGGGAGAAATTTAGTTTATGGAATAAAACAACAAATGTTCATTTTACTCAAACATAAACCTATAAATAGCAAAATCAGAGAAACTGATTCAGAAACTGATGTGGTCTAATTATTAGTATTATTTATTTTTACTACTATTAACTGTGTGTGTAGATATTACTATGACTGCAGTTTCATCTAACTGGCACATGCTTCAGCACGGCCTTTAGACCACAGCAGATGGTCAATGTAAAAAAAAGAAAGAAAAAAAAAAGAGAGAGATAGATTGTCACTAAAGACAGACTCTCTCTCTATCACACATTTTTACTATTAGAAACAAAAACAATACTAAAAAAAAAACAACACACTAGTTGCAAGGTAATATGCTAATTATGACAGAGTGACACAAATAGCTTGGTTTTCGATTGGACGGAACAGGATACAGGCCTAAAACAGTAAGATACATCGTTTTCCTAATGATTTTGTACCAAACACAACTATAACTGCTGTAAGACCAACATAATCCACATGATAACCATAGCCATAATTATTTTAAAATATATATTAATGTATTTTTAAAACTTCGCCATGGAAACTAGATTCAATATGTTTATGTACATACTAAAGCATTCATTATACATATTACCTTTACAGATAAATACAATATTTGCAGTAGAAAAAAAATGCGAACATACCAGCTTCAGTTTTTCACCATAAACACATCGTAAGAGCTTAAACTACATTAAAGATACTCTTCTCGCTGTAGACTGTTCTCATGTGATTAACATAGACTGGAGGCAGAGTGAGGCAGAGTAGGGTCGAATAAGATAGAGTGAGGTAGAGGTCCACATTGAACAAACACACCAGACTACTTTCTATTCTCAAAGAAATGAGTGCAGCCAAACCAAGTGCGAAAAATTAATTAAAATAAATTGTACATCACATTTTTGGCCATATTGCACACCCCTATATATCTCACACAGTCACACATCTAATCATTCAGAAATCATTAAAAAAAAATACCAGCAACACAACATGTAATCATCTCCCGTATCTTCTCCATGTGTCCTGCATTTCCACACACCTGACTGATCTGAGAGATAAATCACAGCGTTCACCGCCTCCCTCGTACAGAGCTGCTCCTGAATCACACCTGCATAACGCTATAATGCCACAGATACTGAAGGCCATTCTGCTACTGTGCCATTACAGCTAATGTGGGTCTATGAGACACCGCGAGCGACGGAGAACCGCTCATTAAGCCCCTACTCAGCTCTGATTGGTGTCACTGGCTGGGCGTTTTTATCTTCCGCTAACGCTAATCTGTAGGTACACTATAAGGATAAACGTACTGGATGAAGCTCCATCAAGACAAAAAAAAAAAAAAAACACAGTTCTTCCACAGCTCTAAGCTGGGGGCTTTATATTCCTCTAGTTCATACCTGCCATTAGTCATGGTGCCAAAAGGTTCATGTTCATTATCTGCTGCAAAGAGTCCTATTTTTAAAGCTCCAACATAGAAATACACTTTCATAAATTCAGATTCATAAAATGCAGACGATTTGGCTGTAGTACGCAGTAGACATTTGTTGTTGGATCAATACACTAATTGAGAAAAAAAAGCAAATATATATATATTTATATATTTATATTTATATATATATATATATATATATATATATATATATATATATATATATATAAATGGTTCAATAGAATAAGTAACACCTTTTTCATTAGATTGACTCATTGAAAAAAAATCGACTAACACAATGATCAATAAATTGGTCATTAGATTAATGGCTTAAGGTTAGATTAAATTAGATTAAACAGGTGAAACAAACTAGTTAAATACATTTATTAAAAGAAGAAATTACCATAGACTATCAACATATTTAATTATTGCAATATTGTATTTTTAAATACTTTAATGCATTTTAATTAATAGTTTAGATGTAGGCCTGTCGTGATTAGGGCTGCCACAAACGATTATTTTAATAGTCGACATAATTGTGACTAGTCGACTAATCGTGGCAGCCCTAGTCGTGATAATTACATTATTAACTTATCGTACAAAATGTGGCCACAACCGCCATAATTTGACTTACAGTGAAGGACCCATTAATGTCAACGAGCCAGTAACTCAACTTTATTTGAAAACAGGTTTATTTTAATTGATTAATTTATTTATGAATAAAAAATACTATACAGGCCTGTCATGATAATTATTTTATTGACTTATTCTAGACTTGTACAGTTTAATTTTATTTATTTAATTTTTTTTCAGGATATAAAAAATTTTATTCATTTCACATGTTTAAGCATTAAAAGTTAATTACTCCTGTGTTCTTATGCTAGTAACTTATTAGTACTAAGTTTTGTGTAAGACAGTGGGTCAGGGTGCCATTATGATGCAATAGTGATGATGCACTCCTAGAATGTCTCTCAGCCATATTGCAGGGTCCGAATATACTGTGATATAATACAGAGTGTACTGTTTTGCAATACTGTAGATCCCTAAAAATAGGGTGTCAGAAGTGGTTCATTTAATGTTCTTAAAAATTCCACACAACAGATAGCAGTGTTTTGCTGTTTAATTCTACTGCGATTCCACTGTTTTGATTGTATAAAATACATTTTTCTTTTACAATAGCTAAATCATCTTGTTTACAGTATTGCAATGCCTGGTGATATATTGAATTGTGACCTCTGTACTATGATATGTATTGTATAGCCAAGTTCTCGCTATTATACAGCTCTGACCCAATCATTTACTGTGTTGGTTCCCTAGACAGGGATTAAGCCTTCTCATTGGCTGATATATAGTTCAGGACTATATTTATATTTTAATCCCACAAGCTATAGTGTTGGTCTCGCTGCACGCTGCACACTGGAGCTTTCTACACCTAACCGTAAACCAATATGCTAAACACCCTCCATTCAAAAGTGGGCTGAAATTATCCACGTTTTGGTGAATGAAGTCCTGCGGTGGGTAACATTTCACAGCTCACACTCACTTCCAGTTCATTCACACAGACTGTTTGATGATTCATCCACTCAGGTCCACCCCTCCACCACCACCACCATCCTCCCTCCCTCCCTCCTTCCTCACCACCATCCTCCCTCCCTCCCTCCCTCCCTCCTTCCTCACCACCATCCTCCCTCCCTCCCTCCTTCACCACAGGATCTTATTTTTCTCAACACAGGAAATTTTACAGAGAAGAGAAACTGCAGCTCCTCTGAAGCTCAATCTGCTCTATTAGACACTAATTGGAGATGAGTTTAACATGGAACGAGAAACATTGTATAAAATGAACGTTAATAAAGCATCACAATGCTATTTTTATTAACATACTCTTCTCACTAAGGGCAGAATTGGTCTGCAGATTTCAGCCGAGCTTCAAACGAAGCGAGATTTCATATTTAAGGAGAACTCTTTCAGTTCATTAGCATTCAGGAAGTGTGCTAGATAAAAATATCACAGAGCCTCGGGGAGAGGGAGAGAGAGAGAGAGAGAGAGAGAGAGCGCGAGAGCAAGAGAAAGGGAAAGAGAGAAGGAGAGACAGAGGAACTGTGATTACAAAGCTCATACAAAGCATTACATTCACATGCCATATGCCCCATTGCTTACATAACACCCATTCTCATGTTTTATCCACTAGGGGTGTAAGAAAATATCGATACTCTTAAATCTCACAATATTACCTTTCAACATACCGTATCGATTTTTAAAAACTAAATATCGATCTCTAATTAATAAATTGTTTTTTTTGTGCTAAATGGCAGTATTCTATTCTGGCATCAATAATAGGTGAAACAATATAGCTAAATGCATTTTAAAACACAGTATTGGTTAGGGCTGCCACTAATGACTATTTTGGTAGTCGACAAATCTGGTGTCTTGATTAGTCGATTAGTGAGCGATTATTTCTGCCATGTCCTCCATGTCTTAAAACGATAGAAACAGCGGAAAATGAGATTAAAAATGCATTTAAATGTATGGATGTTATTTAAACATGGAAATCTAGTTATTAAATATTTAATCTTGGGCACTTTTGGAGACCAACAAACTAAGTTGAGTGTAAACTGTGTGAGTGAGCCATTTACCCATCTTGCATTGCACTTCTGTCCCCAGCTCTTGGTGTAATGCGCTACTGTTACAAATTAACGATTAGTCAGCAATGAAATCTGTAATCGACAAATTTAAATGATCGACATTGTCAATTATATCGACTAATCGTTGCAGCACTAGTATAGATTTAAAGAACTAGTTTAGATGTAAAGATCGGTGTCAGACCGTGGTTTAGAGTGCCATTACCGTGCAATATTGGCACTCCTAGAATGTCTCTCAGGCATATTGCAGGATTGAAGCTAACCTTGATATAGCACAAGAAAATATTGATATTTTATATTGATAAATATTGATATAAGATATAAGGTGTGATATAATGTAGGCTTTTACAGGGTCTATGGGAAATGCAAATGCTTTTTATACTGAGACAGCTTTCCTAAAACTGGAACACATTACCGATAAATATTTGTCAAGCAACCTCGGTTTCTATGTTTAAGAAAAAGCTAAAAACATATTTGTTTACACCAACTTTAAATTAGACGTTATTCTTATTTTTCTAGCTTTTAATTTGATTTTCTAGATTTTAATACTTTTTATTTATTTATTAAATCATGTATTATACCAGTTTTTATAGTTTGGTTCTGATTTTATTACCTTACTATTATCTTATTTTAATTCTTCTAGCTTTTAATTAGATCTTACCTTTATATGTCTGGTTTTGATTGTATATTTATACCATCATACTTTTCATTCATTAGTTTTTTTGTCTTGCTTGCTTGTTGTGCTAGATTTTTTACTCTCTTTCTCCCTATGTGAAGCACTTTGAGCTGCATTTATGAATGAAAGGTGTTATACAAATGTAGTTTATTATTATTATTATTACAGTATTGCAATATATTGTTATATGCTGTATCGTGATGCGTATTGTATCGCCAGGGTCTTGCCAATACACAGCCCTAGGCTGTTAAAAATCGCCAGAAGTATAGAACTCTCTGGAGCAGATAAACATAATCCTACCTATTCACACCATGCCCAAAGCCAGGGGGGGGTTAGAGGGGTATAACGCCCCCCTCCAGCGGTGAGGTGTGGAGAGGTGGAAAGGGAGCGAGTCGGGAAATTGGGTATGAATTATGTGAGGTGGTGATATCTATATCCAACATCCTGACCTCATAAAGATGATGCTCTATTAGACAATCTAGAAAAAGGTATTTTCTGGAAAGTAGATGCTCTCCTTTTAAAACCCCTGATTTCAGGTGTCCCAGTACTTTAGTCCATACAGCGTCTCTAAATGAGTAGAGGAAGCTGCAGTGTGTATGTACTGAATCTAGCGCAGTTAACTGGATGAAGTGGAGTGAATAAAGGGCGGGACAGTGTTGGCAAATAATCAGTGAGGCAGTAATCAGGCATAGCACAGTGTGGTGGCACCGCTAATTGCAGGTGCTAATAAGATCTAGCGCTGTAGAACCGAGGGAGCATGAGGAAAAGCAAGAAGCAAAGAGAGAAAGAGAGTGTAAGAGTTAGAGAGAGAGAGAGAGAGAGAGAGAGAGAGAGAGAGAGAGAGAGCACTCTGTGTCTGTGCTTTTTCACTTTTTCCCTGTATTGCAAAACTGGCAGTTGTTTTTTATATTGTATTTCATGATAAGTAGACCAATAGAAATGCTTCAGAAAGATTTTCTACATGAATAAAGATTAATAAAATATTTTTACACTGACTTATATAGCAAGTTAAGTTACCATTCTATCAATATTAAAGCTATTATGTACTGAGATACATAGAAAAGAAAATATTTGAACTATTCCAAACCAAAATGATGAAAAAGAAACCCTCTGGACAATATCAGTGTAAAGGGAAGTAGTGTAAGGACAGAACAGTGTTCCGGTATTAAACTTTTATGATAACCCCCAACAACCAAAGCAAAGATGCTAAAGTTGATTCTGTTAGACTGCAGTGTTAATTAAGTTAAATTAGTTGTTTTTTTTTACTCTTCTGAAAAAGACGGTGGTTGGCTTCACATGTTCACTAGTCTTCGAGTGTTAGGGCACTACTAGCAATTTGAGTGGGGGGTGGGGGTCCTATAAGGGAGCAGACCTTCTAAATAAGGAAAGAAAATGAGCTAAAATGTAAATTAAATTATATAAAAATAGAAAAAAATATAACTAAAAATGCTAAATAAATATTGCACTTATGAGTCTAAGTCCAATTTCACCACATTAGTTTGTCTCAGTAGCTAGCTAGCTAACTTTTACCATTCCACCTTAAATGATGCAACAGACTTAAGCACTTAAAAAAAAACTGACCCCTTTCTAAAGACATACATAAAGCCCTAACGTTAACTAGATAAGCAGCAGCTTGTATTTTACAATGACTAATTTAACTTCAGTCAAATTACAGAAACTACATTTACCCAAATAGAGATGGAATGCATCACGCAAGGGTAAAGTAATTTATTAAAGGGTAAAGTATTCTCACATTTCTCTTCTTCCTCTTTATCCTTCACTTCCTGTTCTCTCATTCCTCACCTCCTCCTCTTCCTCCAACCTGTTTCTACCTCCTCTTCAGATCTCTCGTTTCTTCCTCTTCTCTCCCTCGCTTTCCGCTTCGCTCCGTCTTTCACTTCAGGGCAGGAGCGTCTGCTTTCAGTGTCTAACTGCACTGTAGAACTGCACTAAACCACCCTGATCACACACACACACACACACACACACACACACACACACACACACACACACAGAGAACAGTGGTCTAGTGTAGTGGTGGTGCATTATTAGTTCAGCACAGATAAAGAAAATGTGTGTGTGTGTGTGTGTAAAGGAGGAGTAGGAACAGGATGATTTAACCTCAGTGTTTAACCAGAGCCACAGCTGCAGTCTGGATGAACACACACACACACACACAAAAACTGTTTCCTCATTCCGCTCTCTGTCCAGGTAAATTACATGACCTACAAAGTACCCACACAGGATTAGTCACACTGTATTTCAAAATATTACATATTATTAATACAAATAATAATAATAATATGAATCTGTTGTTATTAATAACACCCTGCTAATCACACATACACACACAGCTTATCTAGCTTATCAACTTCAATTCAACTTAAATTTTTTCATCACATCCCTCCACTGAAGTGTAGACAGTGTGATCCAGCAGGTCTACTGGAACCCACATTAAGCAGCTCTCTTTATCTCTACCTCATGTTTTATCATCTCATGTCTCTGAAGTCGCCCCCATCTCCACAATTCCGGCACTTTCAGATAAAAGCAGAACAGAGGAGGAGTGACGATGTCGTTCTGAGTTGATGTGGTAGACCTACACCTTCCCTTTGATGGTGGTTAAAGAACTACAACGGTTATAAACCACCAGCAGCACAGCTCTGCAGCTCACCCACAAACCCACAGACCCATTCATAAGAAAGGGTAAAGAAATGGTACGACCCACATCATAAAGGAACCCAGCAGAGCTGAGGGGTCTGATCAGGACATACGGTCCACGAGTCACCGTAACATTACATCATGCAGGAGCTTTGTGAAGACCCGTTGTCATGGAAACCACGAGCCGTCGCACAAAGGCTCATAATAATAGCTGAGGTGAGGAACGTGCCGTTTCGGCTCATGTGGGAGTTTGACTCACCAAGCCCTGCCATGCCAAATAACTCACTGTGTGTTATGTAGATACATGTTTATTAGGGGTATACACAATATATCATGACTATAAAATCCAGGTTTAAAGTATTTTGTATTGAAAGCAGTTTAATTTGGTTATTTATTTGATTTCTGCTGAAACTCATCAAATATTTTTCAGTGTTTTTTCAAATCGTGATATTATTTTAGGGCCATATTGCCCACCTCTAATGTGTCGTGTATACATTTGGGTATATATATGGGCTCTCAGATTTCTTAAATAAAGTACTATGCAGAGATTTAAGGCTCCAATCCTATTATTTTAGAGCACTTAGCCGATGATGGGCTTACAATTCGAGCGATAGGGGCATAAAGTTAGCCATGTAAAGGAATCACTATTTTTTTTAAGTACACAGTTATTTTATTAAACACTGTTTATTAGGGGTGTGCCATATTGTATCATACGTATTGTATTGTGAACGATATTATACCTGAAATATGGTGCCATATCACCCACCCCTAATTATCACATCAGGGTACTACTATTTTACTGTTTTTAGTAAAAGTAAAATTCACACTGTTCTCATTTCCTATTATATATCTACTAGAGACAGATTATATCATTCAGTATAATTTATTTTACTTTAATCCTGGATATATGAAGATATTTGGAATAGTGCATTATTATTAGTATCATGACATTCTGGATCATTGACTTCTGTTACAAATCTGATAAAATTCTTGTATTTTTTTTTTTATATCTCAGTTAGAGGTGTGCCAGATCATATCGTATGCAACAATACAATTTCATTTTCTTGGCGTTTTTTCAGAAATATTTTTTTTTATTCAGTGTTTTGTCATATCACCAAGAATATCGATATCAATATTGTTAAAATACTGTGAAATATTGTGATATTATTTTAAGGCCATATTTCCCAACCCTTCTGTTAATAGACCTCTAGGTAGTTTTCCAGGAGCCAACATCTTGAAGTCATAACTAACAAGCATGAGCGAAAAGGTAGGATAGAGGAACAAACCGACAAATTTATTTAGTGGAAATTCATGAATATTATAAAGATACTTTCAGCAACAGCTGGAATTTATTCAGTTTCCACTTTGAGCTTGTTGAAGTGTGAAAATGGTGATTTCTTTGCTTGGGTGTATTATATGCTTATCACTAGCATTGTTTGTTATCATGTTTCACTACACCTCAAGCACATTTCACACCGGATTTCTCATTTAATTAAGAACAGTCTATAAGAATCGTTTTTTTGGCAATTTGTACTTAATATTAACAGTCTTATGCAACTCATCTTCACCAGTCCTGGTTAGCCAAGCATATATCAGCTATATATAAAGGATCCTTCCCTTTGGAACAGCCTTCAATACCTCTGTAGCCTAGGAATGCTGTCCACCTTGGCTGCAGCCTAGGCTTTAGGACACATCTACTGACTCTACTGGCTCTATAGGACTAAAACTTCCTGTAATATTTCCATATCATTTAGTCTGTCAGCTAATTAGCAAGCTCTTAAGTTATGCTCAGTCAGATGCATCAGATCAGAGTAAGCAAAGATGACAAGATAAGCCAAAGCAAAGCACACACAAGGCTGAGTGCAGACCTCCAGATCTCCAGATACAGAGAGGAACAACAAGGCAGGAGAAAGGTCAGGATGTAAGAGCGGAGACTCACTGCTGGGTTTCCGCTCCACTGAGCTGAAAGGATGGGTTCAGCGATCTAAACTGTGTTTACCTTCATCATCATCTCTACAGAAGCGAAGGAGATCTGTCCAGCAAAGCTTGAAGCTTGATTTATAAAAATAGCTTTTCTCACTTTATTTTTTTACACCAACTAAAATTCAACTAAATGCCACATCCTGTCAGTTAACACAGCCATTCTTTCTCCTACCATGCTTCAAAATAAACGCAGCTCGAGTCGAAATGATTTTTCAAAGCTTTTGATATCTGAATCAATCTGCTTTGATGCTGGACTGGGTGGAAAGTCAGCGCCGGTCCCGGTTAGAACGCTCCTTAAATAGAGGGGTGATCAATCAGTGCTGCTCAGAGACGTCAAGAGAAGTGAACAGCTTTGCCAAGAATGAAGCCCAGAATTAAGCTTTAGGGACAAATGCCTGGTAAAAAAAATGAAGAATCATATATATACACCTTCATTTTTTACACTGAGATATTTATTTTGATAGGGTTAAAGATTAAAGCATGTTTATTCATTAATAAACATTTACGCACCTTCAGTTTTAACACTGAGCTATTTATTTTAATAGGGTTAAAGATTAAAGCATGTTTATTTATTAATAAACATTTAAACACCTTCAGTTTTAAAGCTGTGGTGCATCAGGGCTGACAGGGTGAAGAGGTTCACAGTTGGTCTGTATTATATACCAGCCTCATTCCTGTTTAGATGAATCATAATCACAAACATCTACGGAACCATCTGGACAACCTGAGATGAGTCAGGATGTTCAAGATGTTCCGATCAGAGGGAACAGACTCGGGCTGGGCTGGTTTGAGCACCTTCTGCTGCATCAGAACTGAAGAAAATTAATGATATAAAAAGGTGGAAAAGTTCAGCGTGGTCCTGTATTCTTCCGGAGGACGAGTCCAGCTGGAAGCAGGCCGGAACTCTCAGCTCCCGGAGAGACAGAGCGAGCGAGAGGACAGTGGGATGTGTGACCTTGTGGTGGCGGTGGAGACTGATCCGGATTTTCCCACTGACAGTTCTTACAGAGCCTACAAACTGCCACCAAGATTTCAGTAGAGGGAGTGTGGAGAGAAGCTACAGAGTGCAGACACACACACACACACACTTACACACACACTCACAAAGCTAAATCCAGGACAAAACTGCAGCCCCGAAAGGACTCTTACATAACAGCTCTAAAGTAAGGCCTGTTATGGTTTTATACCTCTGCAGAATTGAGCGCTTTACTCCGGCATGGCTCGTCCAAAATACTGCACACAAAAAACATCTGCTGTGTTTCCACTGAGGCCTGGACCAGCTTGCTTTTCTTTATTTTCATGACTGTTTACATTGTAGATTCTCACTGAAGCATCAAAACTATGAATGAACATGTGGAGTTTTATGTACTTAACAAAAAATGAGCTGAACCTCCACAGTCACCGGACCTGAACCCAATCCAGATGAGGTTTGGGTTTGGGGTGAGCTGGAGCACAGAGTGAAGAAGGCAAAGGACCCAACAAGTGCTAATAAACACCTCTGGGAACTCCTTCCTTCAAGACTATTGGAAAACTTTTCCTTTCAGGTGGCCACCTCTTGAAGCTCATTGAGAGAATGATGACAAGAGTGTGCAAAGCAGTAATCAGAGCAAAGGGTGGCTATTTTTTTCACCTTTTTTTAAGTACATAAAACTCCACGTGTTCATTTATAGTTTTGATGCCTTCAGTGAGAATCTACAATGTAAATAATCATGAAAAAAAGGAAACGCATTGAAAACGAGAAGGTGTGTCCAAACTTTTGGCCTGTACTTTAGTTAAAAGTACTTTTTCTGTATGAAACTTCTTCTGCTTGCCTTAATAAGTTGAGGTGTGCCAGGATACTGGGAATTTTGGTATCTTTTTTACTGTTTTTAGCAAAAGAAAAAAAAAAATCACACTGTTCTCATTTCCTATAAAATTTATACTAGAGACAGAATATATTTGTCTAGTATCATTTATTTTATTTTAATCATCCTGGATATATGAATATAGTATTAGTATGGAGTGCATTATTATTAGTATCATGACATTCTGAATTATTGATTTCTGTTACAAATCTGATAAAATTATTGCATGTTTTAATATCTTATGGGTGTGCACTATCATCATATATTTGTATGCAATAATAAAATGTAATTTACATTTTGTTGCAATGTTGTTTTCTTGAAATATTTTGTTTTTTAATTAAGGTTTTTCATATTGCCAAGAGTATCCATGAAAATATTATGAAATATTGTGATATAATTATGTGATGCCAACCCATATTGTAGTTTTTTTTTTTAATTATGCTGATTACAGTTGTTGGGGCAGTCATGATAAAGCTGTGGTGGTTCAAATGAAAGCTGATTTTTAAAATAAAAAAATTAAAAAAATCTCTCAAATAGTCAATAATGTATTAATGTTTTTTTTCTCCCCAAAAATATAATTCATGCCATACAGGGTTAACTGTAACATTCAGAAAATGATCTCAGCATGAGAAACATAGAGTTAATGTGCAGATGAGGGGAATTTGCAGCCTGCACTGCAAACAAAAGGAGAAAAAAGTAGAGGAGGAGAGCAGATAAAAGCATCCATCAAAGAAGCAGCGATGAGAAAGAACAGCGGCGAAAACAAAGGAGCCCTGAGTCTGAGAGAAAGTAGCTGTCTTTCTGTGCTCCTGACGAATCATTTGCTGAGTCAGTGTGGGAAAAGAGAGAGAGAGAGGCTGAAAGCACTCTGTGGAGCAAACTAAAGAAAGAAAGAGAGAGAGAGAAAGAGGAGGAAAGAGAGAGAGAGGGTGGGAAAGACTTACTGGTTTAAGTTTTCAGCAGAACAGGGTTTCCAACAAACTGCTTGACTCTCTGCCTCCAAACACTCCTAGCCACAGAAACACTCCCCAAACACACACAAACACATGCTGAGCCAGGAAGTGGACGGAAGGGAAGCGGTTTCTGCTGTGCTTCCCATTTTCCTCAGCACAACACAATCAATAGAGTATCAGACCGAAGCGCAGAGAACTGCTCAGGTCACGGAAACACACCCCAGCGCCCCAAACGCTGTTCCAGAGAGACGAGAAAAAAAACAAAACACCCACCTCTCCTCCTGTTAACACCATCAGAACGTCTCAGCTGCTTCTATTAGAGCTGTCCGTCTATTAGCCAGAGCTTGGCGATACGATACTCATCAATCATGATAAGGGGTTTACGATTGTGATATACTGTGATACTTTAAACAAGACAACAATATAAAGCAATTAAAAAAAATTAAATCTTAGGAAAACTCACAGTATGAATACAAGCCATTATATGGATAACATAAAAATATACTTTTTACTTTTGTAAATAAAAATATACTTTTATACTTTTTGTATGCATGTTGTATCCAAGAATATAATTATCGCAAAAATACCATGAAATATTGTGATACTATTTTATGGCCATATCGCCCACACCTAACTGCAAAAAATTATATCACGATACTTCAGTGTTTTTACTACTAGCTTTTATGGCGTTAAAAAACATATTTACTTACTCACGTTATTGGGCTTTTTCTACCAAGTGAAAATAATATTCAATATCAAAGCCAGCCAAAGCATGTTGAGCTAATATTGATTTAATATACAGACTGAAAGACAAATACTAAGGATAAGCAGGCAAACGGTTTTCTAGAAAAACAGAATAAAATAAAGAGTTCAGAACATGGACGTGACGAACCGCAAACATCAGCCAACGTTGTCTTTTCATTAAAATGCAAATCCGGTAAACAAGCCAATTCCAAAATCCGCAACAGTCTTGACTGGCTAATATTTACATATTTACCCCCAAAATCTGCATACACCCCGCCCACGCTCAAGCCCCAGTCCAGGACAGCAGCCAATTCTCGAGAATACAGATCTTTTCTTACATGTAATCTTCTGTATTTTTCTGACACAGAAATCCAACAGATGCTTACCGAATGAAAAAAACGCAACCTCAAACTGCTACAGTACCCAAGTCTTATAAATTGATGCAAAAACTGCAAGCCTGTGCTAGGCTTAAAGCTTCCCATAGCCAACAGCACTAAACCACACAAACCTGCACATCCTGTTAACAAAAAAAAAAATATTAACGCAAAAATCTGATTTTAGCCACCTTAGCCTGGTAATGTGAACGATACAGCAGTACGAACCAAGAACAGTTTCTAATTCCAGGCCATCAGGGCTCTGTACACCTTGCACCAACCAGCATTACATGTTGCACAACACATCACTGATTGACATCAATCACCTGTACACAGACCATTCAGACTGAGGTTCAGGTTCACTGCTGTTAATCACTGTACTGTGCATGAAATCATTTAAATAGCAGAATCTGCCTCTTCTGATGAATTCTGTCTTTATATTTTGTAAAATATGATTACAAGCATGAAAACAATATATATATATATATATATATATATATATATATATATATATATATATATATATATATATATATATATTTGAACTTCTCACAAAGGACTTAGTATTTGTGCTGTAACTGTGCTAATATTTGTAGTCCATGGGAAAAAGTTGCAACTACTTGTTTTTTTGTGGATATGACTATATGAATAGAATTCTAATCAGTGTCTTCCTAAAAGGAAACAGAAGGTAATGCAGGAGGAATAAGGAATATAGTGAGTCACGAAGCTTTAGATACAGGCTGTATGAAATCTGACAACCCAGTTAATCCAAACAATCCCTTCAGATTGAGGTTATGCCTTTTCTGATGCATTTTGTCTTTAAATATTTTGATATAATATTTGTAATAGTTTCTAACTAGCCTAAGTAGTGCGTTATTATTTACAGGTTGTGTTGCACTGACCGAAATTAAAAAATATATTATGGTATAGTTTTTTTTTTTACCATGTTGTCCAGCCCTACAATAACGTATCATAAACTTCTTACATAGTACTTAGTATTTACGCTGTTACCATGTTAGAAACTGTACTGTGCAGATACTTGCGGATTTAGTTTCCCACAGAAAATGCCAATAAACTCTTGAATCTTATTTGATTTCCAACCAGTGTCTCTTTTGAAAAGGAAACAGAAGGTATGTGGAATTCAGAGTCATAAGGCTTTAGAAACTCTGGTGTTTAGGTACTCTGGTGTTAGTTCTGATGTAACTCCATCTGTAAAGCTCTTCTGATACTGACAAAATAATACTGACAAAAAATGAATAACACTGAGTAAATACTGAATAGTACTGAAAAAATACTGAATAATACAGAATAACAGTGAATAACACTGAGTAAATATGAATAAAACTGAATAGTACTTAATCACACTGAGTAAATGTGAATAATACTGAGGAGTAATTACTGAATACTACTGAATCATACTGAGTAAATCTGAATAATACTGAGTAGATACTAAATAACACTGAATAAACACTGTATAAATACTGAATAAACATTGTATAAATACTAAATAATATTGTATAAACGCCGGATAAAGAGCTGTAATGTAGAGAAGTCCCCGGGTTCAGCTGTGGGAGCGGCTGTGTCGGTATTTTTCGGAGCTCCTCCCGGTTGTTCCGGTGGGAGATTAGCTACAGCGGCTCGCGCTGCGGGTCTCTGCGGGGCTCCGGCGGCTGTTAGCCGGGTTAGCATGCTGAGGGAGACAGCGGCGGGAGAACCGCGGGGGTACCGCGGGGATACTCACTCTGCAGGCGGGAGCGGGAGCTGCAGGAGGCGTGGAGAGGAGCGGAGATGTTCGGTAGATGTTAGGCTGGTGAATCCGGGCTCCGGGAGAAGATCCGGCTCGCCTAACTCCTTCCTTCAGTCACCGACCGACCGGCCGAAGATCCCAGCGTCCAGAAGCGGCGCGAGAGCGGAGGATCTGCGCGCGGAGTAACCGGTCAAAACTAGAGACGAGCCCGCGCGCTGCCGTCCGTCCGCCACACTACTGATACAGATACTGACCGCGCTCGCGCCCCCGTCTCACCGGCTCCCTCCAGCAGTGGAAACGCCTCTCTCTCTCTCTCTCTCTCTCTCTCTCTTTATATCTCTCTGTCACAAAATCTCTCTATCTCTCATTCTCTCACACTATCTCTCCCTCTCTCTCTTTATTATATCAAAATTTGTAGAAAGTTTTCATTTCAGTAAGTTTTGTATTTGCAACACTGTAAATAGGATTTTTTTTATTTCAGTAAATTTTATCGTTGCAACACTGACAATATTAATTTCATAATTTGAGTATGATTTGTTTTCGAATGTTTGCATGCTTTTTTATTACAGAAAGATTTGTTTTCACAATAGTGAAATATTCATTTGGGAAAGTTGTTTTTATGTTCTGAAAACATTAATTTGAGAATGTTTCTTTTTGTGAAAATATTAAGTAAGTTTTTGTTTTAATAGGATTTGATGTTGCATTTAAAATTTTAATAAGCTTGCATTTTGCATGAAGATGAGAAAAGAGAAAGGCCTTGTACTCAAACTTTATACAATACATTATATTTCTCAAAATGCATGTTTGTCTTATTAGAGATTTGATCTGTGAACAGTTCTGTTGGTGAATAAGGCTTAATAGGCTAATTTATCAGTATATTTGTGTGGTCCAGCACTGCCATGTGTAATTGTGCATTACTGTACAATCTATCAAATCCCTACGCCCTCAGGTCCACTCTAATGCACCAATACATGTGCACACACACACACTCACACGGTCACACACATTTTTCGGGCCTGATGTCACTGAGCTATCCGGTCTGCTAATCCCTCCTCCTTTCTTCTATATCCTCCCTCCATCTACAGCCCTCCCTCCCTCCCTCCCATCCCCCCTTCCCCTCGCTGTCACATCCGCTGTTCATTCACAGAAGAGAGCATGTGAGGATCCAGCACCGGGCTCCTGTGCTTTCTGAGAGCTGGTGAACACCCATTCCATCAGAGTCATAGGCCCCAGAGGAGCCGAGCGTCCTGCTGCTGCTGGGAGAACAGTGGAATGATCCCAGTTAGGGATGAATAGGGGTGCAGAACCAGAAGACTGTAGATAAGGGTTTTCAACCATCAGCAGTGACACTGAGGTGTTTAAGAACTCCAGCAGCACTGCTGTATCTAAACCACTCCTACCAGCACAACACACACAAACACCTCATATACCACCACCATGCTAATCAGTGGTAATCACTGCAGTAGGCATCTATCCTGTAGGTTCATACGCATTGAAGATGATAATAGAGTGAAAAGAGGATATTAAAGAATATCCTATTTTTAATCCTAATTTAAAAAAAGAAATACTAATTTTAAATCAACATATATATGAATAAAATATATATATATAATAGAAAATTCTAAAATAGCATGAAAAAACAAATTGACACATAAAAAGTAAAGAATTTATAAAATATAAAATAAAGAAAAAGATAATAGTGAAAGTAAATAATAAAATGAATAAAAATGAACTAAGAACATAAGAATAAAAAAATCAGAAAAAGATTATCAGCAATAAAGGAAATAAAAGAAATAAAATCTTAGATCACTCTGTGTGTAATACATCTATATAATATATGAGTTTCACATTTTCAACTGAATCACTGAAATAAATTACATTTTCAATGATATTCTAATTTTTTGGGATGCACTAGTACGTGGTCATAATGTTATTCTTAATCGGTGGCGTATTATAATTGCAAAAAACAATCAGTGTATTGAAAAAAGAGAGATTCTGTTCCTGTTTTTCTTGTAATATTCAGGACAGTGTATTTGAATATATCTTATCACCACAACGGCTACATGCAAATCCTGCAGAATCTGCTTCAAGATGGAAATACTGGCCTTGTTTTTCTTTCATGCTGAGAGAGAGAGAGAGAGAGAGAGAGAGAGAGAGAGAGCTGGGCTAATGAAGCGCAGGCTACTTTTATCATTGTTTTTATTGCAGTGAGAGAAGGTGAAGGGATCTGAGAGATGATACTCAGATTAATTGAAGCTCTTGAGGCACTCAGCAAATGAGAGCAGCTCCTGCCGCTGTTCCTCTGTCTACAATAAACATGGTGGGTTTCGGGCTGTGGGTCTAAACAAGTGTGCGGAGCCCTGTTTACACTGCAGTACTCAAGTGTTTATTGTAATTTCTGTGTTATAGTAAGAGAAAACACAGCCTGAAAAGACTGAAACACTGCATATAAACCAAAACGGAGAGAACATAATATATGAAATTTAAATAAATCCATTTTTTAAATAATTTTATTTCAAATTTTTATCCCATTTTCTCTTATCCAATGTACAGGGCCAATTACCCAACCCACTCAACAGTTTTCCCCAATAAACTTCCTTTATAAAATTAGTTTCTCAGGTGACATCTGTGAAAAATATTTCAGACTTCTACTTAGTGATAAAACTCCTGCATCCGAACAGCAATTGAAATAACAGGAGAACCAGTGTGTTTTTAGGCTTTTTCAGTCACATGACATTGTGGTCAGTAGCTCCTCCATTTCCACTCACTGTTGTGTTTACATGGATCTCTGTGAAAACGTGCGCCCAAAGTGTAACTACAGTGTGTGGCAGTGGACAAATAGCTATTTTATTAAACCAGAGGTGATGAAACTCGGACATATGGATCCGGACGGGACCAGGGCCGCTGCTAAGGTTTTGGAGGCCCTAAGCATAACTGGTCAGGGAGGCCCCCTATTTGTTTATTTTATTTTAAGTTTTTAACTTACACAAATATTGCACTGGACAAGTTTTTGTATAGAATGGCCACATACACTTTAAAAATGGTTAAACATGCGCAAGATTTAGCGCCTCCATGCATTTTTTGATTATTTATTTGACTGGAAAATGTCACATCTGGCAACAACCAACAGAGCAAACCGAGCCGTGCCATTTCAGGCAATAGGGGTGGGGGCATTATATTATGCACAAAAATAATAACGTGCCGCTTTTAAGTAGTGGAGTAGGTGCCCCATGCAATGTTTAAAGACAAAAAAGATGAGCGTATCATAAATAATTCACATTGGGTTTTAAATTTAATAATGTCATAATTTCAACACATTTCATTCTCAGTCAATTTGGCTCCCTGCAACTGCAAAATGGTTGAGGCCTAACGCTGGCTGCGTTGTCTGCGTATGCAGAGCGGCGGCCCTGGACGGGACTAAAATGTAATTTAAGAAAAACACATACATGGTTGTTCTGGACGAGAACAAAATCAAAGAGGAAAATTACCCCAGAACCTATTGAGAAACTAATCCCATGCTGATATGGCTTTACTCAACTAGATTACTAGATCACCTTGGTTATTAAAACCTCATCATGCCATTATTTTCCTACTTTACACAGTAACTTTACCAGCACTTCCACACTTCCAATGTGTGTGTGTTAAGCCTTGGGACAGATGATAATGAGGAAATTCACCATAAACATCACAAGATCGTCCTATTAAAGGAAAGGAGAAGAAAGACGCTATTTACAGAGAGAAAGAGAGAGATGGTAAATAGTGAAAAACAGACAGGCCACATGTTTCTGTGTCATCTGAGGTTCTAGAACGCTCCTTCCCCCTGCACTCAGTCTGTGATGTCTCTGAAAGGAACTGGTTGTGTGTGTGTGTGTGTGTGTGCAGTGAGTGAATGGGGTGAGTGAGTCAACAGTAAGAGAAACAAAGAAAATGCAGAGTCATTTTAAACCCCGTCTCTCTCTCTCCCTCTCTCTCTCTCTCTCTCTCTCTCTCTCTCACACACAGCTCTCACTTCCTGACACCAAGCAGAGCAGTGTTAACCCCACAGATCATCATACAGTCCGTCATATTCAGATCAGCTGATTGATTTCAGTCTACATAGGTCTGTCACGATAAGACATTTTTGTGTGTGCGATATATCGTCCCAGAAATTATTTTATAATTTTAAAGATAATAAAACTTTAATTAATCAAAATTTGGGACAAACAGCTCTAGAAAAAAATTATAGATCACTTCAGTTTCTGAATCAGTTTCTCTGATTTTGCTATTTATAGGTTTATGTTTGAGTGAAATGAACATTGTTGTTTTATTCTATAAACTACAGACAACATTTCTCCCAAATTCCAAATAAAAATATTGTAATTTAGAGCATTTATTCGCTTTAAGAGTTCAGAAATCAATATATGGTGGAATAACTCTGGTTTTTAATCAAAGTTTTCATGCATTTTCTTGGCATGTTCTCCTCCACCAGTCTTACACGCTGCTTTTGGATAACTTTATGCTGCTTTACTCCTGGTGCAAAAATTCAAGCAGTTCAGTTTGGTGGTTTGATGGCTTGTGATCATCCATCTTCCTCTTGATTATATTCCAGAGGTTTTACATTTGGTAAAATCAAAGAAACCTTTAATTTTTTAAGTGTATATACTTTTTTTCTTCACCTACTGCCGTTCACACTGTGTGTATGGAGTTACAGTTACTAAAGCAAGTTAGTCATTTAGTATGACTGGCTAAAATACTGTTCACTGTTATATATGTGAACAGACATACAAATAAAGACAAAAGACCATATCACTATTATCTAATATTATTGACGTCTTGACCATTTATTGTTATATATAAGTTGATAATGTAATTATCGTTCCAGGTCATGCTTCTAATAGAAAAATGACAAACAAATATTCAGTATCAGAACAAAAATACTTTTTATACATTTATGTTACAGTACAAGAAAAAAATAAGACAAAAACAGTCTGTTGCAGTGTAACTTAACACTAGTGGCTACCATTCGTGTATTCTTATAGAAATCAACTGGTCTCTAGTTGACTTTTCTGCAAACTTGGTGCATCTTTGTGAGCTTGGAAAATCATTTGCCTGTCCAATCAATTCAACCAATCACATTTGTTGTCATGCAGTGCCTTCATCTGCAGAGTTTTTTCCCAAGTTCCATGTGTGCAACATGCACAATGACAGCCAATCACACACAGCATACTCTCAACCGGAAATGACTGTCCACCTGGAAAACTGAGGCACTGAGGAACCCAACACAGAGTGCCAATCCATATCTGGCCATACAATCATACACACATACTTTTGCCTTTACAATGGAAGACAGATGATAAGAAATAAGATGCATATTTATGCCAATATGCAAGTACTCATTTGGTATACACACTCCAGGCACTAGTGTGCTGTGATTCACGCTGTGCTCGGTCCTGTTGTTGAAGTGGCTACTGCAAGCCTGCCAACCTACTACTACCACACACACACACACACACACACACACACACACACACTCGTCATCTCACCATGCTAATAAGCTAATCAGTGGCCTTTACCAACCTCCAGTTAATTATGGCTCCTCTGAAGTCGTGTCATACAATAATTACAGACCCAATTAGATCACAGAGCTCAGCTTCGGTTTCATTCTGATGCTCCGTGACTCACTTATCAGACTCTATAACACACTCACTGTATAAACAAAAGTATCGAGACAAACCTTAGTCTGTGTTCAGACCACAAAAAAATCTTATTAGTTTCTCAAATCAGATTTGTTGAGCTGACTGGCTGTACGAACTAATATCTGCAAGTGATCAGATCTGCCTATCCTGACAGCACAATCATATCTGCATGGGCTGCTGTGGTGTCTGCATGAGTTGCAGAGGTATCAGCATTAATTGCAGTGGTATCTGTATGAGTTGCTGTGGTATCTGAGTGGGTTGCTGTGGTATCTGCATGATTTGTGGTGGTATCTGCATGGGTTGCTGTGGTATCTGCATTAGTTGTGATGGTATCTGCATGAGGTGCTGTGGTATCTGCATGGGTAGCTGTGGTATCTGCATAAGTTGCAGTGGTATCTGTATGAGACACCTGCAGTTGCTGTGGTATCTGCATGGGTTGCAATGGTATCTACATGAGTTGCTGTGGGTTTTTAGTGTCCAGACTGATACACATCTGTACAAATCCAATTGTAATCTTATTTTTAAAAAATCCCCAACTATGTTTACAAACAGATTGTCAAAAGTTGGGCTGCCAGTCTGAACATTGCCACATGTATATAAAATCCAGCAGATAGCTGGCAATATATACAATAAAATATAGTTATACTGGACTAGACCCATCACTAACATGCTAACAAGGCTGTAGTATTGATGGTTGAAGCGGATAGCTATCAAGCTAATGCTGTGGTAGAGATGATGGACAGTACAGTACCAAAGGCCAAGTTGCACTAACTGGTGAACCAACATGGTATTGATGTTGGTCTTGAAGCCTAATTGACTGGTTGACTTTCTTGATAACATGGTCAGATTGGTCATTAATGTAAACAGGCTTGGGCCAGGTTGGTCAAGTTGGTCTAACTAAACATTTTTAACTTTAATAAGTGAGTCAGTTTCTTATCAAAGTGAGTCAGTAAGATTTAGACTGGTGGTAAGCACAGTGCTAATTATAGGGTATACGCATAAATTCTCTGACTCGTTAGCAACATTAGCATCTTAGCTCTATTTCAAAACTTTAGAAGTAAACTTCAGGTTGTTTACATGTAAACAGAGGATAAACTCTTACTGAGAGTTCCGTCAACACTGGAGAGACAAGACTTAACAAAATTCCTGGATAAACATGTAAACAGAAGCATGCAAACACAAAAACACCCAAGACGCCCAACACAGCATGTTCACCAGCGCTCCGAGCCCAAGGATGCTCTCACTGCTGCCCTCCGCCATCAGCCCGCTGGGTCTGTAGTTGCCCGGCAACAGGATTTCTCCTCAAACACTGCCTTTGAAAAGAGAACTGCGAACAGAACTGGAACCTGAATATGTCGCTACCCTCACACATCTGAGGAGCTTTAACCAGAAGAGTTTTTGAGACAAGAGGCTGTGGTGGATCAATCGTTAGAGTGCTGGGTTATAGGTCACAGGACTTTAAAGTTTGTGGGCTCGAAACATGAGTTTATTTAGGTGCCGGTGTTGTTGGGCTCTTAAGAAAGCAACTGTGCTAAATATATATTCACTAATCATCAAAAAAATTGTTGCAACCAAGAGGAAGTATCAATGACAGCCCATCGTTTCTTGAATCCCCACTCCAGTGCATGCTATTTCAACAAGGCAATGCTTGTCCACATACTGCTTGCATTTCAAGAACTTGTGTTGAAAAGCACTGTTACTAAACCACGGCAAGTCGAATTGCCAGAATTATCTCTGATTGAAAATGTATGGGATGCTATTGGACGCATTCCCAAAATTAACACTCCCAAAATCCCTACTGCAAAATCTGCAGGAAATGGGTGAGAACATGGAAGCTGCATGGGGTGAATTGTCACAAGACTCTTTTAGGGACCTCTATGACTACTTCAGTATGTGTAGCTCAATAAATTTTACCAAGAGTTGCATATCCATATCCTTCAAAACTTTACTTTATCAGGGCTCCGAGTGGTCCAGCGGGATGAAGCACTGCCACTAAGATTGTGAGGTCACTGGTTCGAATCCCGTTTATGCAGCTTGCCACGAGCTGTCGGAGGCCTGAGAGAGCAAAATAGGCCTTGTTTTCTTTGGGTGGTTAAAATGGCGTTCTCTCCTAGGGTGATGTCAATGAGCACAAAGTGCCTGTGAGCTGATGTAATGGAACCGAGTTGCAGCACTTTCCTCCGAGTGCGTGCTGTCGAAAAGAAGCAGTGACTGCTTCTGAATAGTATTGCATATTACAGTTCCACACTTCCTTCCGAGTGCAGCTATTCTCTAAACCAGGGTTGGGCAATTAGCATGAAACATCTAGGCCGTGAGGTAGTTTGAACTGTAATGAACAATAATGAAAAATAAATAAATAAAAAGCTTCTCTGTTGAGCTTTTGTTTACATTCTTCCCCTGTCTCTCTATCACGCTCAGCGTGACTTTAGTTTACTCCCGTTCTCGTTTTTCCAACATTCTCCTTATAAGGGCGTTTTTTCCTAGCCATGTCCCAATGCACTAGCCGGGGCAGCGGTAGTGTATTGGACCTCGACCAATACACTACCGCAATGTGTTTATTTATTTATTTTTTCCTTTCTTCTTGGGTTTACCTGCTTTGAATTCAACTGTTCTGAAATTGGGATCAACAACCCTCTGGGCTGGAGAGCTACTAGTCTGTAGCAGTCCATCCCATTACACTTCATTTTCAACCCCGCTCTAAATGTTAAATGTTTTATTTGCTTGGATAAAACTGCTAAGAAGCTTCTAAAATGATTCTAAACAGCACCAAAAACTCGAAGGCAGAACTTTTCTGCCAATACTGTACCCAGCATGTAGAAAGTTCTCAAAGTATGGTGGCAGCAGGTTTCTCCAGCTTGTTAGTGTCTCTCTGAGCAGCATGCAGAAGCACCCTCCTCCCTGCCATGTCCTGGCACAGCCGCCTGCCAACAGCTTGTCTGGGGCCGAGCAGCAAGCACTCTGAGCGTCTCTTAGAGCCCATTTGGCTCCCATACGGGCGGTGGGCGAGCGTGAGTACGTGTCTCCGCACCGATCCCGCCGAGCAGCCGAGTGTGAGCGGGGACCCGTGCCAGACACCGCGAGACATTTCAGACATCAACAAGGCCCTGAGTGTCCTGCTGCTCTTTGCACGTGGTCAAACGCCCCCCCGCGGCGCGACTCCGGCCAGCAGAGCACCAGACGGTGAGGTGCGTCGCTGCTTCGGTCCCGAGCAGAAGTGCAACACTTCAGGTTTTTTTGGGCGACCATCTGCTGACGGCAGAAAGCTGAAGAACTCTGAGTAGAGTCACGGTTACTTTCAGAGCTGGTGAAGGCTGGTACATGTTGGCAGGCTGGGCGAGTGGGTGCTGTTGTTCGCTATGTGTACTAATAGAGTGCGTGGAGATAGGGTGTGGTGGAGATGGCTGATAGTGATCTATTAGTGAGCAGGAGGAAAGACATGCTCTTGGCATGGATCGCCTGAGTGCTGTTTACTGTGCTGTACTCTGTGGCTGTAAGGATTTGGAGACACCAATGCAATCAGTGCTAGCTGGCCACCAACGTCAATAGATGTTAATTTCAGGCTGAATATTGGTCATGACATCAAATGACAAACATTTTACGTCAGGATAACGTCTAATATTGTTGCATGCCAGCAGGAGTGGCTGAAATGTTATTAGTGACGCCAGGATGTTTCCTCAAAAGTATTAGATGGAGCACCATCATTCCAGAGAACCAGAGGTGGCAAGCAATAAAGTGCAAACATGTTGTTACCTTACTTAAGCAGACATTTTGAATATCAATACTTTACTGGAAGAATTATTTCATTCCGGCATTTAGTGAATCTGATTGGGCTCGGATGATAAGTATAAAATAGATTTTTGTAAATTTTCTTCCTGATATTATACACCACATGTGTCAAACACAAGGCCCGCGGGCCAAATGTGGCCCGCCACGTCCTTTTATGTGGCCCGCGAGAGCTTGTAAGATCTTAGTGTCTATAATAAATGGATCAGAAGCGTGCTTTGACCAAAAACTACGTTTCCCACAATGCTTGTCGATTGTATTACCCGCGAAGTTACGGCTTACTGCCACTACACGGCAGTGTAGTCATTGATGTGGAAACCCTGCCGGAGGGAAGGCGTAACTTCGCGGGTGAAATGTTTATCCCATAATGTCCAGAAAAAGAGAAGCTGATTCAGACGGACGGCTGTGCTTCAAGGCGAAAGAATGGTATGCCTTTTGTGTTACGAAGAGTGTTACTGACCAAAATAAACGCTTTTTAGGAGAGATATAAGTTATGTGTAAATATTTATAAGACAATAGCTGACAAAATCTGTTTTAATGACGTTAATAAACATCACTGTGACAGCGCTATTCAGTTTCACCGCAGCGAAGGACGAAGACGTGAATCACTTATCTAACCAGCCTGTACTGATTTCTGCTCCAATAACCCTTTCAATAACCTCCAATAGCCTTTTATAGTCTTCAGTAGCCTTCAACAGTCTAACCCTGCAGCCGTGGTGTGTGCACTAAACTCCGTAGTTATAAACATTCTGAGGTTAGCAGCGCGCTAACTGACCTGTTTATAATGTAACGTTAATCCGAGCAGTGACTCCGTGACGCTGCTCTGAACTGCTGCTGTTAGCTGCTTGTGCTGAAAGATGAGCTGTAGAGAGCTGTATTATCCGGTTAGTGGGGTTAAAACCTTTATTTCCTACACAGAAGAACTTAAAATGTTTTAAAAACGCTCCAGACTGGCTGAGCTGAGCCTGTAGCCCGTGGCTGGGCTGTAGCTCTGACTCAGTAAAGACTGCGGGGGCTTGTGCTGCTGCTGCAGCTGCCACTAGTGGTTGGATGAGGAACTGCTAAATCTGAGGAACTGCTAAATCTATCACATATTCTTAACAGCTCACAATTTTTGATTTTATATTTATTAAGCCTTATTTCAGTATCAAACGTTTTGATCAAAGTTAATATAACTTGTATTTTATGTCATTTCTATTCACTTGAATAGTTTGGTTCTTGATTGATGGAGTTTTTGGATTTCATAACATGACAAATTAAAAGGATTTATGTTAATAGAGCAACAAGCAAACATTTTTTCCATTTAGAGTTATTTAACATTAAAGAGTAATTACATTCATTTTATATTACATTTGGTTACATTTTATTACATTTATAAGTTACATCTGGCCCTCAGAGGACAGCCAATATGCCAATGTGGCCCTCGGCCAAAATGAGTTTGACACCCCTGTTATACACCTAAATCTTGAAGGTTTCTATTCATTACATAAAAAGCTTTCATGTTTGATAAAAAAATGTCACTCATCATTAATATAAAAATGTAAGTAAATCTGCTATGTTAAAAATATAATGAATAACAATCATAAAATTGAATACAAAAAACAAACAGTTCATGTTCTCCAAACCTTTCGTTTTGCTACAGTTGTCTAGCTTCATGTCTAGTTTCAAACCTGCAGAATTTGGGGTGATTCCTATTACTGATCGGTTACTGTAATAGTATAAATATATAATATAATATATAATATAACATATAATAATAATATAATATTAAAGTTGACAGCCCTAACATAAACATATACTATTCCGACACCCTATTGGTTTACACTGTGATCCATCACATCACAAATGTCCCATGATATGATATATTGTGAGGTGTTATCTTGTGAGTGAGGTTGAACACTGGCCGTTGTTGGCAGTGGCCTCAGACCTGCTGCAAGGTCGGAGCGCGTGATTGGCCGGGATACTGCAGAGGGTCGGCCGGGTTTAGCTGAGCTTCGCATTCTCTCCTGAAAAATATGCAGCGTGAAGCTTCTCCCTGCTCCCAGGTGCAGAGCTGGCCTGACCACCACCGCCGAGAGGTCAGGCTACACTCCAAGCGTCTGACACTGATACCAACAGGATTATTCCTGTAGAATACATATAACAATCTATGCAATGTGCAGGAAAAGGGGATTTCTTCCTCAGGGCCCAAAACGTTTTTTTGCAGTTATATATCGCTGTCTCTTGTGTTAACACTGACAGGAGCTGTCGTACTGCAGCTTTTTTATATGATTCAAAGAGCCAATCAGAAATAAGCAATGAAATATCTTCATGTTGCACAGCAAAATGCATTTTCGTGATTGGTTCAAAGATTTTTTTTTTTTTTGAGATAATTTAAAAAATAGTCGTTGCTCGCATTGCGCTTAGATAGGCCCCCTCAGTCCCCCCTAGAACCGGCCCCGGACTACAGTCTGTAATTGTATAACTTAAAGGTGATCCTAATGTTATGTTTAATCTGTGTATATTTAATAAATGTGACTAAACATAAACAGATTGTTGATTAGATTTTTTTTTAACCATGATGCCACTTAACTGCAGAGCATCCCAGAGCCTCAGGAGTTCAGAAGCATCATCACGGCCTTGACTGCTGATAAAAGGCTTTCGTAATAGGAGTGCACTCTCTCTTTCTCTCTCTCTCTCTCTCTCTCTCTCTCTCTCTCTGTGTTATATAGTGTTATATCTCGTTAGCGCCTGCAGTCAGAGGTGTCACATTTTCACCAGGATGCTCTGATTAACTTGGATTTGCTCCCAAATGTACTATTCAGCTCCCTGGACGTATATAAACACCTTACTCTGATTCAAAGAGCCGTATAAACAGAAGATGAGCTCATAGTGAAGAGGAGAAATGCTGTGGAGAAGAAAACACACACCCACTCGCTCGCCCACTCACAACCACCCGGTCTGAACTCGGGCAGGAACCGTGTAAAATCACAGCAACAACAACAAGGAGAAGGGTCTGTCTGCAGAGCCGCAGATACACGGATTTAAACCAGCAGTTTCAGGCCAGTGGCATTCTGCGATATTGAAAAAAAATTACATGGCAAATGTTTTTTTTTCTGCAATATATATTGCTATATTAAACAATTCAGGGCCCATAACATCATCATGAGAGCATTTTTATGGGATTAAAAGCATTAATTTAGGTGTAACTGGAAATGTCTGTGCCACAAAAGCTTCCGACATGTGTGTTTACAAGCATGTGCCTCTTGTTTACTCCCCTTCGTGCTTCTCAGGCAGCAGCAGCCTGTCACTCACACAGACACAGAAACAGCGCTGTGTATCTTCTTCTTGTGTCCAGAATCAAAACATTGCAACATGACGTAGGAGGTATTTCAATCATTAAGGACATAAAAAAGAAATACTTTCATTTAAAAGCAGGGTAAATATTACACATATTAGGCTTACAGTATGTGTCTTGATAGACCGATGGTCTATGTAGACATAAATCTCTTAATTACCTTTGAATTTAACCTCAACATTGATAGTTGGCTTACGTGGGATTTACTTTTACACTTACTCATACATGTACATACCAGAACTAACTACTCACCTCAAAATATGCAATACGTATGATGCTTATCATATTATGACTCTTATATGGTATACTTATTATGGTTTCCATTCCATCTTCCCCTTTTTTAAACTGCTTGTCTATTTATTTTTCTCTTTATTGTAAATGTTATTTTGAGCTGTGATTTTAAATGTCCAGAATTTGTGATTAATAAAGGATTGATTTATTTTACTACATGTGCAGAAATATAAAACTGAATTACAAACACATATAGATGCAGAGCTTTTAGACCTCAAATAATGCAAAGAAAATAAGTTCATATTCATGAAGTTTTAAGAGTTCAGAAATCAATATTTGGTGGAATAACCCTGGTTTTTAATCACAGTTTTTTTCATGCATCTTGGCATCATGTTCTACTCCACCAGTCTTACACACTGCTTTATGCCACACCTGGTGCAAAGATTCAAGCAGTTCAGTTTGGTGGTTTGATGGCTTGTGATCATCCATCTTCCTCTTGATTATATTCTAGAGATTTTCAAATTGGTAAAAGAAAAAAAAATCATCATTTTTAAGTGCTCTCTTATTTATTTTTTCCAGAACTGAAACGTGCATTGCGTCAACGGAGTCGCGTTATCCTACTGCGCATGCGCTGCCATTGGCAGTGGCCTGAAACTACAAGGCCTGTTCCTCACTCTACCTCTATGAGGGCGCTGTCAGACAGAGGGACTGGCTCTTATAGACCCTTCTAATACATGCAGCCTTTAGTTAATAAGAATTAGACTTAGAATTAGAATTTTAAAGGGGCTAAAGTGGTATAATGCCCCGAGCACTGAGCTGTGGAGCAGTGGAAATGTGTTCTCTGCAATGATTCTTGCTGAATTCAATCAAATCACAGCAATGTGAGTCTAAAATCTAGTAGAAAGTCTTCCTTTTCTTCTTATCACACTTCCAGAACATTTTCTACAAGCAGCTAATGACCCTCAGCTGCAGCACATTAACTCATCAGCCTCCAGAGAACAGCTTCACTCCCGCCTGGACTGAACCCCAAACAGCACAGG